>NC_053450.1:26261841-26573129 GCF_015227805.2 Hirundo rustica | reverse complement strand
ATATCTTGTAAGAAGTAATACAGCAGGAAAGATCTGAACTGACAAAACAGTGATCCAGGTGATTGTAACAAAAACCTAAGCCAAGCTGATGTTAGTGTTTCACACTCAAATGTGCTACTCTCCTGTCCGGAGCCCCCATCTTGACTTATGGTGCCCAAGTCATAGCCTGTTTTTATAAATATTAGAAGGAGTAGGACAGAAGAATAACCATCTGTTAAGGGACAGGGGACAGTAGTTAATGAGAATGTACAAATTTCTATGTTGGGTATAAAGGTAGTTTAAATATACAACACAAAAGAGGCTGTTTTAGTAAAGAGATTTAGATACAAAATTATGTCTAGATTTAAATGTATTAAATTCTGTGGGACCTGAATATTATGTAAATTGTATGGAATAAGGCATGGAGATTGTACTGGATCTCGCTGATATGGAATCAATTTTCCCACAGCAGCCCTTATGGTGTTATGCTTTATAGCTAAAATGGTGCTGATGAGACACCAGTTTGGCTACTGCTGAGGACTCTTGCCAAACATCAAGGCTGTCTCTCCAAATCCCACACTCCCTGAAGACCAGTAGGCTGGGATTGGGCAAGAGGTCAGGAGAGGACAAAGCCAGGACAGCTGACCCAAGCTGATCAAAGTGAAATTCTGTACCAAATTATGTCATGCCCAGCAATAAAAGCTAAAGGAGAGGACCACTCATCATCAAAAGAAGGGGAACTCGTTATGAAGGCATTTGTCTTGTGGTTTTTCCATTCTAAGAAGCAACAATTTTTTGTGCTTATTCTTCAGTTCAAAGCTTTCCTCTTACTGCTGTCATTATACCATATGGATTCAATCATTATATACAAGATATTAGATTTTCAAAGACTTCTGTTAGTACACAGAAATTCTCTTCTGCTGAAATCATATACAGGTTCTGAACCCCTTCTGGAAAGATTGATTCTCTCATAAATTCAGGAGTTCATGTATTACATTTAAGATGAAAGGGACAGGGTAAAATATCTTTTCCCTCTTGAATGAAATTTAAAATATAACACTCATAGTTTAATGAACAAACAAGGAACAATTTGACAACCATGTAAGTAACTGAGAACAATTCTCATAGAAGTCAAGAAACTTTGTATTGCCTATATTATTATAGAATTGCATCACATATGAAGTATTTAAATGGCAAGGGAATAACAGAAAAAAATGAAAAAACAGTTGATAATATCTGACAGAAAGAAGCCAAGAATGATGAGGTAATCAAGTAAGATTTGTTTCTTTGCTCTTGAGAAAAAAAAAGGTAAACAATGGGAACAATCATCAGCAGCTCCTGACTCACCATAGAGAAGAGAGAACATTTTGGTTTTTACTGTAGAGATAAAAAAATCACGGCTATATCTGGTATGTGATATTGGAATTTTCCAGTATCATGAAGCCAAATATCTGCAAACAGGGGCACTGTGACTATCCAGGGAAATACTGAGAATATTTTCTGATGGATTTAGTCACTGGAAGGAGTCACACAGGAATAATGTGGAAGGTGACCTGCTACAATAACTGGGAAGAAACTGCTGCAGAGAAAATTTGAGTTAAGCTCTAAACAGTTGCACTGCCTTTGCATAATCTCTTCTGAATTTCTGGAGAACAAAATCCTGTTAAGAAGCATTGCCAAGTCTGTCTCACACATGGCCTGCTTTGACAGGTTTCTGTTCTTGAAGATCTGACCTTCCTTAAGGTTTCCATTTCTAAAAACAGCAGGAACAAAACAAGAGCAGAAACTTTCTGGTAGCAAAAGGAACAGCTGAGAACTAACACATGCATTCAGTTCCTGTAGGAGATTGCTCATGTGCCACAAGTTCTCTGTGAATGTGAATTTCATACTTATGACTGTACAAGTGAATTTTTATGGAGGAAATATTCAAATTTGGAGCTCTAGTTTACATTTTAGTACTTTATTGATTTTGCATGTGAATTCTTACTATATACAACAATGGAAATCCTGATTTATGATAACATAATTTTGGCCACATTGCCCTGCCCTTATGAAGTATTTAAAGATGATGATGATTAATAATAATAACAATAATAATAATAATAATAATAATTTACTCTTTAAAAGATTCCTCTAGTCTAATATGAGATGGAAAACCTTATTTGCATTATAAATGAGTGGTTAATGAATGGGAGTCTTCTATTACTATTTTGGTACACAAATTATTTGTTATTTTTTCACATCAGTTGCTTTATCGCTGTGTCACCGAGACACACAAAGCAATCACACGCAGACAAGAGATTTTCGCAGAGGTTCTTCCGATCCAGCACCTAGCTGAGAGAGCGGAGAGAAGAGAGCCCCTTTGTTTATTTCTTACTTTTTATACATTTGTGGGTCTAGCAGAAGATTGGCTTTTTGGGGTTTCCACCCCTCAGCTTCAGTGGCCAGACCAATTGTCAGTTACAATTGTTTTCAGGTTAGAAATATGCAAACAAAGGACAGAGAATGAAAAACAAAGGATTTGTTTATGTTACATCTGTGGGAAATGTAGAAAACTGCTCTTAATATTGTACAATAACTAAAAAGATCTGACTCTATTTAAGAAAATCAAAAGGCTCAGAAAAACCAGGGTAACATCACTGAAAATGTGTTACTGCATGCTTATAAAAAAAAGAAAAAAATATTTAGGGGATACAGTAAAAAAATTATTTTAACATCCCTTTCATAGTATATAAGGTAGAAAAACCAGTACTGGGGAAACTCAGTAGTTCAAAAGTTGATGAGCACACAGATTTTAAATTTACTTCAATTAAGCATTAATCACATTCAAAACAAGTTTTAGTGTACCTTTTGATCTCCTACATGGCCCAAAATATAGTTCAGGGAATTATCTAGATTCCCACAGCAAAATTTTCAGATTAACATCTTCAGCCATTATACCCTGCTTTAAGGCTGCCAATGCAATTCTTTGGCATCCGAGCAATAACTGTTCTTTGTTTAAAAGGCATAATTATTAAATTACCTTTAGTAATTGAAAAGGAAGAATACATGAGTTATCGGAAGTCTAAGCAAAAGTAAAATCATATGATCACAAGCAGTAAAATAAACTTACTTGATAAATACCATATGTGTGAGTTCTGTTGACCTTAACTTTTGCTGAGTTAGCATTAAAAGTACAGGACCACAATCCTCTATCTGTTTATAGCAACACAGATTTACAACAGTCTATCTAAGACTGAAAAAATCTTTGTCAATATGTTAAATTTTACAACACAGTATCTTTTGTCCTATTAGCCTATAAGTATTTTTCTATCATTGTTTCAAATTAAATTATTGCTTGAATCCTATGCCAGTCAAATAATTTCAGTGTTCCTACATTGCAAGTAATTTGCTTAATGTACGATACATTGCTGACAGAGCTGACAGAGTACTTCCAAATATTAGCAGCATAAAAATGATAATGTATACATGCTAATGTCTGCTGAAAAATTAAATTAAGGCAAAGTAAAAAGATTCTTATGCTCCACGATGTGGTTTTTATATTGGCATGTATTTGGGAAATCTGATTCAGTGCAAAGCTTCAAATGCTCTACATTTTAAAATAGCTTTACAAATTAGTTCAGACATGCTGAAAACAACAACTCACACCCAGAACTGAAAAAGTCCTTCTCTATCATTGACAGTACTATTGTCTGTCAGACAGAAGTGGTTATAATTACAGGCATCTCTGCATTCTACTTAGCTATTTATATACTAAAAATAGCTAGAATTTATATTGCAAAACATTATTGTTCTGATGGCAATTTGTCACTTTCTAATTTCCTTCCTTTACTCCTTCCTTGAATTTGTTATCAATATATGTTAATTTATTTTTATGCCGATATTTGGCCTTGGTGTAAAGACCTAACTACCTTTCTGTTTGTGCCTCTAACATAAATAATAGACAAGAATTACTTTCCTTTTCAACTTCTATTTTCTGAAAGTAATGAATCCAATTAATTTATTCAAAGATAGGCCATCAACTCCTCAGAACTCTTACTAAAATCACACAGGGAAGGTGTGGTCCATGTGAGATCAGTTAATGCAGCATAGTTCACCTCATTTCACTTGATTCCCACTGAGAAGTTTCCACACAAAGCAAAATAAATTCGCTGCTTCTGGTAAGTTTTTATTTTTGTTCTTGAGAACTTGTGCTTTCAAGACATTTTTCCCTCAATGTACAATATTTCAATCATTCACTGGTGTGAGGTCTTCAACTTAATGATGCTAGAAAATTACACCAATATATTCTATTCTTTATGCCAAGGTTATTAATTAAAAAAAAAAAAAAAAAATCCACTCTATATGCCAGCACATCAGTAGTTAGACACCCAGCTTCTGATACACCCATTTTCAGTACTTTCCATATGAAAATTTTCTCTTTAGTATCTTCTCATTTTCTTTCTCATCTCTCTTCCTTAGGTAACAGCCTTTCTCTGAAAGCAGTAGAATAAATGCTTTTCTGCTATGTAAAAAGATTAATTACATGGTTTGGTTTTTTCCCTAAAAATCAGGTATGAGAGAAGATATTAAATTTGCTTGATTCTTGGTAAGCTAACATAGGTTGAAATCTCATTTATTGCTCACACAAGTTTTAAAATTATTCTTTGTTTCAACAATGTATTCTATAACTTTATATCTTGCCGAAACCACTTGAAATTATTGGTCCGTGGAAGCTTAAGTTAACTTATACATATAGATGCAATTTGAATTCACCAGTAAAGAAGACCCTCCATGTTTGTTATATTTGCTGAAGAAGTTTTGCTACTGAAAAAGGGATTTCCTTTGTTCTTTCAGAAGTGGAGGATTCTCCCCCCTCCAAATTCTTTGGATTTTTGATCTATATAGAATGGGATATTTTCCAAGTCTCATTCTCCTGAATCATCTTGTCTTTTCCTGATTGGTCAGTATCCTTATATTTACAAACAAAAAATAAGAGTATGAACTTATTTTTTTATCCAGAAATTGCTGATTGGTTCTCTTTGAAGTTTCTGAGTTGTTTTTCCTCTTGATATCTCTTTTTTACAGTTGCTTGAGCAGAAAAAGTGAACCTTTTCTAATTTCCAACCCCAAACCTTTTTTTCTACCAAAGATATTGTCAAGCCTACAGGTTGCAGTTAGAAATCAGGATGGTAAAGGACAATTAGATTTATGGAAAGCAGATAATTTTTTTCCTCTTTAGCTGCTTGTGTATTTACTTATACTAATTGCAAAACTTACACCAGAGAATTCATTTGAAAATATGCCACAGTTTAAACATAAAAATCAAATAAATAATGAAACTTTTTTACTAATTTCTCTAATGTCTCATTAGACCTTTCATTAATACTTATATAATCTCTGTGAAGGATACTGCTCTTTTAAACAAGAGCCTTGCTTGACTGATGATTTGCTCATTCAAAAAGCAAATTTGTTTTATTGCTCCTCTCTTTCAACATACGCATACTTTTCCAGAGCTTCTGAGGACAGCTATCACCTTTGCTTCTCTTTCAGTAGGTCTCCATAAAGTATCACTTTTCAAACAGTATCAGTGCCAACCTGGAACATAAATCTCCTGACACAGATAAAATATAATTAAGCAACAGTTTGAACAAATTGTTTCCATGAAAATAAAAAGCAATTAATAACAAAATATGCCTATGTAGCTCATGTTTTTGACACAGGACCAGGTGGAAAAATCTGGAATTAATAAATGTGTGTTGTTCTGTCATAATATTTTCAATTTAAGAGTTTTTGAATTTACTATAATGACTAGTTAAAATTCATATAGTTTCTGTGAGGTTTTCTGTCTTAACTGGAAGAAACCAAAGCATTAATGAAAGGGTCAAATCAAAGCCTAAGGAATATAATTGCTGTCACAATTTTCATGCTTCACTTTGGCATTGGCAATATAAGGATATCTGCATCAATGTGTGTAAAGTTGCATCATATCAAGCCTGAGATGTAAGTAATTTACTTGTACAGTTGTAAGGAATACTGCCCAAGTTTGACAATCTTTTCTACAAGGAAGTCTGTAGGCTTTTGAAACAGAGGAAATCCAGCATATAAGTTATATGGCAGAAGGAAGAAATAGGAAAATAATGCTTAAATTTAATTAAATGAGGAAATAACTGGGTTTATCATGAGAATTTTTCTCTGTGCTTCCATCCCAAATTTGTGACTGAGAGAGCAGGATCAATTCCTTAAAATAAAGAGTGAGCATCTGATAGGTGCTCACTGCTCATGCTAGAACAGTGTGAGATACTCCATGATGTTAAACCATTGTTGTTGAACACAAATTTGTCTTTTGAGTTTGATCATTCCAGAACTACTTGGTCAACAACTTTAATAAGAAATTTTTAATGTCAGCTACAGATCCATGGTCTGGATTTAAACTGATGTGTTCTCATCTGTTCATGGATAATCTAGGTAGAAGTATAATCAATATAAAAGGACTTAGGGAAATCCATCTAAGGTCATTCAACTCAATATATACAATTTACTAGAGATATAATTTATAGTTAAACTTTAAAGGATTATAATGACTGTTTCTAGCAAAATTTTATCTTGAGTTGCCTAGTAGAAAATAAACTTCTTTCTAATACTATTTTTAAATTGCACTGAATTTACTAACATATTTTCATGTTCATTAATGACAGATTTCTTGAAAATGAGGTTTTGTATTGTTTCTATTGGTTTTGAGTTATATATAATATAGTTTGTTTTAAACTCTCCTAGAATGTCCTAGAAGGCAAGTGGACACACATATTCCCAAATTGTCTGGGGGGGAGGGTGGGGGGGGGTGGGGAGGCAGGTGGGAATGTATGAAAAATAAGGATAGATTTAGTATAAAATGAGGATGGAGTTCTTGGCTGTTCTTAGAATAAGGAAATCATGTCTTCAAGTAATATTTTTCTTGCATTTATTTCTTTTTATGAACAAAAAAAGTTAATAAGATTATATTTGAAAATAATTAAGTTCTGAAGTAGAAGGAAAAAAAGTGGTTTTCAACAGCTTATTTCCCAGTGATTCTGCAGACTTTCCCATATGCTCAAATTTCATACCTGACTTTCCCTACCCTTTAAGTGTAATACTAGTTCAGTATGCCGTTCTTCTTGCTCTTTTTCTGCAAGCGCCCTAGGGTCTTATGTATTTAAATCAGAAATTTATGGAAGAGTTCATCTGGAACATCTAGCCTGGCCACATGTTTATTGGAAGCAAGTACATCAAACTCTGAATCTATAAGATTTTTTTAATGGCTTTTAGAAAAATATCTAATCTCATCTTCAAGTCCTTCAGTAAAGTGAATTACTGTATCAATGAAATCTATTAACCAGGTTGAAATCTTACTTCAAGGTGTTCCTGAGACAGCATTTCTCAGATAATGATCATAAGAAATAGTAAAGCAGTGGTGCCACTTCCTGCAAAGTGGTTTAAAAGACTAGTTTACACCTTTCAAGTGGTTTTGACCCAACATGAACCTCAGAGAAAAAAATAGCATCATTATGGTGAAAGTTCTTTACACCCAGTAATCATTTTTATTGATTTTTCTTCTGCTTTCCAAAGGTTTTACAGAAATGGCCTTAGGAAAAGAAAGGTGTTATCTGTATTACACCATTTTCATAGTGTTTAAATCTTTTTTTCTGCCCCAAATTCATATTGATTGTAAGAGATTTTCCCCTAACTTCATTTTCCTAGGTGCGTTTCAACCATTTCTTTTCCTGAAGACTGAAGCTTCTAAGATCCACAACTTCAATAAACACAATCAGTAAACATCAAGTGCTGTGCATGTTACATGAGGTTTCCACAGTAGATATTTACCTCTCACAACTACTTTTCAGCCCATTTCCAGTAATTAAGGCATCATGGAGTTTATAAATTTAATTGTCCTGGTTATTATCTTTTCTTTCTCTGATATAAATTTTTTCTGTGGTTCACAAGGAATACTTTTACAAGACAAGCATACTGAGCTGGTGTATGGCTCAGGGCAATTAATCTACTTTTTTTTGACACTATAAATCCATATTTACATCAATTGAAGAAAGGTCAGCAGAGCTACTTATGAAGTTTGACTTGCTGCAGTTGGTATTCATTTGAGACAGCTAGAATTGTTGTCTGTCTTCTGCATAACTCACTTCATCAACTTGGCTGGCAGCTAATATTTTCAATGTTAAAAATATTTAAGAGCAAGATTTTTTTTTAAACCAGGAAAGGTGGTTTTTTTCTATTTTAAATTAATCCTTTTACTTCTGTTTATGCATTGCATTATTTACTAGTTTTTTGGGGGTTTTTTAATATCATGCACCTAGTTTTCTTACTTTCCTCAGAGAACATCTATATTTTTAATATTCCTGACATCTGCAGAAGGAAATTATCACAGTGATCATCTGCCAAAAATGAAGCATATCCTGTAAGAAACAGCCCATCAGTGTGCTTTCAGAAGTAATGTGCAGTATATGTTCCTCATGATGCAATAGTTACTGGCTTTCTCCTGATAGAATTTCCTATACATTGGTTCTACAGGAGATATAAACTAGGGAATAAACTTTTCTTGCGTAGATTTTTCCTTGAATGACAATAAGTGTTTAATTTTCTCATGAATAGATACATCTCAGACATCATAGGAGAAGACATTTTATGGGTAAAAAGAAGGCAATTGGGACACTGGATTTACTCAAAAGCACAAATTTCTAGCAATAACTCATAACTATTCTGCTTTCTTCACCACAGCTAAAGATGACTTAGAACTCTGCCTACTGTTATAAAGAGATGTCAATATGTGAATAGCTTTGAACTAAACTAATTTTTTCTCAATAGAAGCATTGCTGACTTGAGCTTATGAAAATATTTTTCTCCATAATGTCAGAAAGATGGGTTTTCAATCTGCAGGAAGCCAAACAATAGAAAAGGGCTGCATTTCTTCCTATGTTCTGGTACTTATGGATGCAAGTAGAAATCGAGGGATTTTAATCTGCTGTAAATGGGTTGTGTTGTTGTATCAGAATAATCAAAGGATACCAATTGTTTTGAAAAAATGGTCTAATAAACACAACAGGTAACTTCTAATTAGGTAGGGTTTATCTCACAAAACATTAATTCCTTCAATAGCAAATATTTAATTTAACAACAATAAAAACTTGCATTACTCTAAAATGGAGAAATATCATGTGTCTTGTGCTTTAAAAAATAATTTAAAAATAATTTGTTATTGAGATGAGCTCATTTTTTTATTTTAACTCCTTCTGAAAGTATTTGGAACCCTGAAGTACTCTAAAAGTGAATTTTTTTGGTTTTGCTAAAAACTGAAAAAAAAGTATAATTCATATATTTTGTTACATGGAGGTATGTTGTATTTGAACATTTGGCCTTATTTTCTGCATTATTTATTTTCTGACAAAATCTTGTAAACTGTGGCATTTTAATAAATATAGGGACAGGATCAGGAAACAAATTTCCTTTAATGTAGCTTCACATATTGCCACTAGTCTATGGGCTCAACTCAGTCTGACTCAAATGCCTTTTCACATTTTGTAAATATCATAGATTAAAACTTAATTTGATATAGGAATATCCATAAATAAGAATCATCTTTTCAATGGCCTCTTCAATTTTGTATTATACTTCAAAGTAAAGATTTTTAAGGCAGTAAAGAGAAGAAAAATATACTTATAGGCCCCCACTTAGTATCTAATTGCACAAGACAGAATTAAAAAATATATATTTTGCCATTTTCATAGTATCATTCAAAATCAAGAACAATACCATATTTTAAAGGATTTGATTTTCAGTATAAAAATACAATAAGCATTTTTGCATGATATCTTGCTGTCTATCCAGAAAGGGGTTTTGTTCGTTAAAACATACTGAAACATGCTTTGAATTACACTACATTTTCTTAAAAATACTTAAAATAGCTCCACTAGGACTTCACTTTCAGTTTTACAGCTGCTCTGAATCCTAGCACTGAGATCTATTATAAGAGAACTGAATATCTAAAAAGGGAATTTTATGCATAGCAATGTCACGGGCAAGATTTCACAACTGAACGTGACACAGTAATGACTTTTCGGAAAAAGGAAAACTCAAAAAAATCCCAATACAGTTTAAGATTTCCAGCTTTTTTAACAATACCTGCTTCTGTTGATAGACTTTCTGATCATCAGACGATAAAAGCAAATAAATGAGAGGCCTTTATTATGCAATTTCTCTACTTGAGAGTAAATGGATTTCAGATGGAACCCTAGTCTTTCTGCATAATTAGTGCTCCACAGCCTGTCTCTTTCTAGCACCCACTCAATGTTAAAGTATTTTCATATTAGGTTGAAGAATATGCCTGAAAGCCAGATGATAGCTCTTGCTAAACAAATTTGAGAAGGCAGTAATAGTCACAAAGGAAAAAAACAAAAAAAAACCCAGGAATGATATCCCATTAGCGTTTAATGAATACTAGGAGTCCAACAGAAGTAAATAAATTCAGTAATTTTTATCCATGAGACAGTATGAGGATTAAGCTGTGTGCCTTCTAATTACTGGATGGAACTCCTGTCCCACAGAACAGCTAATTAAATAGCCATTTCAGTCAATAAGGAACATCTGCATGACCAGATACAGCAGACTTACGAATGAATTATTATTTTCTAGTTCCAGGTTCCTCTGCTTGGCAGGAAACATCATACAAATGAGTATGAGGGAAGAATACAAATATATTAATAATTTTTCATATATGGAAACAGAACTCTAATTCAATAAACATCTTCAACATTTTTTTTTTTTGGCATCTGAACTACTTTACCTGAAAATATTTCACTTCACTTTCTCCTGAAAAACTTCTGCTTTGTTAATTTCAATACCTCTAAAAAATCTTTTGTTTCCAAAATTTTTTTTCACCTGTTGAGTTGTAGATAGATATTTTGTAGATAGACATGTATTCACCAGTGAAATTCAAAATTAGGAACATGGTACTACTTCAGTACACTCTGGAAGTGAAAGAGAATAAGTGAAGCCTGGGTAGCACAACAGTACAGTAATGTCAGAAGGCTTGTGTCTGCTGAAGAGGCCACTGGTAGGATGTTCACAATGGTACGTCCCTTGAGAAGGTGAAGCCTCCCTCATCCACGGCAGCAACACAAAGTGAATTAGTCTAAAGATGATGCACAGGCAAGTGTCACCAGGTGTTTATCTCAGACAAAAAGGCTAACTATCTCAATGAGTTGAGTTTATACAAAGACATTAGGGAGTGTCTGAAGCAGGGCCACGAGGATGGCGAAGGGCCTTGAGTGGAAGCTGTGTGAAGAGTGGCTGAGGTCCCTTGGTCTGTTCCACCTGGAGGAGACTGAGGGGCGACCTCATTGCAGTCTGCAACTTCCTCGTGAGGGAAAGAAAAAGGTACTGATCTCTTGTGACAAGTGACAGGACTTCAGAAAACACATGGAGCTGAGTTGTGGGAGGTTTAGGTTGGGTATGAGGGAAAAGGTTTATCACCCAGAGGGTGGTTAGGCCCTGGAACAGCTCCCCAGGGAAGTGGTCATGACACCAAACCTGAAGTCTTAGAAGCATTTAGACAAGAGGCATTTAGACAATGCTCTCAGGCACATTGGGATGTCCAGTGCTAGGCCAGAATTGAACTTGGTGATACTGATGGCCGTCTTCCAAATCAGCATATTCTATGATTTATCATGTTTAAACGTGAAATCAGTATCAGCCATCCTCATTATTCACTGAGAGAACGTGATCAAAAAAATGCCTCTCAACTTACAGATATCTACAGAAAAGTCAGTGGGAAAACATCTGGCATATCCATGCAACAGAAGGTAATTTTTGTTACACCAGGCCAAGTCCAAACCAGCATCCTAGCTAGGTCAGTACCCAGCAATGAAAGTGTGCATTGGTTCATTGACACTCTACCAACTACTGTTAATCTGACAGTCCCTTCAAACTGTGAATAACAGTCATAACTCATTGGCATGGCATCAGGAAATCAGCATCCCAATGGGACAAATTATATTTGCTTCTGTTTCCTAGTGATCTGCTGAAGGAGCAGATCCTGGATTCCTGACTGCCTTTCTCACAGCATCAAAAGCTGAAAGCTGAAGAATCTGTTTTCAGTTCTCTGACCTTTGGAGGAAAGTGGTCAGGACAAGTCAGGACAAGTCTGTTTTTAAATTTGCCAGACGGGGGGGAGTGACAAGATTGGTAAGAGTGTTAGAAGTCTCAGTCCTGGAAATGTGAGGGAGTCATCTGGTTTGCATTATGGTGACCACTACATAGAACTCCAATTTTTGTTGCCTTTTTTCCCCCCTGGAAAAATTGTTGCTTTCTGCTGAGAAATAAATAAAAGCTGAGTAAGAGGAGATGTGTATGTGAGAAGGACTGACACCATGAACATTTTCACAGTGGAGGCCTAATAAAAGGGAGATTTGATGCACAGATGATCTGAAACCATGCCAGATTTGATGCCAGACTTTGAAGGTTAGGTTTTGTATTAATTTATATATTCATTTATATATTAAATTAGTGATTTTTTTTCTTAATCTGTGATGGGAACATCATTTGATCCTACACATGGACGCTGCTAATACATCCTCTAAGCATTTGGGACATATATATTGAAAAGATATTTGCTTGAGGCTGTCACAGAAAAGCCCTAATATGAGCTGAGCGTTTGGGGCTGACCTCACAAACATTGTCTAAAGCCTTTTTCTTTCCCTTTTCACTATCAGTGTCAGATGAAGCAAGGTCAAGGATGTTGTCAAAAGGTTGCAGTACAGTGGTGGCCTATATGTTACTTGCTGTGATCAAGTGGAAAAGCATAAATATAACAAAAGCTGATCTTGAAAGAATTGGTTAGCATAGCTTGAGAGCTTCTCTAGATAGTGTAAATCTGTGTCCTAATGAAAAAAAAAAACCCAAAAAAAACCCAAACAAAACAGCCTAGATGTACTGTACAGTAGATCTCCTCAGGTCACAATTACACAATGTTTCCTAGATTTTTTTTAATTTTTATTTTCTCCTTCTGAACAGACAATTTTTGTCTTGACTTAGATCCTGCTCTTGTTCTGCCTCACATTTCCTGTGATGGCCCTGATTTCATCCTTGTTCTGTTGGTTGCTCACATCCCAGTAAGCTGATGCATACTGCAGTTTCTGAGTCAAAAATATCAGCATTACAGTGAAATATTCACTCATTCCAAAATAATGTATTTGCTTCTGAAATTATTTTTTCTCTTTTCCTTTTATATCTGTCTTTCTTTGATGTTGGTGGCCAAAACATTTCTTGTGTCTGTAATTAACATGACTCATTTATAGTACTCTTCTTCTTCTCTCTTCCTTGGAAGCCACATTTGGACAGACTTTAAGCAGATCTCATTTTCTAAGGATACCCTTTAGCTTTTAATATTTTCTTTTAAATGCTCTAAAAGCCAAGTTTAGTCACATAGCCTGATGGGCTGGAACAATAATTAATAGTGAACCCTTTCTATGTGTTTTCATGTAATGGGAATCATTAAACTTTTGGGTGAAGTACTAAAGTTGTCACTAAACTAATACATCATTTCTCTATGGGAAGTCTCCAGGAGATTTCTTTCACGCTCAATATTTTTAGATTTTCAAGTACACAGTATTAGGCATCTGAGCAGTAGAGATCTATTAATTGAAGGTCTCATGCCTCTGAATACACAACAATTCATGAGCAGCTCAACGTTTCAGCAGTAAAGATATATTACCCATTATTTACGCTTGTTAATAGAAAGCTGATTCAGATCAGAAGGTTCAAGGGCACTATGAAAACTGTCTAAAAATGTGATACTGTGAAAAAAAATTTGGGTGAGTTTTTAGAAAGTAGGAATTCATTGAATGTGAAATTTAAGCATTGACATAATAACATGAAACTTGGCAAATTAAACTGAACACTTGCACAGAAATGTGTGGCTCATCTGTTTTCACATAATGAAATTCTATGCTGTGATTTATCTGCAAATGTCTCCGCAAAAATGCAGCTCCAGTTATAAGTCCTACTTCTGGTTTTAGCTAAAATGCCATATTAGGTGGAGAACGGAAGGAAGTATTTTGTTTTGGATCATGTGTGCAGCTGCCTGGGTAGCAAGCAGACTTATGTCTGCAAAAAGTAACCTCTGTATATGGTTTATAACAACTTCCTTTGGGCTGAAGCATCAGCCTGACCTCTCAAGGGCCAGGTTCTGGCATGTTTATTGTCACTGAGTACTGTGTATCCTGTCCCCAGTGGTGAGTTCAGAGGATGCTGACTAGGACAGAGAAGTAGCCATGTGTATTCAGACCAGGAACTAAGGAAGAGTTACTAAATTCTATATCCTAGTTGATATTCTCAGGGGCAGTCATCACTAACAGTTGTCTCTAAATTCACTAGCGTTTACAATAGCTTAACAGCTACTGGAAATCACACCATGTAAATTTAATTGCCAAAAAAGACTTTTAGAAACCTGATGCCAGGTATTCATAATTAAAAAAAAAAAAAAAAAAAAAAAAAAAAAGCGCATACATTCTGGTAAATCTGAACATTTTCTTACACATAAATTATCTTTTCTTGTTGCTTAACATACATTAAAAGCAAAAATTAGGTGGTTTATTTCCAGATATCAAATAAAGCCTTTTCTACTTGGACTCTTAATAAAAATATTGTCTTTCAGGGCTTTGGAGATAAGCCTTGTGTGTCTTAACTGTAGAAACTGTTTAAATGAGTCTGCTTCACACATGTGTTTGCTTTAGCTTTTTTCCAGGGGGAAAATAGTGAATAGTTTCATTTTTCACTTGCAAGGAACAAGAGTGCTTTCAGTGCACTAAGCTGTGCAGCTTTCTTACCTTTTTTTGTAATAAAAACTTAACACAATAGCAGGAAGAAAAAAAGTGAAAATTAATTTTAATTATAAAGTCAACTTCTGAATTTCTACTCAAGTATCTAAATGTTCTGAAAGGGCCAGATGTAAGAATAAATATTCTACCTTATGACACATACTGTTGGTTAGTGCATATATGGCAGGAAACAAAGTGGAAGAGATTGGTTATCAGAAAGGAAAGAGCATTTTAGTATTGCTTCTTGAAGTTTTGAATCCATAAGTGTTCCCTACGATCAGGTTGTATTATCCACTGCTCATTGGCTCAACATAGTGGGGACAAAATTCCAGCTGTGGGAGCTATCCTGGTTTTCCTCTGTCAACAGAGATGATGGAAAGATCTCTCCAAAATTAGCATTGCTGATGGCAGTGTCGGCTCTGGTCATTGCTAAACCTGCATCTGTGCTGTCCAAGCCCTGCAGGGTTGATGAACTATGTAAAAACTGAAACTAGAGGCACCACTGACAGGCCTCCTCAGCAAGCGCAGCTCCAACCATGACCACCATTAGCTAAACTCCATAGCAGAAGAGGTAATATCCAGTTTGTCATCTTCTACACTTATTTGCTCTATCAACAAAATATATGAAGAACATTCAGTTACGTATTCTTTCCCACTTGCCTGTACTAATGGAAAATTATTGTGACCAGTGAGCAATAAATTTTCACCATTGTTGATTTTATTTTTTCCTGTCCTCTAACTTTATAGTGGGGGTTGGCATCCTTATGTTTTTCTGCACTTGAAGCCAAGATCAAATAAAGTTTCATGTTTATTTCCTAAAGGTCTGGCTGGTTTGGAGATGTTAGGGAATCCTGATTGCTGTGAAATGAGGGTGAGGTGAGGCAGTTGTCTGACTAGCAGCTCAGATCTGATTGTTGAAATTCAAAGTTCTAACGGGAAACTCCAGGTATAAATCACAGAAGAAATATGAGCCAGTAACCCAAAAATCTATAAAACAACCAGCAAGTTTCAGAAAAAAGATTTTGTAGAGAACTTTTGTCTGAATGACCTCTGAATCCCAGCTGTGTTGGGAATAGGCTGGGTGGGATCTGGGTGAGGAGTTGAAAGAGTCCTCACCTGACTGTAAGGTGAGAATACTTAAATAGGCACATAGAGACATAGTATCTGCCTTGGGGGAATGCATCTGTTGAAAGTATTACATTTAAACTGTTTAAAACCTCCCTCAGAACACTGAATTCATCATTATGAAGCAGAATAAACCTTCTAAACTGCTTGTCTTCCACTGAAAGTACAAATAAAATCACTCACTTTTGTACCTTCATTAAATGCAGTTATTTTGGAAATCAACATCATCTTGAGATATCAAATGCACAGATGCCACTTATGTGACAAAGTAAAGAAGCAAAACGCTTTTTCCACCACACAGTTTCATATGCTCAAGTTTTCCAGTTGTAAGGAGGAATGATGATGGCTTCTGTTTGTTTATTTTATCGATAGATATCTGGGGAAGGATTCTTTTTCTGGTTTTGCTGACATGAAATTCTTGCAAAAGCTGTGTTCTGCAAAGTATGAATTGACTAAGAAAAATTTCCCAAACCCTTGTGCAGAAAAAAACATATTCATCTTATTAGTAATCGTACTGACTCTTTTCTGATGTTCAACTTAAAATCTAGTTTCCTGTTGACTTCTTTTTGCACCTACTTCTATTACTTTTCTGTCAGCTACTTTCAGGTATGGTATGTGTTATCAAAGGTTATAACCAGTGAAAGGTAGGAACAAAATTACATTTTCTGTTTTCTCTTCTCACTTTCTTTCAGAGAAAAGCTGACTTAAAAAATAAGTGCGATTTTAACGTTCTTGGTTTTGCCTTAAACTGCAGAACTGGTGAGCTATGCAAATCCAGCTTACTGCCGTGCTCCCTTGGGTGCCAGGTTACTGGAGGCACTATTTTCCCTTCCTTCCTGTTTTGGTGGTTGAGTTTGTTCCAGTGAAACTCAAGGCACGCTGAAGAAAAATTTGTACCCCGACCTTATCCTGTGTAGTCAGGACACAGAAAAAATATGCCCTAACACAAACAAGTTGAGAAGTTCAGCTCAATCATACTTTATTTAGACATTCATAATGTAGACTGTAAATATGCTTAATACATGGCCTTAAGAAACACATGGTGTCCCAGTACCTGAAAAAAACTTGAATGGTTATTTATGAATATCTGTAAGTAATGCAGTCTCCTAAGTACACCAGTAGTCTCTGGCAATGTCCTGGGGCTCTTTGGTGTTGCAGAGCTGTTCTCAAGTGGTTGAGGATTTCTTAGGTAACTCCTCCAGGGAACAAAATTAAAATACTCCAACTCCAGAACTTTAATTAAAGCCAATGCTGAGAAATGGGGAACCATAATTGGTTTCCCATCAGACTACCACCTATCTTTCACTACCTCTACTCTACTTCTCTGTATATAAAGATTACAATGTTAAACAATAATAAATTTTCAAAAAAAGTCAAAAGACTGACTCTTCCTGTTTTACTTTTAGCAAGCAACTAAATGTCTTTTTTGTGAGGGTAAGTGAGATCAAGCCATGAAAGCTGTGAGTTAAATATAAGCTCTGCACAGAAAACTGCTAGTCTCTAACTTAGTATGTTTTTATATCTCTTGTAAACATGACATTTGTAAGTGGTACTGACAGAAACCGCATACTAAGTTCATGATCTTGAAGCATAATTCCCTTTTACTGTAAACAGCTCCATGTGCTGACTCTGAAAGGAAAAAGAGGTGGACACAAAATATATCTTTCAATCTGCAGCAAAGTATGTCTAGAAAAAGCCTAAAAATAGCATGTGACAAACCATGAAGAAATCACACAATGTGATAGATACCATGATGTTAATATCTAGATAAACTGCATTATATAGAACAGACATTCCTTTCTAAAAAGAAAGAATGTCTGGGAGACTGAAACATCTAAACAAGTTTTTTAATTTTTTTCTTGATTTGCTGTTGTTTTATTTGGTAAAGTTTTGGGATCTCCTTTACCTGTTGTACCTGGTATTAAAAACTAGGCTGGTCAGATTAGTCTATCAGATGTCAAGGAAGGTTATATATGGAAGTTTTACTGTCTGTTTACCTTGAAACCATACCCTTTGACAACAGAAAACTTCTATGAAAAAAACAATTTAGGCTTCTTGTGCAGTCTTAATGGCTTTTTCATTCATTTTCTTTAAAGCACAGTTTATCTGTGAGACATTTTTGTCTCACATTTTAGTCATACATTGCGAAGGGAATTATATATATATTTTAACTATCTCACCTCTGCTTAGGCTGGTTTTATTTTAGTCATCTTAATCTTATTGATATCAAGAAAGCCTTGGTATATCTAATGAGGAGGCTGATGATTCCTATTATTTATTTAAACAGCATATTAGAGACAGATGATGCAAAATACTGCAAGATTTCCTGATCAGGAGAAAAGAAAGAACAGTACTTTGGTTCTACCCAGTGGAAATACTGATATTTAGAGAGCTCTCTGTGCAATAAATGTAGAAGATAGGAAAATCTCTATAGAACATCAAAGCCTTTAAAATTGAAAAAGAAACCTTCTTTTAATTGATCTGTGGCTGGTCACATCAGAGAAGCTACTTGCCCCTCTCTGTCTCTTTTACTTCCCACCACCTCCCCCCTGCCCTACCCCCCCCCCCCCCCCCCGCCTTTTATTCTAATAAAAAATAATTTAATTAATAGAAAGGACTTGGGCAAATTGTGGAAGGGCAGAGGTCATTCTGGCTACCTTGTGAGAAACTAGGTAAGAAAAATCCTACAGGAGTCCTGGGTTTCAAAAATGGATCAAAACTGTTGTCTTGATGTAAGCTCTAGTTTAGTCCTTGCCACTAAGATGCCTGAGTATGTGGTTCCTACTGAGGAGACAACATCATACCGGCTGACCGTAAGGCAGTGATATCTGAGCTGCCACAGTATTCCCCTATAAACAGTGTAATTGACTACTCATCCTCAGATGAGTCCAAATGGTATTTAAAAATCAAAGTTGACTTTAAATGATGACTTGTGGTTGCCAGATATATCTGATGTGGCCTGTCCTTTTGTCTCTTCATGCTTTTGCTATAGAATTCTTCCTGTTATACTTCCCCCCCCCCCCCCCCCACCCCCCCCCCCGTTGTTTACACATTCATTTGCTTGTGAAATCTCTCATTACTATTTTGTTTTTGTTGGTATTTTGGTTAGGTTGTTATAACATGCATACTCAGTTCACTGTTTACAAAAAGGGTCTTTTTTAAATACAAGGAAAATTTGTTCATTGCATAATTTACATATTTTTAGCAGAGCAGAAGAAAAACTAGACATTAATATTACTGTTGATGAAATTGTATGTAGACTGCTAGTGAACAACATTGCTGTGACAGCACTCAGTGTTTAGCTAAAAGCCCCCCATTTGTTTTGCTAATGGTCTTGCAATCCACAAGGGATCTCATATGCCAGACAATAATTGTTCCCCCTGTTTCTCTTTTTAATGACAGCCTCTTATATGAATATGCCCCCTAATCAGAAAAGCTTTTAGATAAATTAGATTGGATACTGATTACAAATGGAGAGGCTGCTAGAAGTTCCATAGAGGTTCTTATTTATGCTTGGAGTACTGTTACTGGACCTAGACCTGCTGTGTCTGTGGGGCTCTGGGTTCCAGAGACCCTGCCTCTGCTGCATCAGCAGTTTTCAGATTAAAAAAAAAAAAATGATAGCAGAGGTAGAAATAGAGATAAACTCAGCAGGGATTAACCACCTGAGGATTTATCCAGCTTCTTGAGTGCATTTTGCCGCCAGTACTGATTTCCATACTGTGTCTAGCAATGCCAAACTTTGTAGCTTCAAACCCAACTCATACATTCCCTAAATGTCTTCAGGTGAATTTTCTTTATATAATAAGGCTGACAATTCTTTTTAAGTTCTCTTACTTTTCATTGTGCACAATTGTCTTTGTTTCAGGAAGGATCATGTTTGCTACAGGGTACTTTGCTATGGGGTAGGTTCCCCTAAATGACTTGGAATGTTGATGACCATCTGTAGGGGAGATACATGAACTTCAGAAAAATTTTAATATTATTAAAAAAAAAACCCACGGTGTTGATGTTTGCTATGAAGAAAGATGTAGTCCTTATGCAATAATGCCTAATCTCTTCATTCAACTAAAATCCAGAAATTCACATATTTAATAATGTAAACCATGCTCATACCAAAATGCTGGTTTCAGAGCTCAAAAAGCTTATTCTGACTGCAGGGACATGGTTTCCTTATTAAAAAGTTTCTTTATCTTAAAGAAACATTGATTTTGGAATCAAGATTAAAAAAAATACTTAAATATCAATGAAATTTCTAAAGGAAAACTGTAAAATCTTTCAAATCTTGGTGGTCAACTGAAAATCTACTTGGCGCCAAATCCATTACTATTACCTATGCTCACAGAGATCATTTTAACAGTTGAAAGAAGAGGAATCTCTGTGAGGAAACAAAAGGTTCTTTAATAATAAACAGGCAACATAAAGGCTATTTTACTTTCTGGGAATCAGATAGTTGTGAAGGATTGGGAAGAAGAAGGAATGGAGAAGAAATTTCAAGATTTTTCCTATCTTCTGAATAACAGAAAAGAGTAATGAGATGATTCTAGAAATGAACTGCTGGATAAAAAAACACTAGTCTTTTTGGACCACTTTCAACAAGAAGAGGCAGCTGTGAAATCTGAAGGTCTCCCCAACCTGATCTGGACAGTGTTAACTTATCTGCAAGGTGAGAGTGTGGAAAGGAGGTGAAATATAAAAATTCCTTAGCATCAAGATATCAAGAAAAAAAATAAACAAAGCATTGTATTAAATTAAATAAAGATATCCTGGTCTGCCTATACTAGCATAAATAATCTTGGCAACAATAAATAATATTACATTATTATTCAACTCTTGAGTTTATTAACATGGTATCATTGACATTTTCTTGAAAGATTAGAGACATGACATCACTTGCTCCAAAGCATCTAAGGAGGAAGGCAGCACAATGGGTTAAAAAAGGTACCTTCTTGCTATATCTATACTAATCAATTACATAGCACTGAGAGACTTTATTGTGTATTGGGACTTCATTGTCCATACTGCTAAAAACTAAGAAAAATCTGTGGTATGGTTTTGGCCTTCATCAGTACTTTTCCAAACAATTCCCTGCCACATTATGGGCGTTAACATTGGACAGGGACCATTCCAAATAAGCAGTTTGTATTTGGTTACCATATTTGGAGGATAGAACTAATAACAAAAATGTGGGGCCCTAGGAATAGGGTGCGAGGCAGGAAACAAATAGACTTCATTTGTTGTTTTTTTTTCAAACTGAATAATACCCAATAAAGCTCTCATTCTCTCACTGTTTAAATGCAAAAAAAAAAAAAAGTAAATTGCTTCCATATAATAAGAATATATCTGAGAATATAACTTCTATTAGACTCATATTGATACACAAGAGAAAATTATCAGAGAATTTGTACTAATTTAGGAATGCCTTTTTTTGTAAAATGAGATCATTTTTATAACTTACCGATATATATTGACACAAGCATCTCCCAAGCTATCAGAGATGATACCTTTAAAAAACTGAAAATCTTTACATAATAAATCAGTTGGGAAAGAATAAATTTAAAAAATCTGAATGGCAGCTGAGAGAATTTAAAGAATGTTTCACTAAGTGAGCTAAAACAATAATCACACAGTCAGGAATTGATACAGTAATGATGAATTTAAAAAATCCCTAAGTTGACTAGGTTTTTTAATTTCTAGAGGGCAATGATGAAACTAAAAGAAGCTGATGTTAGTGACTAAAGCAAAACTGAATCTAAACTATAGAAAGCTGAGAAGGGAAGCAAATGTTCAGAAGAAGTGTCCATCAAAGTTTAAGAACAACATGAAAGGATTTTTTAACTGTTCCTGTCCAGATCAGCAGGAGTGGGATGGTCAAGAACCTAATGTTGTTCAATACCATCTTACATCGTTGCCAGGGGCCAGGGACTCTTTCCCTTCTGTGAAGAAAGGGTGTTCCTTTTCTTGTCAGAGGAAAGTGTGTCGGGCAAAAGGTCTGTCCACCACTGTTTTTCATTGTCCCGGGATTGCTGAGCATTTTGCATGTAAATCACACCCTCTTTGTACACTTTTGTTATTAATACTGGTGCTGCTCTGCTTGCTTTATCACCGTATTTCTATTTCCAGCAAATTGTTCTTATCTCAACCCATCATCACTCCCTTTTTTGCTCTCCACTGGAGGAGGAGGGAGTGTTTTGTGGTTTTCTTTCTAATGGAAGTACTAAACCTCCTAAACCATTACACAGCACAAGGAAAAAAGAGGCAACTAACAGGTGATAGTAAATTTGTTAGTAGAAAGAGAGTAGAATTATTAGAAGTATTAAAGCAGCAGAATCAGAAATGTTGAGTGAGTGTATAATAAATATATCATTAGCGGAAAAATGCCAGATATCGTTTTTTTGGCAAATGTTAAATCATGACCTTTCTACTCCAATGCAAAAACTCCTACAGGAGATGAATACCTTTAAAATGATTGGTAGTGTGGCTCTAAATGTTTTGGAAGAGCTATGGGATATTAGAGATTCACAGAATCACAGAGTCACAGAATCTTCAAGGTTGGAAGAGACCTTTTAGATCATCTGTCCAGCCACCAACCCAGCACCAGAATAATCACCTCCAAAACATATCCCCCAAGTGCCACGTCCAGATGCTTCTCAAATACATCCAGAGACGGTGACTGCACCACCTCCCTGGGCAACTTATTCCTATGCCTAAACACTCTTTCAGTGAGAAAATTTTAAAAAATATCCTGTCATAACATCTTAAACTCTGGCAAAGTAGAACAATTAAATTGTTTCTGTTAAAATATATAGTTATTGAGCAGTGTGGCATTGTGCAGACCACGGATCACTAACACAACTGATTGGGCCATTTAATAAGTTCAGGACAAGATGCATTTAAAAAGTCCAAGTACAAATAATTGATTTTGGAACACAAGAAACAACATTTAGAGAATATAGATGCTGAGAAGATGCTGTCTCTTTCTATTTTTTTTAGGTTAGTGGTTAGAAGCAAGGTTCAGAGTGATAGAAGTTGTAGATGTGGCAGTCTTATTATTAGAGTTAATAAGATTAACAATTTAACCATTTTGGATGTAGATAGCAATATAAGGCAGCGACAATGAGTTTATATGAACAATGTTTGCCATTGGTGCGATGCTTCCTTGAATTATGTGTCCAGTCCGAATGCCCACATTTCAAGAAGGATATGTTTACCCTATAGCCTTATATTAAGAAAGCTGAAAAGCTCCCTTTTAGTAATTATTTAGTAAAAATTGCACTAGGTCAGTCACAATATAAATGTACCAGCAATAGGATCCAAAATTGATATATATTATCACCAATTAATGGTTTTTAAAAATAAACCATTAAATAATATTAATTAATTATTTATAATTAATAAGAATTAATGTCTTTCTGTAACTATTTTTGCAATTTTACCTCTGCTTCAAACAGGTTATCTTTTGCAGGGTGTCAAATTAGCACGACATGAAGAGAGGAGCTGTAACCTTCTACACAGTAGATTGCTGAGATTTAAAAAGTGTATGAGGTAAAAACATCTCTTGCATCTTTGACCTTTGTCTTACTCTCATCCTATTTGTAAGCATTCACTATTGCCTGTTGTCTTCCTACATTCTTACTATAGTTGCAATTCTTCCTCAAATTCCTATGAATGTCAATAGAGATTATATTCCATTACAAATAACTGTTATCTTTTGCAGGCTTGAGTGGAAGGAAACAGTGCCAGCTACTCAGGAAATTGTATAGCTCTCTTAATAGCTGGATATGTAATTATATACGGATGCCGGATTACCACAAGAACAACTAATGGAAGCAACTAGGTAACACCACACAGATTACGCCCCTGTATTTTAACTGAAGTGTATCAATCTTGTTAACCATTTGGGGCTTTGTCTACTTGCGTTAAATACAGCACCTACATCTTTCATGCAGATTTCATCAAGGCTTTAATCATTTACTGCTTTCTAGGTTTCTCACCTGATCTTTAGGAGGGTGAGCTATTGGAATCTTATGCCCAATCTATTATATATGAGTGTAATAAAGCTTGATAAATATGAAGGTGTCTCTAACAAAAATGGCATTTTTCCAGTAGCAGAGATTACTTTAGAAGACACTTTTAGCTTTTCAGCAAATTGGTTGCAAATCATTTTGATGTTTAGAGTGCTGGGTGCAGGCATAGTGACAGGTTCTGACAAGGCAGAAAGTGCTGTGGCATTATCAGTAAGCCATGGAAATGATCTTGAAAAGGAATGCTACATTACTTAAATGAAAAAAGTGCTGTTGAGACTTTCAAAATCTGTTCACAGAGGGCTTATAAACAGAGAGGTGAAATCAGCTGAAAAAAGCTATTCAGTAAGAAGTATACACACACACTTCTTGCCTGAAAGTATATTCAGGTGTTCTCTCAGCCAAGTAACAGACAGATTTTAAAAAGAAAACAGAGAAGTGTTTCTGAAATAAATGTAGACAATCCCCAGAGAAGAAATGTGATTAATTTGAGCAGAGTTTTGAGCTAGAATGACGTGCAAGGAGGAGATCTAAAGGAGGGTGGGCCACCTGATGGTCTTTTCTCAACATTCATGCATCCAGAGGATAGCACTGCAATCTTATACTCACCCCCTGGACCAGTGGATACCTGCCTGACTTGTGTTCTATGTGCATGCAACAGTAATCTTCTATATTTCCAGTTGGTCTCTACATGTGAATTGAAGTATAGCCTGGGCACCACATCTTTTTAAACACCATGTCAACACAGTAATGCACCAATTCACCCCTTGCTCTCATGATAAATGCCATCTGCCATTCTAGTGACCATTCTGACAATAGTCAGTAAAAAGTTTCTAACCGTCCCATCTAGCATATGGAGAAACAAATATTTAGTAAATTTTATGAAAACAAGTCACAGACTCATATACTCATATACTCATATGCTCATATACTCATAGAATCATAGAATCAATCCTAGAATCCTAGAATCGATCCTAGAATCCTAGAATCATAGAATGGCTTGTATTGGAAAAAAACCTTAAAGATCATCTTGTTCTGACCCCTCTGCCAAGGACAGTGACACTTGCTACTTGGAAATGTTGCTCAAAGCCTCATTTAACCTGGTCTTCCAGGGATGAGACATCCACAGCTTCTCTGGGCAACACGTTTCAGTGTCTCACCACCCTCAGAGTAACAATTTTTTTTCCTGGTAGCTAATGTAAACCTTCTGTCTTTCAGTTAAAACCCATTCTCCTTTCTCCTGTAACTACAATGCTGTAGTGAAAGATCTCTCTCCATCTTTCTTGTAGGATCCATTCAGGTACTAGAGGGCTGAAGATTATGAAACTAGACTGTGTGTTACAAAAGTTCTAGATATATACATTTTATTCACTGGCATTGGTGGCCAATTTCTTAATTTTATGATAATGACCAATGAAAAACACTTGATAAAATCTAGACTGGAGTTTTTCACTGTGTTCACTTTCTTTTAGAGCAAAGATGGCAAGTACTGGCAAGCCATAAATACATTTAAGAACAGTTAAACTATTAATTAAGCTCAAAACCCAACAAGACTCAGTACATAATACACACGTATGCCACATTGCACTAACAAAAAATCCACAACAAACGACAACCTATTTATGAAGTGCTTGCATCTTCCAAGGAAGAGGTCACTGCATGGCTAATCAATTATATTTTTGTAATTATAAAGAGGATTAAAAAAAAAATCCCAAGAGATGGCAAAAACTGTCTTAAAATTCAGCTAGACTTTGGTTCTGACAGCAGCTTGGTGTGCAGATATATAGATGATAATGCTTTGTGGGGCCTCCGGAGTAAGAATTTATGATTACTATATAGAGATCCTGTGAGTGTCTGTGCCCTCTGAGCTGCCCCATGTCCACAGCTGCCTCATGCCCTGGCAGAACTCTCGGGTTTTTTCTCTGAGATTCAGGTGGTTTTAGAGTCTTTTTGCCCTCTGCAAAGCTCTGAGCCAAACGCAAGAAAGAGACAGAGTCTTCAGGTTCTGATTTTTCAAGGTTGCATGCTTCGTTTATTGTTTCTTATCTTTTTTTTTCCCTCAGTGCCCAACAAAGGTCTGTGCAGCTGCCTGGGCATCTGGCGACTCCTCGACTCCTCCCGGACTGGGCAGTCGTTATCTTTTATACTAATTGCTACGTATTCTTTATTTATCATTACTTGCCAATACCTATCACTTATACTAAACAGGTCATCTCTACTTTGACCCAATCTCTTTAAACTACTTTGTGCCACCGTCACTGCAGAAAATGGAGTGAGTGGAGAAGAAAGAAGAAGCAGGAGACAACGTCCCAAATCCTCCATCTTGCCCCCATTCACTTCAATACTAAAACCCCAAATCTACTATTTTCTCACCCTGTGATAAGCTAAACTACTATCTTTCACACTCTTGTGGCTTGCAATCCTTCCCACAGTGCAGGAAGCCTTTCCCATGGACTGAGATCAAAGCCAATGTCCCTCTGGGCTCTGGGCCAGGGTCCCAGACCCTCCTGTCCAGGTCTCTGACCGTCCAGGGCAGCCAAAGGAATGCCCTGGACTCCAACACAGAACCATGCCTGTGCCAGAGGCTGGATCCTCAGTATTTCTTACTAATTCATAAAATGCACATTTACACCTGTCACAGGAGCATCTTCCTCATTTATGGACCAGCTGATAACAGCATCCACACCATCCACGCTTGCTGACTGAAGACAGCAAAAGTCAAAACAAATTTTGGGTGGCAAAGCCTAGAAAGGATGCCTGCTGACTGACGCATATGAAACTGATTTTTCTTAGGAAATGAAGGTAACAGTACTACTCAGTTCATTTTGGAATAACTTAGCAGATGAAATAAAGGATGAAAATTCTTTATATGTTTGTTTATACACAGGCGCATACACACACACACACACACACACACGTGTTTTCTTATGGTAAATATTAGGTACAAAATTAAGGGCTCTCCCAGAGGTGCTAAAGTGTGGATGCCACGACCCTCGAAGTGTTCAAGGCCAGGCTAGATAGGACTTTGAGCAAGTGAAAGACATTCCTGTCCATGAAAGGGGAATAGATGATGTTTGAAATCTCTTCCAACACAAATCTTTCTACGATTCTATGATAACAAAGTTAAAAAAGGGGAAAAAATAAATTAATTCACCAGTAGGGTATACCTGTGGAGTAAGTTGGCCATTACATAGGGTTTTTCCGCTGCTCACCTCCCTCAGTTATCAAAGCTAAGGGCTTACTTCAAGCATAACTGTGCACTCTGACTCTTCTAAGAAATAATTTTTGGGTACTGCCCTCTAATTGACTGCAACTTCATTCAATAACTATTGTGCCAAAATTCACTCTTTAACACACATTTTTATCCTTCACCATGATCTTTCTAAGAACTAATATTGTTTTTCATTTTGAGCCTCAATAAAATACAAATAAATCATACTAGGTACTTATAGGGAAAGAAAATATGATAAACATGTAGATATGCACTTTTATTATCTCTGTGCTATCTCTCTCCATCACAAGGTTATCTGTTTGACACTAATAATGCAAATGTGCTTGAATAGTTTATTTTGTGTTGTAGATTTCATATTTTCTCAGTAAACTTATGTTTTTATCATGGTTGTGTTCTTCATTATTGGAACTAACAGTTAAGTTCATTACATAATTTATAAATTATATATTGGAAGAATTGTATAAATATTTTATTAATTCCTGTAGCCCTCATTTTTTGTCTTTTCAAGACAAAACATGACAACCAGAATGGAATATGGGAAAGGTAAGTTTACACTGTTTAACAGCAGTTTTTCAAATATTGTATCCCTTAGAAAGCTCCTTCAAAAGTTTGACTGCCCAAACCACATAAGAATCTGATTTTATGACTGTGGTTGACTCCAATGTGCTAAATTCTTAATACAGGTTTAGAGGCATAGAGAAAGGAATATGAAAAAGGAAACAAATCCACAAAACTAATTATATACTGATAATCTAAAGGTTATATTTTTGATAGGCTACCATCAAAGAAATAGTAAGAGTAGTATTTCTGCAGACACCAACTTACCACGGAAGAAAACAGGATATTTCAGTTGGAAGGGACTTACAATGGTCATCTAGTCCAACAGTAGGCACATACTTACAGCACAAAACAGGGACTGTCGCAGTGTCCTTCTCAGAGCAGCAGCTCCGTCCACCCAAGCTAGCCCTGACACTGCAATCACACAGGGAACACTCCTCTGGATCCTGGCAACCAGAGGAGCAGTTAAGGGGGTTTTCCCCTTATCACGGGAGAGACCACACTGAAGATGGAGGGCGGAGTCAGACTCAGCTGGAGGGCAAAAGTCCAAGGTGTTTATTCAGTCCCACCCAGGGATATTCCAACCTCAGGGGAGCTGCTCCAGCTGAGCCCCCAGGGTGGTGCGCTCTAGACTTAAACTCAGGGGAGGGACTAAGGGAGGAGACAAACCAACATCCAGTGAGGGACAAGGTGGGAGTGGAACAGGGTTGGAGGGACATTCAAAGAAACCAATGGGAACATAAAGGGAAGAACTTCCTCGGCTCCTGCCCTATCACTCAATGTCTTTACCCGAACTCTCCAGAAGCCGGGAGGAACAACTGAATGACAGGCAGGGGACTGGGAGGAATGTGGGAGGATTGACAGGGAAGAGGGGCAGGGTCAAACCTCAGAGCATAACATTTCTCAGGCGAACAGGGGAGTGCAGAACAAACCATTATAACAAAAATAAATAACATAAAATACAATATGAAAATAAATAACACAGAGCACCATGCAACTATTTAAGGAATAATGATTGCCTTTTCCATGAAGCCTGTAGCTGCACACTGTTTCCTCCAGGGTGAAGCTGCCTGCTGAGGTCTCTGCTCATTCTGTCCTTCTCATTGAGGAGTCTGTGCAGTTTCATCTTTGCCTTTTAGATGGCTGCCTTCAGGACGGAGTGTAAATCAGATCAGTGAAACATCTTGAACTAAACAAGTAGTCTGGAAGTGGCTTCCAAGTCAGATTCCTCATTTGGCTTATGGCACAACTGAAAAAGAACAGTTGCATCAGAGTAACTGAAATCAGTGAATTACAGCAGAGGGGCTGGACACAGGCAATAGGGAAAGAGAAAGAAACTGTCTTTGTACAACTTTTATCCCTGACGGAAATGTGTCATGGAATGGCTACCTTGCCCCAGGAAGAGGGATGTGGCAGGAAACAAACAGCCCAGCAGTGACAACTCACTGTGCTATACCCACACTCAGGACAGGAATTCTTGCTTTCCAGCAACACAGTACTATTTCCTTCCTGTACGCTCATTTAACCATCATAGGTGCCTTGAAAGGTAGAGCAGGTGGGGTTTTTTCAATGCTTGTATTGACTTTTTGTTATGAATCTCTAGTAGAATTAATAGAGATGCTGGTTTAATTTATTGAGAAAAAGAAACTTTGTTCCATCTTTTGAAAAGCAGCAACTGAAGCTTTCATTCATCTGCTTTTCATCCAGTGTTCTTTTCTGGCCTCCTTTCTGTTTCCTGCCACACAATGCAGTATTATTATGAAAGCATTTAAAGTAATGACAACTATATTAAGAACACATCACTTTGGAAAAAAATTAACCATTTTTCTGTGTGTAGGCAAGAAAGGAACAGAAATTTGCTTGAATTATGTTGGCCACACACACACACTGGGCAAGTGCTGCGTGATCTCTGAAAATTATCTAATTGAGCCACAGCTGGAGACAGTCACACATAGCTGTAGCGCTCAGAGTGCCTATGACGCCATTTCTTGTTCTCCACTCCCACACATTTTTTTAGCCAGATTGTTAAAACAGGAATCTTACAGGGTATTGAACGCTGGCAAAAGATACGTGCTTAGATATCCAAGTTAATATGCTACTCCGTCAAATCTTCCTATGCACACTGCACAGAGGACGAGAAAAATGCTTCTTCAGAGTTGGATAAATTAGGATCTTGATGTGTTTGATTTAAATCTCACTTTGGCTAAGTCTTTTTCTTTTCTTTTCCAGCAGAGTATCATGGGAAATTGAACAACTAACATAGAGACAGTCATTACCTTACTAAAGATAGACCTTGTTTGAGGAGCATACTTGGTCATGCACGTAGGCACAATTTTAAGTACACGGGTAGCCACCGAAGCATTTTTAAATGCATTAAAGCATGCCCGAGCATCTTGTTTGGTTGTGTCCAGTGAACCAAACTCAGGCACTAAGAATTCTGAGTTATTTTTTCTGGGCGCCCAACTGACTTTGGGGAGTGCACCAGTAACACAGGCTTCTGATTCTCTGTGTTCAGCTTGAAGACATGGTTTTGATGTCTGATCTCAGGCCAAGAGAATTTGACGGAAGTTTATACTTTGAAGTTGAATTCTTATAGAGAAACTGCTATTACTTGCCCAGCTAGGGCCAATAAAATAGCCAAGGAACATAGGACAGCTTTCAAAAACATTGTAAATAGCATAAAATAAATTAAAAATATACATATATAACTACCAAGAGAAAGAAAAATCTAAGAAATTTGGGGAAAATGGCTTTCAGGTTTACATAATGTGACATTTATTTGGCTCTGCAAAGTTTATAAATATTTATTACTGTATTAAAAATAGTTAGACTTTAGCATAACCACAACTGGTGTTTAATTGAAACTAGGACCAATCAGATCATATATTTAATATATTAACAAAAGAGAATATGAACTACTGTCCCTTTGTCATAGAATTATGCATCTCAGCCATGAAATGGATCAGTCTTAATTTTTAAGAGATAAACAAGTCATGAGAAAAATTGAAAAATGCTTTTTTGAAAAGGAAGAAGTGTCATAACTTTCCTGTTATTAATCTTTCATATCCTTATACTATTTGTTACATGCTCTAGCACCCATAAATATAACTCAAGGCATACAACACTTTCTTGTGTAATGCAATATAATGAGTCTCTAAAGTAAGAATCAATCTGTTTGAATACAAGGTAGCAGATGTGTATTCACTAAGATGAAAGAAGAATTCTCTCACCAGTGCATAGAAAATTTATGCTTGTAATTCCTCCTAGAGGATAGAAAAGAAATATTCATGAACAGAAGGCACAATGCAGTATGATCTAATGGATCAATCTAATTTTGAAACCCAAGAATTTCTGTGTTCACCCAGGTATTGCTGTCAATGTTTTGAGACTTTTTTTTTCTCTATTTCTGTCTCTTAGTCTTCCCAGCTGTAAATCCTGTGCACTCCAATGCTTTTAAATTTCAAGATATAAAATGTATAAGAGAGATAATACAGTGTGTTATTTTTCTAATCATCTGTGATTCAGACTGCCAAAGAAGGAATGTGGAATGTACAAGCTGAGTGCATGCAGACACCCTGATGTACCTAAACTAATTTATTTTTTTATTTTGAGAGATTATTACGATGAATAGTCTCACTGACTTCTTATTAATTGCAAAATAATTAAATGAATGTATGATAAAAATAATAATGAATAATATGAAAACTAAGCACATCACTAATGGCTTCCTTCATTGTACATCCATCCATTTAATTCAAGGTAGTGTTGTAGCATATTTGTCTTTATTTCCTATCTATACTTCAGTAACTTTCTATGAAATTTGAGAAATTAGATAACATGCCTTGTGTACAAATGTGGGCTGAATCTTCTTTCAGGAATTATTAACTATCTGATAGTCTTTCCAACCTCTAGGACTCACATGTACTCTAGATTGAGGCTTCTTTTAGAAGTTCTCCCCCTTTACATGGAAACAGTCACCTTCCACTGGGAGCTTTGACTTCAGTGAGGTTAGGCTTTCAACTTGCTGTATAATTCTAATTCACTGCTGAAAATAAGGCTTTGGATGGAAAGTCACTTATGTGGTTTTAATATATGGATGTGGAGAATTTTGTGAAAAAATTCTCTTCTCACTCATCTTTTAGTAGCAAAATGAGACACAACCAGAATCTGATCTGAATTATGTCTTGCACTTAACCTGAAGGAAAACCTGACATTTTTACAAACATTTGCATCTTCAGAATATTAAAAAAGTCACAATTAATGTCAGATCAATATCTTTGCTTTAGATCATTTGACAAGTAATTCCTCCCTGCCCCCCCTCCCCACCAACCCTTTGCTTCAACTTCCCCCACCTCTTCTGACACATTTTAGAATTTGAAATTAAAAGCATAAATTATATGTTGTAGCTTGGAGCTAAAAACTGATTCTGTCTCTGAATGTTCTTTTAGAACCACAGCCAGCCAAAACTAATTCAGCACAGTCTCACTGAAGTGCTTGGAGCAGTCTGTCTAAACAGCACAGGCCTTCTTAATTTACCCAATGCTCACACTGCCTCCAATTAGGATGAAAGTGATTCTGCCATCGAAGAAAAAAGTAACTTGACTCTTTCAGGCAGCAGCTGAGATAGTATGAAAACTTGCACAGATCAGCCATTTAGACTCAGGTCAGCTCCATACCTTTAACCTTCCTGAGGGCCTAACAAAATATTTGAGGGAACAGGAAATCTTCCCTGTTTGTATAGCTGCTGGACATCAGATGTTTCATCTGCCATTGTGCAGACCTGGCTTTTTTTAGGTATCAGTCACAAACCAGATCATTTTAACAGACTGGCTCCATACAGTCCATTTTGGGTCATCTCTTTGAGCAAGATAGATGATTTCTGAACTCTCTCTCCCATGCTCTGCTTGAGCTACCATTAGCTCAAGCAGGGATCTCACAAGAAAATGTGGGAAAGCTTCCTGCCTGCAGCCACATAAAGCTCTGTACCAGAGCAATCCTTTGCAGGAAGAGACAGTTCAGCTTTCGCTCACATGTGTGATTCTCTTTTCACACTTCTAATGAGAAATCTATGCATATAGAATTTCAACTCGAGATCTAAGGTGCTGGAATATGGTACCAAGGCACAGACAGGAGATGCTGGAATGATGACTGCTTGTGCTTGTCAGTTTTAGCTACAGCCATAATGGTCCATTGAATGAGTCAAGAAAGACTATGAAAATGTTAGAGCTTCCAATATAAGTTGACTGCACCAATGGGAAAAAGTAAGGTTGCATTTTCTAACCTCAGGGTTCCTGACTTTTGCAACTTTAATAATATTATTTTGTTTGGAATACAAAACAAAACAAAACAAAACAAAAACAAAAACAAAAACACCCACAACACATAAAAAGAACCCTATGTACTATTATTTTCTGCTATGTGCAAGCTATGTGAACAAATTTGTCATGACAACAACTTTATATTTGTAATCTATGTGATTAATACTTCCTCAGTCCACCAGTATAAAAAATTTAAAAAGCTATGTTTTTCTTAAATTATACCTGTTCTGCAGCAAAATACAATCATTTGAGGTGGTCTGCTTCAGTTATTAAGTGTGTGGAAAAAAAACAGAAAGAAATATGACTTTTTTTTATCTTCAGAAGAGTTTGGTTTAAGTGTGAGATAAAAACTTTAGTTTGTATTTATTGATTCTGTTTTCTTTTTCCTGCTACTAAGTCTAATTTTATATAATTGTAGAGTGTAGTAAAGCACCTCACACCTGAGCAGGTGTGTACATATAGGGAAAGGTATAAGACTCACCCCAAGACCTTTTAAGGGAGGAACATTAGAAAGTTCTTTGCTCTCCTGGCAATAATTTACTTAGTGCCAAGCCAAAAACACTGATAGGTCTCTTTACCTGTTCCTCAGATAAGCAGCTATTCTAAATTGGGCTGTTTGCAAAAAAACCCACCTAAATTGTTCAATACTTAAGGGAGAGCATGAGCCTTCTCAGTGCATTCTTGGGGTATTGTTGCAGGTGTGTGGGACCTACCCCTACACTGTGTTCAGATTTGTTCTTTGTTTTTATATTATTTTCTTTTTTTATTAAAACCTTTTTGCTTTTTCAAGACATACTCAACCATGATGGCTCACCAGTTATTTTAAGCCATTTTCTATGAGGTGTTGGACACCCTCAGAGGTATTGAGAAATTCAGCAGTAGAGGGGTAAATAGATCTGAGATTTAAAACTTCAAAATAATATGAAAACACAAGAAATTTGTATGGTTAATCATATTATTCTTTAATAACATGGCTTTTAAGAATTCTGGTGGACTTGGAGATAAATAGCTGAAATGCTAGGATCTCTGTTCTGTTACCAGGTTTTTCACAGGATTGTTTATTGTTTTTATTCAATTTACTTTAATATACCTAAATAGTTGAAGCAAATTTGACCTATTAAGGAAGCTTCAAAAATAGTTATTTTATTATGATAGTAATACATAAAAATAATGAAGGGAAATTGTTTTGTATTTTATCCATGTGCTGGAGAGAAATTCCACCAACAGAAATCTCTGTGCTTTTTGAGGTGTTTCTGTTTCCTCTTTCATATATTCCCATGGAAGCATTAGTCTGGAATGAAAATGGAGAAGACAAAGGATGTAATTTAAATCTTCACAAGAGAGTCAATTTAAAATACGAAAAGTTCACAAATCAATAGTATTAAAACAGTTATTGAATTTAAATATTAATAAGATGGGAGGAATTGATGGACTGGAACCAGAGCTACTTAAAATTGAGCACATTATATAGCTAAACCATTAGCTGAAATAGGAAATCTAATTTTCTTACAACTAATGTACCTAAAAATTGGAAATACACTGTTGTGACTGTGATTCATAAAAGTGGGGAGTAACTTCTCTCTTCCATTACACTTAACTCAATGAGTGCCATGAACACTTCATATGGTCTTTTTGACACTGAGATAAAGATCAGTGTTAGGCACAGAAGAACCTCTAAATAATCTACTATCTATGGATTGCCTATCATAAATACATACATAAAATTTAAATGAGGAGCCTGGCCCTATATAACTGAAATCAAGTTGGCTGTAAACCATACAACAAAATTCCTGTTACTTTTCTGTCACATCACTAACTATGTTACTATGCCAGAAAAGATTTAGTCTCATCATTTCCTTCAGCAGAATTTTGAAGACTTCATGTCATTGCACTGTGTCACTAAAGAAAATTATTTCATTACCATTTTTTGTGCCACAGGGCCTAAATTTTTACTGTGACAATGAAACAGATAAGAAGGCATATAAAAAAGAAATATCACAAAGGTAAAACGAATATATGCATGTGTTTTCTGTAGTCTGGTTCCATGACTTCAGTTTCATTAGGGTTGTTTTCAGTTTTGGCTTAACCTGATGGCTTTTTGTTTTGTTTTAAATCTCATCAAAAAACAAACTACAGAATAGTGTTTCACCTTCTTTTAGCACTGAGAATTATTTTTCAGCACACAGCTAAAAAAATAGATTTGCATAAAGTGAAAAAAGCCTTTCTGTCTATTAGAAGCTCATTTTAGAACAGACCTATGGTAAGAGTGTCTTATGAGTGTCTGCAAGAGCATGTAAATAGCTCTTAAGAATATATAAGCAATTTTAGTATTTATTTTACCATTAAAACATACGATTGCACACTGTACTCTTAACCTGGAATATACAGCAAGATTTTCAGTGAGAGCTGCTGGATTTATTCTCCCTGATCCGGCAGTAATTCTTTACATTTATGAGGATCCATGCAGTGCTCCAGCTACCTATGCATTTGAATATCTGGGCTGAGAATGTTTGTTACTCTTGAAGTCTTTCACAACCTTACTTCACATCTGTATGAGGAAAACAGACTTACCTCAGGATGAGTCACTCATCCGCTCACAGGATATGATAATATTGCTTGTCTGCTTTTTCTTTTTTCTGTTATTTTTTCCCTCTTATTGAGTTAATTAGTGCTGTGGGATCTAAAGGCCATGAGCAAAACAGTGCATGAAACACTGTTCCCAGGGATCAGAGAAATTCAGTCTCCGAGGTGAGCAGCTCTGGTGCTGGCACAATTCACCGCACAGCTCTCCAGTGTGATGCAGGGGACGTTTCCCAAACCAGAGGAACCAGTGGGGAAACTCAGAGAGCCTCCAGGAGCCAAGTGCGCATGCAACAACTCCTCTTTGAGCATGTGCACAGGATAACAATCTGAAATGAAATGGTATAGCGCTATATTTACCCACAGTAGTACAGTCAGCGTTGCCTTACCATTAGAGCAGAGCTCTGCCAGCCCATGGGAGTCACAGTGATGTATTGACTGTGCTTGTGGTGCTGAAAAAGGCAGTTCCAGTGCTGGTGTTTGGCTTTGTCATTCTGTGAAGTCAAAGGTCTGATTGAAGGCTTTAGTGAAGTCTACACTACTCAGTTCTTTCCTCCACACCCTCCTCTCCTCCATCATATTGGATGTAGTTTATCAGGTTTGGTAGAAGCACATACTAGTATAAGCATTAATAGCTTTGTCTAAAACTGCATTGACTGTTTCAACACTGTGACCTTTTCTTTTGCTGTGAACTTGAATCTCTCTGTGTTCATGTCTCTTTACATTTCCAGTGTGACCCATTGAGTCTTGTCACTATTTGTTTTCTAATGTCTCTGGTGTGCCTAAATCTATGCTGTTTCAATTTTTTTTTTGTGTTGCAAAACTTAGACATTTTTTCCCATTAATACTTTTTATATTTGCATCATCACCACTTTTTTTTTTTTTTTTTTTTTTTTTAATTACAAGTGTATGTGTGAATTTTAACACATAAAGAGGATAAGGGGAAAATAATGTGTGAAATAATGAATGCTTATATCCAAAACATAAAATCAGAATGAATATTTCTATCATTTGACTATATGATAATGCAGCAGATGACAAGATTAATCAGCCTACAACTAAAACAACCTACACTCATAAATAAACCACTTTGAAAGACAAATGAAGTAAACACACAGACTGTGATGAATTCATGCTCACCTGAAAATCAGAATAGATGGAGTTTTCTCAGTAGGTAATAACAGGGAAGAAAATAATAAAACATTTGAGTTCTAAAACTGGAAGCATCCTGAGCATCCATGACTCTGGATGGACAGTGATCATATAAAAATCTCTAAAGTTAAAATTTAAAATTACTATGCCTTAACAGGTGTAAAACATCACTTGTGGCTCCTGCAAAACTATAATTCATAACTGAGGAATTAATTTATCAAGGCCACCTGGAATGATGGTTCCAAATGTGGGATTCAGTAAGATAGTGCCTGGGCCAGAGTAGCAAATGCATTTTGGTCTTACAAGGTCAATGTGCTCCATAGATCATCTAGCCTTTTGCCTTTAAATGATAGCAAGACATAATAATAGATCTTAAAATATAATTATGTGTGTATCATGGAATATAAGATGTGACAATGTTACATCCTGACACACTAAAGAAATGGGAATGACAAAAGCCCAAAAGCAGAGACAAAAGTAGAGTGGGAATAAAATTGTAAGACTGACTAAACGTTTGATTTTTTTTTTTCCCTTTAAACTTCTCAAACTGTAGACTGTGGTGGGAGGACTGTGGCTGGATGCCAGGTGCCCACCAAGCTCTTTTATCACTTCTCCCCCCAGAAAGAGGGTGGGAAGTAAATAAGACAGAAAATACTCAGGGGTCAAGCAAAAAGCAGTTTAATAAAGAAAAAGCCACACACAAAAGCAAAGGAAAACAGAAGAAATATTTTCTATTTTCACTCAGCAAACAATGTCCAGCCACTTTGCAGGAATTAGGTCTTAAGAACATGCAGCAATTTATCTGGAAGACGTGTCATAATAACAAAACACAAACACATCCTCTCCCTCCCTTCCTCCTGTGTTCCGCACCTTCTCTTAATATTTTTTTTTTTGCTGATCAGATGTATGAAATATGCCTTTGGTCAGTTTGAGTCAGTTGTCCTGGTTGTGTCCCCTCCCAAGTTCTCGTCCACCCCCATCCTACTGGTGTTGGGGGGATTTTGGAGAGACAGCTTTGATGCTATGGGAGCAGTGCTCAGTGGTAGACAAAACAGCTGTGCCAACCACTTTCTATCTAGAGAAGCCATGATCATCATGATGCAGGCTGCATGGGAGAAACCAGCAACATATTGACCATGAACCTTTTATATTAACATGTGGGTGAATTCCACACACCTCAGATGACTCTATGTTCCTTTCAAAGAACATTGTGAAATAATAATGTTTTTTCTACCCTGTGAAGCCCATTTTATTTGGAAGCCGTGTAGCTTTAGAGTTGATTCTATGGAAAATACTATATTTTTGAAAAGGAAAAGCATCTATCAAGCCTGAAGAAATCTCTTGTTGACCAACTGTGTCAGTCAAGAAAACAAGTATGATATACTCAGTCTGGTTTAGTCTCGAGTTAAAGTTGTGTATTTCATCCTCTAGTGACAGAAAGATGTCACTTCTTAAGATAAAACACAGTGGCAAGGAAGAATCTAAATATTTATAATTTACAAGCATGGTGATAATTTGAGGCTTAAATATCAAAGGGCAGATCAACAAACAGAAAATATAAGCAAACAAGCTCAGTCTAGCCATAGTTGTCTGAGATGAGCCAGATCATGACAGCTCTGTGAGGATGGGCACCGATGCCTCTCAAGAGAAGATATAGGCACATGAGCAGCAGCTGTAGCATGGCTGTGGTTTGTGGCATTTTGCTGAGCAGAACCACACACACACACACACACACACACACACACACACACACACAGATACACTCCATGCCCTGCTGCAACGGAGGACAGGTCTCTGCTAATATGGTCCTCTGGGTCCTCTGTATCAGCTTTTTTACATAACTGATTAAATGGGGCTACATAATAATAATCACATGTGTCTAACATCATTCACAGAAGTATGGCTGCTAAACTGAGTGTGAGTGCATATGTTAATAACTTCAGCAAAGAACTCATCTGCCAGTAGGTGAATCTCCAAAGTAGCTCCAGTCTTATTTACTTGAGCTGTGGAACCTCATATGCACATGACAGCTCAGATGACAGTCATACCGTATGAGTCAGACAGGCGAGAGTATGTCTCTGGTACTCAAATGATTTTAATTGCGATAGAGAATCTGCAATGAGCCCTGCTGACCTTTGTTTTTTAATCTGCAGCAGAGTGATTAGTGACATGGGCAGGGTTAGACTGTGTAGCCAAAAGTAATTAACTTCCATTTGTGGGAAATTTTAACCTTAGCATCATAGACAATGTGTGTGTCACTTGTGATGCATGCAAAGGTAGTGAAGGATAACGAAAAGCTGGGGGGAGGGAAGGAATTAATGGCAAAACCAGTGTGAGAAAAGCAGATCAGACAGACTTGTAGGCATTTCAGTCCCAGTTATATTGCTTCAGAGTACTGACTATTTGCAATCAGCAAGACCAAATCTGCTGAACATGAAAGTCAGTTGAATAGGAAATAGATTATTTATCATCTTAGTAAAGAATTCTTCTACTTACTATTTCAGCTTACCATTATTATAACATCTTTCCTTTTTATTTATAGGAAGGTGAAGAGGTATGCATTGAAACGTATTTGGTTATGGCTGCTAGCTACCTGACAAAGTTAATTGTTCATCTGTGCATTGGTCCTGTGAGAAAATCCTATGTCTGTAAAAATTAGTTGGAGGCCACCTTCTAATAAAATGATCAGAATAAATCCTTTATCTATTCCTAAACAGAGTTGTGATAGATTATTGGGGGTTTTGAGGGAAAGGGCAAAGTATAGTATTAATCTGCTATTCATGAATGACAAGGCTTCTTCACCACTGAACTCAATTCAAATCAAAGGGTACAAGCATTGAGGAACTGAATTCACAGGTGATTCTAGCAGATACTAATTATTTTCAAACCCATTCCACTTTAAATAGTCGCTGGTGCTGAGTGGATTAGTTCAGGTTTTGAAAGACTGGGTTACTGTATTTCTGGTACATAAATTCATTCCTCCTTAATTCACTCCCCCAAAATTCATTCCTCCTTACATTTTGAAATAAAGATATTTTTAAGTATTTATAGTCATGGATTTTTTTATGCCTTCAGATATCAAATTTTTCTTTCAATCTTCAATGTCAAAAAACTTAAGAGGCTCACTTTTTCAAGTGATTAAACACTGAATACTTACAAAACATTTGAAAAGAGCAAGTTAAGACTTCACTAAAATCCATCCAAACCAAGTTCCCACAATGGTAGATGAAAAGTTCCATAGGATGCAGGGTATTTTCAGATCCAGATATTGTCCTATTAGCATTCAAAAGCACAGACTTAAATACTTGTTTGCAATTCTTGCATAAAAGACATTTGAAAATACTACTTTTTTTTTTTTTTTTTTTTTCTTTTTTCCCGCATTTATTTACCCATGGTGAATCACAAGACATAAATGAAGAAATAGAGACAAGCTCTTAGCCTTAGTGGTGAAGTAAAGTTCAAAGTGGTGGAGAAATCCCTGTTTAGCAAGGCTGCTGACACATCATTTTACTCTGCCTGCAGAAATTTCTGTTCTCACTCCCTTACCACCTCTTTGTCACTGTCTCTTTCCACATAGGTTACTTTACTGCCCCCAGAAATCGACCACTCACCTGAACCTTCCTGCTAAACTTCAGGTCAAATGAAGCTGGGAAGGTTAAAATCTTGGTGACTGGAGGCAGGCTGGAACAAAACAATTTTTTTTTTGCCTGCACAGCTGCAGTCAGAGGGGGATGTGTGAACAAGCCTTAAGGCTCCACAGCTGCTTCCCAGAGTTCTGGTAGCCTGGTCTTGTCCTGCTATTGCATAGCACTGCCATTGTACAAGAGAAACAGTGGGTGAGAAAGCAATAATGTGTCGAGAAGGACATCCTTTGATCCTCCCTCTCCCTGATTCCCACAAAATCCTTTAGTTCCCCCTGAGCAGGGACTTTATGCTAAATCCATTGTACAGAGACAATTCAGAAGTCAAAGTGTTTATGAACTACCTATAAAAAAAAAATATAAATTTAAGAAGAAATATTTTCTTGCTAAAAAATACAATTTCTGAGGTACAAATATCCATTAATATCTCAGAGATAAGTCAATATTCTTCTACACTGTTACAAGAAATTTATAGAAATAGGTCTCACGTTTGTCGGTCAAACCTTGAAAACATGATCAAAAAGCTTTGAAATCAGATACTTAGGAAAAAAATTCTATAACTAATGGTTTTAAATTTGCTCCTTCTTCCTCCACCAATGATCACATAATTTGGACTTATATAATACTTCAATTTTTCAAAACTTGTTTGCAGAATTGTAATAACAAAGTTACCCCAAGTACTTGAATTTTCTACCTTAGTTTAATTTGGAAGTAGATTGTAAACAAAGAAAATCCCCGACATGCACATTATTTTGAACAGCAGTAAATTGTTTTAGAGAACGAAGCACAAAACTCGCCTCTGGTCTTGTTTCATTTGTGCCTGTCTGTATATTCGTAGTAAAATCAGTGAAAGAACAGTGAGATGAAATAGCAAAAATCAAGTAAGTGATTTCATTATGCAGATAATACAGTTAGGCCCAAATAAGAATGTGATTGAAATAGCATGAAACTATATTTTTTCCCCTCTAACATTTTTGGGAAATTTTCAGCTTGAAATGGCTGAAAAAGTGTGGATAAGTTTAAATGCTTATCTGACTTTAGACACTGAAATCTTTAAAGATCTGCCATTGCTGCAATCAGGTCAGTGTTTCAACAATGCAATTTTGTGAAAAAAAATTACAACCACACTGAGCAGAGTGAAAAGACTAGAGAGATATGTCTATTTCTGATATTGAATTAGCGCTCTCTTTTTTTTTTTTCCTATGGCCAATCTTAAAAGATCAGCTGTTCAGCAAACTTTCTAGTCAAATTGAGTGATTTAGCACTACATTCAAATATTGTCTCATATGACAGAAGTCATAGGAATAATAACAACATGGAAATCCTTTTCAGAGAGAAAAATATGTATATCTGTTCACAGCCATTAAAAATATAACTTATTTCACGAAACAAAACTTTAGAAGCTTAATGCCCACAAAAATACTGATGGTGTCTGAACACCTCATTCAGGATTGACTGTTAACAAATTTTCTGTCAAGCAGAAATTTTTGAAATTAACCCTCTGTTCAAAGTAATTATAGTTGTACATGAGTCAGAACCTCTGTTCTTACTAATTTCTTTGCTCTATAACTATATTGAAACCAGAATAACACTCTTTTTATAGTGTTTAATTGAGATTATACTTATAATTTCTGACAAGACATATAGCAAAAAAACCCCAAAAACCTTATATAGGAAAAAAAAAATTCTTCTAGAGTATGGCCTTAGATGAAAGGAGTGTGAATGAAGTTCAGTGTAAACCAGCTGACTTCTGTATTTCACAGCAGTTTTTTACAACATCTAACATTTTCCAAGCTTATCAGAAGATTGTCAGATAATTTTAAAAACAGAGGCAAATAATTTTCTTTTTCTGTCAGGACTTCCAACTCAGTTGCCTGAGAGGAAAGTTAGAGTGAAATATCATTGCTTTAGGTTGCTTAATGATCCTGAGTGGTACCTGCCAGGCATATTATTATGTCAATGATCTTTGTACAAAGCAGAAATGTCCCTTCAAAATAGGTAAAACATTTGATAACATGATGGCTGTGATTCTGACTGTGAAGCTCACAGACGTTTCTTATTAATACAGGAGTGAACTTGTTCTGAGATCTTGTCCTGTGTGCTGGTTTTGGCTGGGGTAGAGTTAATTTTCTTCCTAGCAGCTGGAATAGGGCTGTGTTTTGGATTTGTGATAAAAGCAGTGTTGATAAAAGCACACCAATATTGTAGCTATGGTTGAGCAGTGCTTAGAGAGAGTCAAGACCTTTTTCTGCTTTTCACACTCTCTGCCAATGAGCAGGCTTGGGGTGCACAAGGAGTTATGTGGGGACACAGCAGGGACAGCTGACCCCAAATGGCCAAAGGGATATTCCAGACCAAATTACGTCAATGCTTGCATATAAACCAAAGGGAACTCTGGCCAGGGGCTGCTGCTCAGAGACTGGCTGAGCATCGGTTGGTGATGAGCAATTGTTTCTCTTGGCTTTTTTTCTCACTTTTAAAAATTCATTTTCTTTTTCATTACATTATTATTATCATATTATAATTTAGTTATTAAACCATTCTTATCTTAAACCATGAGCTGTCTCTTATTTACCCTTCCAATCCTCTTTTCCTATTCTGCTGGGTTGGGAGGGAGTGAGTGAATGACTGTGTGGTGTTCCATTTCCAGCTGATATTAAACTAGAACATTCTCACTCTTTTTTCCTCCCTTAACTGTCTCCTTCAGCTTTGCAATAAATTTTTTTTGCTGTGAAGTTGCTACTGACCTAGTATCCATCACGGAGGATTGATGTGTATCCTTAAGAGCTTTGGAGGCGTAGAAAAGACTAAAGTGATTCCTCTTTTCAATGAGATAAGGCACTGTGCAAGTTCATACCAGCATTTTTTCTTTGCTTTTTACTTTTACTGTTTGAGCATGAGAACTGCAGCTGTTATAGAATTGTCAACGGGATGCTGGATCATGCAGAAAATAACCCCACAGTTTAGGTTCTAAATCTAAACCCTGGCTTAAGTCAGCCAAATGGAGGAAACTTCAACACTGAAACACTCCTTCTTTATAAGAGTGTCTCTGGTTATATTTTTCAAGTAGTTAATGATGAAAATGTTGGACCAGACTCATAAAATCAAAATATCTGGGAGAATGGAAAGGCAGGAATTCCAGACAGATGGGTAACAGCAGTCAGCTTACTGCTGTTATTACATACTACTGTCTAGTAACTGAGCTCTGTTAAGTCCATATTCAGAGTGGCAGCTGAGAAATAAATCTCATTAGCACAAATCATGATGAAAGGAAATGTGGACTGGATGTGGACCATCCAGTTAAGAGCTGGACTTGATGATCCTTCCAACTCAGAATATTATGTGGATAAGATGCATATTACTTAGAAGTAAATACAACCCAAAATTTATTGTACAGCAACAACATATGTCTAATTTTTAATAAAAAAATATTAATTTTAAAGAAAACAAATATGACAGAATCTATCTATAACACTGTCTTATTTAATTTTGGTTCATATGCATAATTATAGTCTCAATTTATCACAATTATTTCAAAACTTTTTATTTGTCAAAGAAATCAATACAAAGCAGAGCAATTCCAGTTAATGTTTTGTGGTGGTGCAAGAGTTGTTTTATTAAGTTATTAAGTAATTTTTGTTAGTTTTGTAAGAACATTTTTGTGATGGTACATTCCACTGCGCCCCCGTTTTCTGTAATGGTTTCCCCCTCCCCCCCCCCCATGAGCTTGTTATATAACAAGTCATTTTATGTCAATCACCCCACTCCCCCACCTGTCCCTGTCAATCCCCTCTCTCTCCTCTTGGGCACCCTGTCTATCACTTCAGGGCCCTTCCCTGGATTCTGGAAAGATCCAGGGGAGGCGTCGAGTGATAGGCTGGTGCCTGGGAAATCCCCTTCTCCCGTCTTGTGATTGGTCCGATGTTTAGAAGTTAACACCCCCTGTTACACCACCGAATTCCCTGATTAGCTGACCTGTTGTCGCCACCCCTTGATCCTTCCCTGTTTATCAGTTCATGCGGCCCAGTTCCAAATGTTCTCTCTCTGGGCAGCATGGTCAGAGGTGGAGCTCCTTGCCAGACTCCCCTTTAATAAACTACCTTTAACCCTGCTCAGGAGAGAGTTGACCCTTTGTACATCGCTGTAGTTGCGACACCATCAGGTCCAGCCGCCGGTGTGGGGAACCAAGACCCACAGGGAGGAGGTTGCTTGCCCTGCCTGCAACCCCGACTGATCCGCGTTAGCCGCAGTGCAGGACTGAGCTAGCCTGTGGTCAACGCCTGCCAGGCGTGAGGGACACTGCGACAACATTTGTATATGAAATACTTTATTTGATCTGAAATTTTTAAAATGTGTAAATTAATTAGGCTCTTTAATTCAGTAAGTTTGGGGAGTTTAGCATCTAAATTCCTTTGTCTTCCTTGGAAAGCCTGCTTAATATGCTTTGCATGGTTTCTTCACATAGCTATGAATGTATAATGCATTGCTTAAATGTCACTGGAAATACTACTGATTGAAAATAAAGAACTTCTGCTACAACAAAACATCTAGTTTCTGCAGATAATATTGCTTGCTCTCTCAGCGGTACCAGTTTCACTGGAAGTTCACTCTGCAATGAGCCCTGACAAAGATATATGTCATACCAGATGATGAAAAAATTCATCAGTGGTTAAGAGTCCTTTGGTAGCCAGCGTGCCACTTGCCCTCAAAACAGAGTTCAACCAAAATTTAAGTGATGTGTGGGGCTTCTTGCAAACACTGTACAACTATGAGAACAGGCTAGGAAAGAAAGATGGCTTATATTCTCAGATGGAAGAGGGAAGACTGCTGCAAAGCTCGGGTGGGTTGAGCTACTCAGTCTTACACAGCCAGCAACCTGCTTGTGTTGCTATCATCTGCTCACTGCAGTCAGTTCCACTACTGAACAACTGGTGATTACAAGCAAGAGAGTGTAAGAAAGACAGCAAAAATCTTTCTTAATCTCATTAATTCATTTTTTTCTGATTTTTTATCAATGTCATCATCTATCAGTTTCTTGACTTACAGCAGATATCAAACAAAAGCAGGTATAAAAAAGGTCTGCAGAATCTGCATGCACAGGGATTCTGTTAATTTTCACTACATAAGAAATCTTCATATATCACCAAAAGATTTCAGAACTAAGACAAAATCAAATTCATGTCACATGGATAACTTACAGCATGCTACCTCTTTCACATTTCAGTTCATTACTGTATGAAAGCCATGAGAAATACTAGATGTGTTGCTGTCTTTTATAAAATAGCCAAAGGAATAAAGGACAAAGGTAGATTTGTTAGGTGAACTTTTCAATGTAAAAATGTTCTGAGAAAATAGGTCTTCTTTACTCTAGCAAAAATAAAAACTGGGGTAAATTTGCAGGCCTGGAGCCAGAATATGGACTTACTTAAAAAGTGCATCTGGGGAGATATGTAACATTTTTTAAAATGGTGAACTCAGCAAATTAAGCAAATTTTAATACCAAAACAGGAAAAAATGGGAGTAAATTTTTCATGGCCAGGTGGATTTAATGAGAGTTCTTGGAAGAGACTAAAATATCCTTGTATGACAAGGACCTTATAAAATGAAGATGATTCAAAACCTGATATTGACCCCCCTTATTTGTGTATGATCATTGCTGGCATTTCATGAATTACTACTGTAGGAAGGGCAGACCTCAAGGTACACAGTCTACAGACCCCATCACTTTCAGCATTGAGGAATACTGAAAACAGAAGACAAACAAAGTAAGGTAATTTAATTTTTTTTTTTTAAACAGAGGGTATAAAAAATTCCTCTCTTCTGCTTATGAAAAGGAAAGAAAACTACAATTTGAAAGAATAAAAATATGCAGCAGACAACATCCAGCCAAACAAGACAGGGGGACAGCCTTAGTAGGTATTCCTGTATAGTTACAAGCTCCTTAAGCCAAGTTTACTGTGCTGTTGAGGTTATGATGGTAACATCTGATCATTTAGAGGGTTTTACTGTCTGCTTGTAATTTATTGTGATGTCCTTTTCCTGTAAAAATTAGTATCTAATTCACGTGCATCGAAGAGCAATTTGGGGACAACCTAGCTGACTGTGCAGAGATGCTCAGATGACTGTAGAATAAAGATAAGAGGTCACTGTGAGAAAAGGAGCAAGAACAATAGAAGTTGAAGGACCACTCCAGGAACACAGGAAGCAAATAAAGCCATGCTCTGGGGGTATGGGTCTCTTCTTAGTGATGAGGATGCTGTGTTCACAGGAGCGCAGATGAGTGTAGATGTACATGTGACTAGAATGAAAGGACCAAATAACAAGAATAGTATTAAGCAGGAAGATAAGCAGTTGCTATTAAAACTCCTTTTTTAATTTGTATTTCCATTTTGTTTCAATCAGTTGCTATGAGACTAATGTTAAAATTTTCATTTTCTTATTTAAATTTTATTTAGACCTTCCCTTTGAATTTAAAATCTTTTAAGTCTTTGTGTAGCTGGGAATTTTAGTTTTCTCCTCAAAGACATGACTGATTTGGAATGTCTTTCTTACATCTCTTTCTGCTTACCAATTAAAACACACTTTATTAGTGATCATCTGGCACTTCCATTTCATCTTTAAAATTTTCTTTTTATATTCACAGCCTGCACTTGCTGTTCTTCACAGTTTCTTCAATATTGGTATAAATAGCATACCTCAGTAAATAATAGACTCAAATGAAAAATGGTTTGATAACTTTTTATCTCTAAAAGTATTCACTTGTGGACCCCATTGCCAACGCCACAATGTCACAGTGGAGAAATGAACAGGTGTGTAGATGTTGGCAAAAAAAATTGTAAATCTTGCAAAAAAATTAATTTCACATGAAGAATCATAACAGAATCAGAATCTTTTTTACATGTGCTCCTATTTTCTTAGTCACACAATCATTCAGTAAAGGATATGACAATAATTAAAAGAAAGGTTATTAAAGATGTTTGAGTAGGTAGGTATACCTTAAAAACTCTTGTGGAATTTTAACTCAACTCAGTTATTGAGTATAATATGTATGGTCGAGGTATACTTTCACTTACTTCCATCATTCTACTTTCAAAAGACTGAGGTTTTCTGACTTATTTTTCTTTTTCATTGGATATTGCAGTGGAAATATCAATCAGGTAAATGAAGCTGGACCTTGAATAACCAGCACCGGTGACATTGGGATTAGTTCTAGTGTGGTCTCTCTTTTCAAAAATATTTTTAAACACAGCAAGTGGACTAATTCCTTTAAAGACAACTACCTGAAAACTAGTAGTTTGTCTGTAGTTAAGTGTGGCGGTGCATGTTTTGTTTTGTTCTGTTTTGGTGCGATTTGTATTGAATATTGTATTGGTTGGTTCCAATGTACCCCCAGTTTCTTCTTCAATGGTTCCTTCCCCACTTGTTTATCACATAACCACCTGCTGCTTGTCAATCTTCTCTCTCCCCAACCTGTCCCTGTCAATCCCCTCTCTCTCCTCTTGGGCACCCTGTCTGTCACTCTGGGACCCTTCCCTGGTTTCTGGAAAGTTCTAGGGAGGGTGTCGAGTGATAGGCTGGTGCCCGGGAAATCTGCCTCCCACCTCCTGTGATTCGTTTATTGTTAAAGAGTTGACACCCTCTGGTTACACCCTCCTATGCCCTGATTGGCTGACCTGTTGTCGCCACCCCTTGTTCCTCCCCCAGTTAAAAGATCCCGCACGGTCCTGATCAGCGCTCTCTCTGGGCATCAGTGGTCAGAGGTGGAGCTCCCGGTTGGTCTCCCGTCTAATAAGTCCTGTTCAACCCTGTCTGAGAGAGTCGGCTCTTTGTCTGCTGCCAGTGTCGTGATACCATTAAGCCCTATCGCCGGTGTGGGGAGCCAAGGCCCCACAGGGAGGAGGTTACTTGCCTTGCTCGCAACCCTGACCTCATATGCATCAGCTGCAGTGCAGAGGCTGAGTTAGCCTGCAGTCAGCACCTTCCTGGCGTGAGCGAGGACACTGCGACAGTTAAGATCTTTTAAAATGTACTTAAATGGTTTATGATTCTTCCTGCAGTTTACGGTTACAATACCTCATAATCTATAAGTAAATTGTTTGGTTTTGGTTGTTTTTTATTTCCTCTATGCTGTTTGATTCTGAGGGTTTTTTCCCCTTTTTATACGTGTAACTTGTGTGCCGGTCAATGCTTTAGACTTTGTACAGTACTGTGGACAGTGGATATGCTTTTAGCTGCGCCAAGAAGTACATAGACTCTTTAAAACTGCAGTTCAGATAACATGTTAAAAGATCATATAAAACTCATGAGAAGGGATCTGTAGAACAAAACTTGGAGTTTCTTGTGTTTCTTAGTTTCCTCACTAGGAGATAAAATATTCAGAAACAAAATTTATAAGGTGTTTGATTTAAAAGGCAGCTACTTACCAATGTCAAAACATAGATACAAAGATGAAAATACAAAAACATGAAAAGAAACTTGGAAATCTCCCAGTACTGAAGAAATCCTTTACTTTCTTAATAGCAAACCTAAGGCTAATAAAATCTGCCATGTCTGCCAGTGCTGGAATGTCCTCCTGTAACAGAAAAGTCAGATGCATTGAATTGAAAGTGATGCAAGCTAGTAAGGACAGTTATCCTGCTTCCCATCTGTTACATGAACAGGCCTGTTCACTTGTTCTAACTTGAGATGTGCAGTGTTACTCCCGGGTTTTGCATAGTAGGCTTATTTTCATTGTCATTGAGCTTTGAGTTGGCTATGGCCATAAAAGGCATCTGCAGAAAGGGTGTTTGTTTCTTCCCAGAAACAGAACCAGAACCTGAGGCAGCAGTCTGAAGGATGAAAGCTTGTGTCACTCTAAAAGGTCTTACTAGAATGCCTCCTCCTTGAGCTTTCTCCTCTATAATCTCAGGTTTACATTAACTACTATTAGAGAACTTGAGGCACAGTCCTCTCAAAAAATAAGAAATGTGTGCTATGAAAGGTAAAAGACCATCTGAAGTTTAGACTGATATTAGAAGACTGATTAATGATACAGTGTTTAAAACTGAAGAAGAAAATCTCAGGCGAAGCCATTTGGCAAAGGTAATCTGTTACGTGAATAGACATGCCAGTGCTTCAGGGAGATCTTTGTCTTTCTCATTTCTCTCCATCTAGCTCTTTTAATATGTGTTTTGTATCTATCTATCTTCAGCTTAAAATTATGTTGTTGTCCATTCTAAATCTTACACCATCAGCTCCTTTCTCTCATTACATAAGTATTAGTAACTGTCCCTCCTAGCTGCTTTTGAACTTGTCTCTGTTTTGAGCTACAAGATCTAGTTTGCTACTTAGAGAGCAACACAAAGAAAAATACCAACCACTGTGGAAAAAAAAAAAAAAAAAAAAAAGGAGAGGAACAAATAAACAAATAACCCCCGAACTAAACAACTCAGCAAGCGAAAACAGTGAAACCACCTTCTAAAGTCCTACTGTCTTTGTTGCCCCTGTAGGTGCCATTAATCTCTAAGAATTCTTCATTCTTTTCAGGCAGCAGTCAATAAAATGGAAGAAAATTTCTAGTGGTTATAGGCTCTTAATTAACCATGCTACAGAAATTTTTGCAGAACTGAGGGCATAATCAAGAAATTAATAATTGATGTGGCTGTTCTGCTCTGCTGTACTTGTTAATATTCATTAATGGCCATTTTCAAAACTAAAAACAAAGACGTAATAAAGATATACTGGAAAATATGCAGTAGAGAGAACATAGTAAACGGCAAAGAATTGATAATAGAATAAAACCACAAGAAAATAAAAGGAGAAAAGTAGATACAGCAGAAATACTTGTATAATTATTAAATAGAGGGGGAGAGAGAAAGATATTTCTATCCTGAATCAGGAGAAAAACAAAAACATTGGTGAATTTAGTAATTTCTTTGGAATATTAAAACACTGGATGAAATCCTTCTGTAAGCGAAGGCAGCTGTGAGATTCTGAGTAAGTATTTGACCTTTTTATTGACTATGTGTCGCGGTGTCCTTTGTGCGCCTGGAAGCGCTGGCCCACGGGCTACCTCAGAGTTCCTCACCGCGGCTCATGCGCTCTGGGTCGGGGCAGCTAGTTTCACTAGCCACCTCTTCCCCGTGGGTACCTGGCTCCCTACACCCAGCATAGGATGAGATGTTCTTGGCAACCACGGCGACAGTAAGAAGGAGGACTCTCTGAACAGGATAAAAGGCTTTTATTATAGGGGAGACCTGACGGGAGCTCCGCACATGATCGCTGCTGCTTAGGAGAGCCCTGAACAAAGCTTGAACATGAGCTTATAAACAAGGGAGGACCAAGGGGTGGTAACAAGGGGGGGTGTAACCATGAAGCAGGGGAACCAGTCACAGATGAGGAATAGGGGATTTCCCAGGCACCAGCCTATCACTCAGTGCCCTCCCTGGAGCTTTCCAGAATCCAGGGAAGGGCCCTGGGATGACAGACAGGGCGCCCAAGGGGAGAGAGAGAGGATTGATAGGAACAGGTGTAGGGTGGGGCGATTGACAGATAACAGAATGGTTATATAACCAGCATAGGGGTAAAACCATTGGGGAAAACAGGGGGTACATGGAATGAACCATTACATAGAACTTCTTATAAAAATACAAAGCTGCTTACATAAAATACATAAAAACTTGACAAAACAAGTCTTGCACCACCACAACTATGCAACACAGAATTGACCAATGTACTCCAGTTTAAATAAAAAACTTAGGGCTTTTTTGTCAGCAGTAATTCACTGTTGTGTGTTGCACCAGATACATCAAGCAGCAATAGTTAAGTCTCCTGGCTAGATAACACTCCTCTTTGTCTTCAAGCTTCATGTTCAGTAATATCTAATCAGATCTTACTGTGTTCATTATTTTTTAACCTAGGTTCAAATTATTAAAATTTAGTAATCTAAGCCTTCATGCATGTGGTAGAAATAATTAATCTCAGCGTCTCTGTCCTGCTACAGATGATTTGGTGAGTACATCCAGGTCTACTCTGTGATCATATTCTCACAGATTAAAATCTGGAGAAATTAAGAGAAGTGCAGTTGTCATGTACATAAATAAATCTGCATCTGGACCAAAATAAGTAAATCAAAATATGTTTTTTCAATAAGCTGAAGGAATGATTTGTGTTTCAACACAAAGCAAAGCTAATTAAGCTTTGAAAGCTTGGTTTAAATAATACCTATACCTTTTACAAAATCAGTTCACACTGGTGAATTTCAGCCAAGAAACATTTCTCTTGAGGTATTTTTGTGAATCCCCATTTGCAAGGGAACAACACTGAGAACTAAATCCTCCTTTTCTTACTAACAAGTATTGTTTCGTTTGCAACGTCAGTGGCAGTGGAATCAGACCAGAGACAATATCTGTGGTGGGCTTTTTTTTCCCCAGGTTTGTAATGAGTCCATTCTGTTTCTGTGTGTGAACCTAGGAGTTTAACTCTATAGCTGCAATTATCTGTGAGGAACAAGCTGGAAATTAAATCTTCTTTGGGATCTCTATTACGTAAATTTAAAAACTCAAACACATAAAACTAGTGTTAATTCAGCAGAGGAACATGTACTACCTTTCAGAATTTGCAACACATGCCTGCTCAGGAAAACAGGTTCATCTGCTTTCCCTCTCTGTCTTTTGATATACCACCATGACATATTTATTAAAACTGTGTATTTTATGCCAGTGAGTATAGATTTAATCTAGCTTTTTATTTCTTATTTATAACTCTTAGCTATTTATGTATTGATAAAACTGCGAATCTCATCTGTGTTTAACCTTGACAGTGTCTGCAAGTACTATATCCTATGTAGTATCTTCACTTTGGCTGTTTTTCAAAGACATCTAAGACATGGAGAAACATGTCTCATTTGATTGCTGGATTAGTAAATTCAGAATGTGCATTATAAAGTGAATGCCATGTACATGTAATTAAGAAGAATAAATGCAAACGCTCGCTTTGAAGTTTGATAAAAGTTACATTTTGCCACATGTATGCACATGAATTAATCCATATTTCTCTCATGCATTTGTTACCATTTTTTGGTTGTCTTTTTTGTTTGTTTGTTTTTTACTTATAGTATCTAGATCTGTGATATAAATAGCCTCCTCAAAAAAGAAATATTCCAACAAGATAATGACCATGCTACAGAGTACAATATGGACTGCACAATTTGCAATATGCATTCACTTAAGGCTATTGATTTTTAAAAATAATTAATATATTTTCTTAACGTTCTGGCTGAAAAACTCTTCAGATAAATTCTCTAACATATAGTCTTGAATGTTTTAACATATAAGCCTGATTGTTTCCTTTTCCAGTAAAAATACGGAAATTCTTAAAGATTTGGTGGAAATTGAAATATGGAAGTATTGGACAAGGAACTGGTCATTGAATCTTGGGTTTCTCTTCTTCCAGGTGATGGCTGTCAGGGCACTGCTGACTCACAGTCAATTTGTCTTGGACCTCCAGGTCCCTTTCCCCTGCACTACTTTCCAGCATCTCATTCCCCAGTCTATTTGTACATCCAGGGCTGCCCCATCCTAGGTGCAGTATCGGGCACTTTCCCTTGTTCAGCTTCATGGGGTTGAAGTGATGCCCAGCCCTCTGATTTGTCAAGGTCTCTCTGCAGGGCCTCCCTGCCTTCAAGGGAGCCAACAGCTCCTCCCAATTTAACAGACTTATGTAGTACCCCTTCAAGTCCTGTATCCAAATAGTTTAAAAAGATGTTAAAGTGCATGGGATCTAAGATGGAGTCCTGTGGAACCCCAGTAGTGACAAGTTCCCAGTCTGATGTCGTTCCATTCCTTGTAAATCTTTGTGCCCAACCTGTGAGCCAGTTGCCAGCCAGTGAGCCATCATGCACCCATTGCATGATGTGTTTATCCAGCTGTCTGCTGGACATTTTGTCCAAAAAATTTTGTGAGAGACAGTATCAAAAGCTTTGCTGAAAATCAAGAAGATTCTATCAACTGACTTCCCTTGATCAGCTCTGTGGGTTTCCCTGTCCTAAAAAGAATTCAGGTTTGACAAGCAGGATATTCTGCTAATAAGGCCATGGTGACTTTGACCAATGACTGCGTCTCCACTGCAATGGAAGTTTGAGGCTTCTGAGACTTTTTTGAGAACAACGTATCAATCTCTCACTCATTCTCAAGAATACTGGACAGATTGTCCGCTTCCTCCCACAGTTCCTTCACTAGCAGTCACAGCCCATTGACAAACACATATCTTCTGCAAAAGGAATGACTGTCAGCCCTGGTCTCATGGAGAGGCATCAGGGACTCCTATCAACCTGAGACCTGAAGAGCTACATCTGCCACCAGAAGGTGTGTCTGGCTGGAGATCTCTGCCATGGCTACTGCAGGGACTCCGTGCAGCTACGTTTTTACACAATAGAGAGTTACTGACTGAAGATGTAATAGCTGTATTTCTTATAATCTTCTACACTGTTCACATCACAACAATCACAGATACTTATTACTCAATCTTCATTAGTGGTGGACATTTACCTTCCACCTTTCCATACCAAGTTTTCTAATGAATAATAGGTGCTAACTTTATATGCTAATAATATATGTTAATAACATATGCTAATTTTTCAATAGATTATTACTATTATTTGGGAAAAATACAGAAAATAAATGCTATTATTTGAGCACCAGGATTACAGAAAAGTACTACATTTTTACATTAGTTTGAGTACTGGAAATAAAATGCTAAATGCACTTACATGCCAATAAATTTCTCTATTTAACTTTAAAAAATTAAAGGAAAATGTCCTTGCATGATATAATGTCACCAACATTGCCATTACTTACTATTATAAAAATAATTTGGTAGTCTAATTCAGCAGTAGTGCAAGATAAGAGCTGATGAGTTAAGTAGTTTAATGGAACTTTCCTTCTTGCAGGAGGTCAGAATTTATCAAATATTCCCTGTTTCCTAGCTCATGTCTTCTAAAGTCTTTCCTTTTCTGTGTCTCTCTCTGACAGAAAAGGAAGAAGTGTGACAGAAGAGTTAATCCATTCATGAGTCATATGTGACAGACAAGAATTAAATCCAAGAATAAATTATAATAATTACATAAACTCTGCATCCTTAAAAGCCAAGACAATTAACATGTAAAATGTGGTAATCTCCTGCCAAGACAATTAACATGCAAAATCATGGTTATTAAGGCCAGCACCAAGGGCAGATTGTATTGGAGAGAGAGATTTTTGCTTGCAGTGTTAAAATATGAAGGTGAAACAAGAAAATGGACAGTAATTTTTTTTTTTTTTTTTTTTTTTTTTTTTCCAGCACAGACTAGCAGGGCAACTACAGGCAATGGGAGAGGTATAATGGGTAATACTTCATCCTTTTTTGAACAGAACAGGTTGTTGGTGTTTAAAAATGAGCTTTCCATCCCAACAATTTTACAAGATTTGAGTAAAAGGAGAGAAAGGTAATATTCCAGGTATTTGAAAGCAAGAAGCTTATTTCTCTGACTAACTGGCTAGACAAAAGTGTCAAAGAGATTAAAAAGAATCTAAAATCACATGATAATGTAACATGTCTGATATTTTCTAGTTTAAATTTCTCTAAATACGTACTCTATTATGCAAATTTTCTCTTATTTGAATCTGATTAAATCTATTAATAAATCCTGGTATTAGTTATACCACTTGAATAATTGGATTTCTTAAGGAATGCTACACAGACTGTTCCAAAGAGATGAAAAAATGTTTAAGGTTTAGGATGATATCATGAAGGGAATGCATCTGTAACTGTGGGGCGCTTTCAGAAGGTATACAGAAGTTATCTCCTGGAAGGCAAGAAATTTAGGACAAATGATAAATGCTGTAGTTTCATGTCCTGCTTTTCTAAGCTTATCAGGTTAAAAGGACAGGTCACTGGTTGTCAGATATCAGGGGGTTTCCCCATCCCCTCCTTTTTAAAATATTTTTTCTTTTTCCTTGCCTACATTGATAAGTGTGAAAAAAAGGTGTATGACTGACAAATACATACAGCACAACCAAAAGTGGAAAATGAGGAAAGGGGGAAAAAAAAAAAAAAAGCCAACAGTGGTGAAAATGAGACATGGAGGGCAAGACAGGACACAAAGCTGAGGATGAATTTACTGAAATATGGCATGGTGTTGCAACCATTTGTGTGATCATGCAATCCACTATTCTATTAAATTAAGCTTAGTTGTTTGCTGTGCTACAGGGTTCCCTGAAGTAAAATTTTCTTGTTGCAGCAACAGAATGTTCTGTATCCTGAAGAAAGTCTCTGGAGTACATCCTATCCAGGATCACTGACCTGTCAAGTCTGTACTTAATGGCTCTGCACTGATAAGAGATGGTGTTCTTTTTCAGTGTTCATCTAACCATGCCCTTGCCTGCAGAGCTCCCTAAGAGTACCTAGCATACAGTTTCATTTATAATCATCCACGCAGAGAAGAATAGCAATTTTTCCGTTTATTCTCACCTCAAATAATGCAAGTCTTATCAAGTCTCAGGCATGACACAAGTCTCTGAGTAGCCAGAAACCTTTGCTTCAATAGGATTTTATCAGACAGCTATCTACTTTCTTCTGATTCTATTATTGTTACTGATTGTCAGGTTGCCCCTTGAAGAAATACACCAAAGTGAGTATGCATTGCATGAGCTTCAAAACACCTGTGTCCGCCTTGAAGTTAAGGTTAGCAAAGAAAAACCCACTCTGCATAGAGGAGTATGACCTCTGTCTCACCAAAGAAAGAAACTCTAACTAGCATGCCTGATTTCTCATAAGCACACATATTTCAAGTGTGGAGGAACCTGTTTACATCTCTACCTGGCAATCTTCATTCTCTTCATTGTTACTCAAATTAACATGGGTGCCTTATCAAAGTGTTGGAGTAATTGATCAGTGTAAAATAAAATCTTCTCTGTGGTCGTACAGAACTGTTTTATTAGGTTTTTATAAGAAGTTTATGTTATGGTTCATTTCACTGTATCCCCAAAGTTGTAACCCTTTTTGTGTTGTCTGTATAATAAGGTGTTTTGTGTCAGTCCTCCCACTCCTCACCTGACTTGTAACATCCCCTCTGCCCCATCCTCCCCTCTCTGGGGCAGCTTGTCTATCACTTCAGGGGTCCCTCCCGGATTGCGAAATCTCAGGGAGAGGGCTTCAGGTGATAGGCCCCCTGGGGGGAATTCCTTTAGCTCTGGATTTTAGTGGTCCAGGGCTTGGGGGTGGGCACACCTTGTTACCCCCTGAATCCCCTGATTTGTTGTCTTGTTGTAACCCCCCTGGAACCCCTCTCCCGCTTATAAGGTGGTGGAGAGACGCTCTCAGCTCTTCAGCTCTGGGTCTCTGGCCTCTCTAGCCTGAGGACTGGACTGGCTGCAGATTAACCGCAGCCCGGCCTGAATAAACATCTTTTAACCTGCAAAGCTGAGAGCCAGTCTTTTCTTCTGCCGCCGTTGCTGTCACGACACTATTGGGTCCAGCTGCTGAGAAGCCAAGCCAGCAGGTAATAGCCCGCGTGTCTCCCGGACTGGGACCTTCTGTGGCTGTGTTGACCTGAGCTAGCCAGAGGTCATCTCCCGCCCGGCGCGGGGACGGAACCAGACACAGACTTCTCCAAAATTCTGAAATGTTGAAAAAAATTCAGTGCCCCAATTAATCTATAGACTATTTTTATACATTTTTGGGGGAGCAGTACTGACCACTTTTCAAGTGCTTCACAACCTGTCTTCTATGATCTTCACAAACACTTAAGTTGTCTGCTTCTATAATAGATTTCCTTGTTGTTTTCTGGATGTTATTCTGTTCCCTTCCTCTGTCTTCTCTGTACTTCTGATTTTTATTCCAGTGCTTGAATGTCATCAATAAGCTGTTTTTTCCTTTTTTTTTCCCAAATCATTAACAAAGAAACTAAGAAAGACCTAATCTAAGGTGAGACATTTCTTCCTAATTCAATATTTTAATCTTTAACGTTACACCTCATTTATGATCTTTTACACAGCTTTTAATCAAAATAACAATGTTTCTGTATATTCAAAGGGATTTGAATTAATTTTTGAGGTAAGTTTTCATTTTTTACTCCATCGAGAGAATTACTAAGGTGTTTCACATGTAGTGCTTTATTTCACCTAGTGATTTTATAATTCTGTTTTTTAAAAAATGAAGTTATAGGAGCAAAATATTATCTACTTCCTTTATAGATGTACAGTGCTTTTTAATATAGCAAAACTACTGCATAGCAAAACTAGTTGTGCTTGCATTCAGCAGGAAGTGAGGCTGGTTCATTGACAGAGGCAAAAATATAGTAAAAAAGGGGGAAAAATAAGAGGCAGAAAAGAAAAAAGGAAAATGCCAAAGTGAATAAGAAGCATTTTGAACTATGGTAAAAGAATATCTATATTAATACTTACCTCTGACAGTAGTCAAAATAGGAAAAAGTTCAATAAAACTTACCAAATATATCCCCTTTCCACTACCTTCTCCTGCTCTGGCCTCATGCTTGAAGCAATTTATGGTTCAGTGAGTTCCCATATAAGAGATTGACAGACATGAATTTTATTAATTTAACAGACTTCTTCAACATTAAATGTCACAGTAAACTGGTTTGGACAATGCTTCTCCCAGAGCTTGACCCCTTCCCTTATGTTTCTGCATTTCATATTGTAAGAAGCACTGAACAGAACTTTCACTTACGACCTTTTGTATGTAATTCATTCTTTAACATGCACTGTAACTCCCCTCAGTTATTGTTTTGGGTTTTTTCCCAGGTTGCAAACTCACCTACATTTTCTTGTAAGAAAGTTATTCCATACCTCTGGTCACTTCCACCACATGCAATTCTTTTTCAGATTAAATTGACAGCTGCACATACAATTGAAGGCACAAGGACAGCCTGGGTTTAGATAGTCTTTAGAGGGATGTTTCCTATTTAATTCTTAGTGTGCTTCTTTGTGGTGGTGCAGAACTGTTTTATTAGGTTTTTATAAGAAGTTTATGTTATGGTTCATTTCACTGTATCCCCAATGTTGTAACCGTTTTTGTGTTGTCTGTATAACAAGGTGTTTTGTGTCAGTCCTCCCACTCCTCATCTGACTTGTAACATCTCCTCTGCCCCATCCTCCCCTCTCTGGAGCAGCTTGTCTATCACTTCAGGGGTCCCTCCCAGATTGCGAAATCTCAGGGAGAGGGCTTCAGGTGATAGGCCCCCTGGGGGGAATTCCTTTAGCTTTGGATTTTAGTGGTCCAAGGCTTGGGGGTGGGCACACCTTATTACCCCCTGAATCCCGATTTGTTGTCTTGTTTTATTCTCCCTGAAACCCCTCCCCCGCTTATAGGGGGTAGGAGGGAGGAAAAAACTCTCTCAGCCTCTCAGCTCGGAGCTCTGAGCCTCTCTGCTCCTCAGCTCTTGAGCTAATAAACATCTTTTAACCTGCTAAGCTGAGAGCCAGCCTTTTCTCTTCTGCTGCTGTTGGCTGTCACGACACAATTGGGTCCAGCTGCTAAGCCGGAAAGCCGAAACGAACTGGGAACTTCTGTGGCTGTGTTGACTCGAGCTAGCCGGAGGTCATCTCCCGCCCAGTGCGGGATGGAACCAGACACACTTCTTAATATTAATTTTGGCTCTCTGATGGCTGTGACCATTCAGCTCATGTTTTTTGCAGTCTGCAGACTGGTATATTCATCTGCAAAAAAACATCCAAGATAGCTTGAGTGATAAGAGTTCATCTGAAAAACCATTATTTTGTATTGGAGTTTCCAATACATCTTAGGGTCCAGCCTGTTCAGAGAAATGGCTTAAATCATGTAGCAAGACAACTTCTCTGGACATGTTTTGTAAAATAAAAGGTTTTAATAAACAATGAAAATAGTAAACATAAACACACAATGAAATGCAAGTCACACAGTGTAGAGAGCATTCCAACACTGTTAAGGCAGTCCCAAAAAAGCTTCTCAAGTTCTTTTGTGCATTCCCTTTAGTACTTAATAGTTTAGGTGGGTTCCACTGACAAATTGTCAATAAGGAGAGGTACAGACTTTGAAGGACAGTGACAAAGTCCAACAGGTGCTCCTCTCTTGACATTGAGCCAATTACAAAGAGAATGACACAGAACTTTCTAGTTTGGTCTTCTTATATGTTTCAGGTAAACTGAAATCCTTTTCCTTATATAGAAATGCCCACTCAGGGATGGGAGGTGCATTACAACAATTTTGTCGCTTTGTGGAGGTTATTTTTCCACTTACACATGTGGGTCATTTACATTTATAAACAGTGAATTTATCTTACCTTTTGACACAGATCCCTTACTGTCTTTACCACAAACAAAGATATACTTTCAGTTTTTCCACAGTGGATACTATTTCAAAAAATCAATTTAACTTTTCTTCTACAGCATTCATTTCTTTGGTATGGAAGATAAAGCAAAGATGTACATGACCAATACAGAAAGCAAGAAAACAGTAAAATGAGAAAGGAATTTAAAACTGTGGAAAAGGAACCTATAAAATCTGAAATTGCCTGGTCTACTTGAATAACCATTACAATAATTTCTATAGCAAGATATAAACCCCATAGTCTCCAGTTAGCTCAGATCTCTTGCTCTAGAGAGAAGCAGTGGAAGCCTAACTTGACTGTTTGGATATCTGGGTTTTGAATTAATAACATATTTGGCTGGTGGATATCAGTTGCAAATAATGATCGGTTTCCCAAGTGCTGTACCTTTCTTGTTTTCTAGCTAAAAATCTACTTTCTGAGGTAAGTGTGACCTTTTTTTTTTTCTCATCCTATCTGTATGGTGAGAGAATGCCTGGAGGTGGAGAGTTTCTCATGCAGATGGAGATGAGTGTGCTGAGTCATTGTCCTTTGGTGTGTGACAGACTTCCTGAAAAAAGTTGGAGAAGGCTTCAGTCTCTCTTCTGTACCCTCAGTACAGAATTAAAATAACTCTCCATCTTATTAAAGTCATTCTGATGTAATGTCTAACTTTGAAATAAGTCTTGTAAAAGAGCTGGATTTGATCAGTTTGAATACATTCTACATGGAATCACTTATGGTGTTACACCTCTTTTTCATTGTTTCATTAGTGGCTAAGCTACATACATAAAGTTATATCTAAATATAACATAATTTTGTTCTGAATGTGCTTTTAGAGTGTTTGGCATTTTCTAGATAAGCCCTCTAAATAATCTAAGAAAATCTTCATCAAAAAGTCATTTTTTAATGCTGAAAGGATCACCACGTTTTTTTTCTAAAATTATCTTCTTTTGTCTTCTCAGAGTTTCTGTATAATGCCCCAGATCTACTTTATACCTCCTGAGTCCTTTTCAAAGAACTGAGGGGTATTTGATTCCTAGATATGATATTTATCAGAAAACACAAATTGCCGGATGGCAGCAGGGGGATGTCTCTGGTTACAACCAGCAGGTTTGAGCAACAGAGACAACTCCATTATTGCAGAGAGTAACTTGCTCCTGAGGCACTAGTGATCCACAGGAACACATATTCAGGGGACAGAAAAAAGTGCAATCAGAGACCCACAGCCATTCAATTTTTTCCTATATACTCAGCTCTGATTTTCTCATTTGCGTAGAGACTATTCCCTGATAGACATACAGCTAATCCTCTATACCGTTATCAGATAGATTGCTGGATTGCTACTTTATTGTGCTTTCTCTTTTCCTATCCCTATTCTATAATAGTGATTATTCCATGGATTTTTCACTTTATTGAAGGTCCTACTTTTAGAGCTAATATTTTGTTAAGTCAACATTGTCACAAATCTTACGCCTTTATTTCAGCTATCACATTTTCTTTTTCTCTTTCTTCCAGTTTCCTTCTTCCTTTTTGCTGTCTTGATTCATGTAACTATTTGCTAACTGAGGGTTGTTTAACTATTAGTGGAAAATTTCCATGGAGTATCTGTCTTAAGTGATGCTGGGGTCAAAATTACAAGGAAGACTGTGCAACTGAAGAAGTAATTTCATGTTGAGGACTCAGTCCTATTTATTGTAATAGAAGCATTTGGGTTTGGTTTTTTTTTTTCTTTATTAAAATATGATTTTTCTATATGGCTTTGCAGATATAATTTAACTGACATAAATTCTTGGTGATACCTTTGATGGATATTATACAAAATCCTCTGAGAAATGTACTATACAGGGCATTAGAATCACACAATGGGACAGATCCCTTTTTCATAGTGCCTTTTAAATAAATAATCAACTGGCAAGCAAAGGGAAACCTTAAAAAATAGACATTATATGGGAAGAAGGTAAATTTTTTTTTTGTCTATATTAAATAAATTATCCTAAACCCAAGCCAACCAGCCTTGATCTTGTACCATCCTTGTATATTCTGATTCTCTTCACTATTTCCCTTTTTATCCTACCAGATAATGAAGAGGTAGGAAAAAATGGAAATAGTGTCCTTTAGAGCTGCCACTGTTATCATAAAGTAAGTGCAATTTTATTTTTAAAACCCCAAACAAAATAAACCCCTTTGTCTAAAAAAATAGGATTATTTTAATTGGTCAGTCTCATGGTATAGAGAAGTTCTCTTATGTTATATTAAAAAACAAACAAACAAACAAACAAAAAACCAAACAAAAAAACCCACTTTTGTTAGGTTGCATGCTGTATTTTTAAATACTCATTGATTTTCACAAGTTGACTTTCAAACTGTAGACAATATCACTGAACATGGCTTCATATTTTAGTGTGCTTATGATAACTGTCTTACTTGATTTTATGAATTTTGGATTTCTTAATAAATGCATGTTTTGTAGTGATATATTGGAAAAAAAATGGGCTCTTAGGTCTTCGAGATGGATTCCAAAACAAAAACCTCTAGTGTGCTTAGGAATTGATGCTCATTTTCCTGAAGTATCATAGATGAAGTGTCTTTAGTTTCTTTTTTATCCTTACAGAGTGCAAACACTGTGTACATCTCATCTGTGTCAGATTATATTCTCTTCATTCAGAATGCCTAATCTGTTTTACTCAGCTCTTGCTTCTGAAGTGAAAAGAAGAGGCATAGCATAATCTCATTTGAATTAACATCAGCAGTTCCAAATGCTTCATTATTTTTCCCATTATTTTCATATGGCCATGAAGTGGCAGTGATCTCAACTAAAAAAATCTCAGGGTTGTTTTTTTTTTTAATTAAATTATGTGCACAATAATACACACAGTAGAAAGATGTGGAATGAACTAAGGTGAAAATACACAGTGTCATCATAGTAACTATGAACAAGATCTACAAAATCATCTCATCTGGACTGACACCTGCAATATTAATGCTGCATGAAAATGCACATCCTGTATATTACCTTCCCATTTGGCCTGTGTTAATGTAAATATATTACACAGCTTCATAGTTCTTAATTCAACACAGGATACTTATTTTTTGTATTTCTTTGTTTTGCCAATTTACTAAGGAAGAAGTTTTGTGCTTTCCAAAAATACTAGGCCAAGAAGGATGTGATGTGTTTGAATTAATTCCATTTGCATGGAAATTGATTCTAATTGCACTGCTTTAGATAGACGTAAAGGTTCAATGGGACATCTAGGAAAAAAAATATAATTTGAAGTATTAATAGTGAAGCCTTGGCCTTGATGAACTTTGTTTCTAGCATGGATGGGTATTTCATTAACATCTTGTACTCAGGGCAAAATTTAAGGCTTACTAGATTAACAGGAGCTACCCACATGCATCCAACGAATCGAACTATATGAATTTGTCAGTGATAAATTGTTTGAAACCAATTAAATATCCTTCTCTGACAGGTACCAGATGTCAGGAGGGGAAGAGGCTGCTTAGAGAAATTGCAAGTCTTAATGGTGTAGTTAAATCATGCTAAGCAAACAGTTTTATTTTGGGGTTACAGAAAGGGTGTGTATGTGGGCCTGGAAGTCTTTCCAGGATTTCCTCACTCTTCAAGACCTTTAATATATTTTTAAAATATTGTCTCTTCAGTTTTTGAGCAATAGCTCAAAAAGAACACCAACCAAATAAAGTGTTATTTTTCCTGATAGAATTTGGAAGAGAAAAGGTTTTGTTTGTTTGTTACTCTCTCTGTTTAGTGCATTTTCCCCTTATTTATCTTCTTGACTTAATTTTTCTCTCCTGTTCCTATTTCTGATTTTCTTTTCCTAAAACTGATTTCTTTTATGGGAACAAAGAATCTTGACACTGATCACTTTCTCCCGAGGCTCACCCAGGAAGTGTGTTCTTTTATTACATTAATAGTTTTTTGGAGGAATTCTGGATCTTTGGCATTACTATCGCATGTAAAACACACAAGTTGTAATATCAGGTATTTTCTAAAATTTGCAGATTTTGCACAGCAAAAGGAGTTTTTTAATTTCTTTTGCCAACTGTAATGTTGAATGGACTAGGAGAAAAAAATCCCAGACAAGTAAAAATGACCCAATTTTTTAAACACTCCTGAAATGGATGATTTATGATATAATTAACGTTGAGTTTTAGAAATACATAAATCTAAATTATGTCAATGACTTGAAAGTCATATAAATTAAAATATAAGCAGTAATGGATTTTATTTGCCTTTGATTTTTTCATTATGTAAGATGCACAAGTTTCAGACTTGCATCATTTTAATAATTGCAATTTTTAAAATACAGGTTGTAATGATCAATTTGTGACACAAAAACATACTATTTAGGCACAAAACTGTTTCATTTATTCTCAGGCACAATGACTAATTTAAAACATGTAGGCTGTTTCACTTCCCTGACACATTCACCATAATGAAAATATTTAGGTTGTCTTTATAGCCTGGTAATTTTCTTTGCCATATGTGATTCATTCTTAATGTTGAGATTCAATGGATCAGGTTATAGTAAATAGATATTATATGAAACTTTTTGGATGAAAGCATAGCTTACTGTTTTCCCTTAGTTGTCAACCTGTTTCTGTCCCATCTGGGGGACGGCAGCTTCTGCCCATCCCAGGGACGGCAGTTGTCGGGGGCTCCTTTTTAGGAGCTTAAATTCCCCGGCATTCAGGTGGTTTTAGAGTTCTGGCCCTCTGCAAAGCTCTGTGCCAAACGCAGGAAAAGACGGAGTCTTCAAGGTTACATGCTTCGTTTATTAGTTTTTATCTTACAATTTTCTCAGTATCCAAAAGATGTTTGCCACGGCTCGGACATCTGGTGACTCCCCCCGTCTCTGGGCTGTCCTTATCTTTTATACTAATTGCTACATATTCTTTATTTATTATTTATTACCAATGTCTATCACTATTACTAAAAAGGTCATCTTTACTCTGACCCAATCCTCACTAACTACTTTGTGCCAACGTCACTGCAGAAATGGAGTGAGGGAACAAGAAGGAAGAAGAAAGAGACAACGCCCTAAATTCTCCATCTTGCCCCATTCACTTCAATGCCAAGAATCCCAAACTCACTGTTTTTTCACCCTGTGATATTCTAAACTACTATTTTTTACACTCTTGTGGCCTGCAATGCTTCCTGCAGTGCAAGAAGCCTCTCCCATGGACTGAAATCAAATCCAGTGTCTCTTTGAGCTCTGGGCTCTGGGCTGGGGTCCCAGACCCCCCTGCCCAGGTCCCTGACCCTCCAGGGCAACCAAAGGAATGCCCTGGACTCCAACATCAACCTAATAGGAGTTTAGAAAGGATTTGACTGTAATTTGTCACAGTTGTCTGACAGAGAGAGAGTGAAGGAGAGAGATTCTGAGAAAAGATGACCTCCAGCTTATAGTCAGTGAAAAGTGCAGGAGCAGAAAGCAGGTTACTGTTCTCATGAAGAGAAGTAAGAGCAGCGATTCTTGCATGGTATTGTTGAGGTAATTGTTAGGGCAATTATTACCATCTTTTTCACTTGAGAGTTATCATTGTGCTCAAAAGTTAGAACAGTTTGTCTGAAGCTGCTTTTCAAGTCCAAAGTTCATCAGTGTCTGTGTAATGTACTTCTGTCCTGTGAGAGACAGAGCGTGACACTCTGAAGTCACAGTTCCTCACAGGAACATATCACACTGATGTCATCTGCTGGGCAGCAGGAGCCTGTCCCAGCACTAGGACTTCCTCGGGGACAGGAAAGGAGCCAACTACAACACTTTTGCTGACAGCGATCCAAGCATTATTTTACTCTCCCATCTGTTTCTCTCTCTAGTCTACTATTTCTGTTCCATACAGAGAAAGGTCTTCTTCATTGTCTGTATATCATTAACAGCTCTGCATGGCAAGGCTATCAAAATGCCATTCTGCTGTGTATCTTTAAATATACAATGAGGAAGTAATGGATTTTCTTTATATTTTTTTTCTTTGGAATAGACAAAGAAATGCACTCTTTTCATTAAGTACAGAAGAAACTGTTCTTTTCCATAAAAAATAAATGCATAAAAATAACAAAGGCATGTCCACTGATAAAACCTTCCAATTTGGAATCTGAATTCCTGGTGGAAGAAAAAGAAAATTATTCATTCTCATTTCTTTTTGGCTTGTCTTTTCCAGCTCATTGGCCTGCTAAATGTGAACCCCTTAGGCCAAACTTGGTGCAAGTTTACATACAATTCTCATTGAATTTGCATAATATATCTCTAAAATAATTTATAGTGTGTTGAACATAGAGAACCACTGCCTTATATCATAACCCACCTATGAGGGAGTGAAGGAATTCTCTAGCCACTCTATTTTCTGATAAATTCAATACTTCATGTAGTTTATCTAATTACTGACTAAAATGTAAGCCTGGAAGTAATTGACAACTATTATTTTTTCAAAACATACTTCAATGTAAACTGGGAGTAATATAGGGAGAAAAAAGCTTAAGCAAGAAGAAAACCAACCAGATTTCTTTTCTATTCCTGAAAGATCACGTGTCTAAATCTATAAAAGAAGTGCTAGAAACTATCTTCTATACTCCTCCCAATGGAGGTTTAATAACCTGTTTCTGCAAGAACTTTATACAAAAGAAACAAATATATTTGGAAGCAAACACAATGGAGGAAATGTCTCTCTCATTGTGCGAAGCTATGAAAACCATACTGAAAATCTATGTAATACTGTATTCAAATCACAGGAGGAAAAGAAACTGATCAAAACAAAGACATTAGAAAATAAACAAAAGCCAGGAGCCCAGAGAACTATTCCAGATTAGAGTAGACAGAAAGTGCTCTAATTCACAATTAGTGGTCAACACACACAGATATGAATCCTTAAAATTTTATGACTAAACCAAAATGCTATTTTCAAACCAATGGTGGAGAATAAGCTCAGAGAAGTACTTGATTCGTCAAACATTTTCAACCTGGTTATTGTTGTGTGTCTTAAAATACCAGGATTGCCACCATAATTACTAAATTTCAGGAAATAATGAAAGAATGCTGCAATTTCTAGGAGAAACTTAATGCAATTAAATGCAATTCAGAGAAGTTCATGATGGCTGGGCCAAGCGTTAAAGCTGTTGATTCTTCCAAAACCTGAGTTGCTTAAAACTCCACTGTGATCATATTAGCTTGAGCCATCCATTAAATACACCAATGGATAAAAGTGCTTGGTGTCTGGATGGACTGAAGAAAGCATAGTAAAAAAGCTTAATTTAATCCCCTTTCACAGCAAATTTAAAGGTGACCAATTAGATATTCCAGCTCTTGTGTTTTCTATGCAACAGCTAAGAGCAACTTTGAAAGAGCAAAACTTTTTTTTTTCTCTTTATGTCTTTTGCTTTAAATGAAAGAAATCTATGATGAGCAAATAGAAATTTCTGTTTGATAGAGAGTTAAAAAAGAGAAACAGGAAACTTGCAAAAATACTAGCATTCTAATTGCTTTCTTTGCGGTAGCAGAACAGGTTTCTTTATATGAGTTCAGCCTATTTATACCCAGCAAAGGGAAAGGGTGGATAACAGAATCATCCAAACACAACAAATGGGAGATGTACTAATCACCCATTTCCTGTGCTGCTTCTCATCCATCCTAAAATGATAAAGTACTTTTTGTCTAATACCACAACATCCCAAGACATGCATCCCCAACACAGTTTGCAGATCTTTCCCTGATGTTTTTCACTACTAGAGGAGTGACTCTAGAGCTCTCTAGTTCCATAAACTTCTCTCCTACAACAATATCACCTAGAACCATTAATCTGGGACTTTTGCTATCCCACATTTAGGTGTCATCACTCTTTTCCTGTGAGTGGCATATGCACTTCACCTGACAGAGACATCCTTCTTCAGAAGTGTATATGGCTAAGTGAAACATTAAAGGCTTTATTAGCTACGTAATATAGCCCATATTCTGCTTTATGAAAACTTGTCACACTACAAACTAGGTAGTCTTGTTTTCATTGTAGCCATTTCTGTTGATTTAGGTCATTATACAGGTTGGAGGTCTGTTATCCTGAGTCTTGTACAGTCTTAAGCAGATAAAAACAACTTATAGCAAAAGTAATGCATTATATTTCCAGTTGTTAAAAATACTGATAAATAACAAAAAAGTGTTACACTGCTAGCATTAGTGATAGCCTCCAGGTGTACCTTCAGTGTGTGGTGGGTGCAGCAAAAGCTGAATAATATACTAGCCAACAGGCAGTGTTAAACGAGTGTTAAATGGAAAGGAATATTTTGTGGGATAGGTACAAATACTGTGGAGAAATAGCTGTGAGACACACAAAAGGGTTTGCCCTGTGGCAGCCAAAGCTGGTCTCAGTGCTGCCTGCCAGAGTTTGACTCTCCTTCCATCAGGCCTTGGGCCGGCTCCAGCTGAGTTGACACAGAGTGCTGAATCATCAGAAAACACTTGCCTTTACTGTCGGATCTGTTTTGTGCTGACTTACTGTGCTGAACGCAGGGTCTGGCAGGCAGGGAAGACACTGGAATGCATAGGCAGGGGCAGCAAGATGAAATGGCACGAGAGAAACCAGCAATTAGACTGGGTTTCAAGTCATTAAAATTGCAGCCTATACTGCATCTAAAGACAGTCAGCAATTGTGTATCCTGCATGCCCAGTATATCACTGCTCTGACTGGTGTAAGATGAGAATTTTTCAGAAACGAAATACTGACTTGCCAAAATAAAACATGAAAGATTACAAAACTAGGAAAATAACTGCACCTCAAAAAAAGGTCTTGGAAGTCTAGTCTGACTGGGAAAGTATACAAGCATATTTTAAGATGAATTTGTTGTTTTCCTGATTATACTAGTGATGCCAAGATGATTTTTTGCCTCTTCTTTTATGTACCTTTTATATAAACTTTTGTGTACCTTTTATATAAACTTTTATGTGTCCTCAGTATTCTTAGCATGCATACTTGTAATTCCTTAAGTCTGGTAACTTAGCACAGTCCTAGTATTCTGTTAGGCCAGGAGACCAAACATCCTAAAGGCTGGAAAACCCTACACTATCTTGTGAAACCAAGGCTCTCTCTAAAACATATCCTGTAAGCTAGAGATTTGGCCCAGCCAGGGGGGAACTCCATGGATGGGGGACCATCATGCCATTCATCCAGGCCTCCCACTGGGGCATCCTTGTTAGATATGCTAATTTGTAAGGTGTATGAATTGTATACTCGATCTGTCGTGTGTGTGCATTGTGGTGCATCCCACCTTGGTGAAGTGGTGCACTGTAAGGATCCTTATTAAAATATAGAGCTAAAACCCCTTTATCCCTTAACTGTGTCTGGGTCTCAATATTTTTAAGACCAGGAAAAGGTATCACTAGGTAAACAGAATTGCTGTATGTTCTTTATCAATATAAAGTGGGCAAAAACTATAGCTCTATCTGACACCAATCTCATCTTCTGTTGGAAAGTATTTTGGAGTATGGTAAATATCAGCTATATGACAAGGCTGAGAGTAATAAACCATAACACTCTTTGAAACATTCTTGATCAAAATATTTACCCAGTATTAATATTTTACTGTATTGTCTTCCAAGGCACTGAAAAAAATCCTTGTGCTGAGAGTGGGCTTGGCTTCCTTGCAGCGTATACCTGCCTCTGGGCAGTAGCAATGCTCATTTTCCTACATGCTGGAGACACTCTGTCCCTTATCTCTCACATCTGCACTCCTTGATAAAAGTTTTCTCACCTCTGACCTCATGAACTTGAATTGCTCACCTATCTCCTAATACCCCTGCAATGATAATGCTGTGTTGGAATGTTGTGGTTTATACTATATGTAGTATGCAGGGTTGGGTTTTGGTGTTTATTTTTTTTTTAATCTCTCTTGGTTTTTGAGCGTTTTTTAATTGGTGATCATAAGCCTTATTTTAAACAACCATTCTCTGGTGGCATAGACAAAACACACCTTCCCTTCAAAGAACAACTTGGTCTACTCTAACCAACCAGATTTCAATATCAGGATCACTTCTTTACAGGGACTCACAGTGGCAGAGATAGACAAATCAGCAGAAGCAGATTCACTGTCACCTAAATAAAGGATATAAAAATATCCGATAATTATGGAATAATATAATTATTCCATAAATAAAGGATAATACATTTATCTGTTTAATACACCTGTATTAATTTGAAAAGAGTTTGTAGCACTGTTTTCTTCTCCAGGCTGTAGTATAATAGTCTATAAGTAGAAAATAAACCAAAACAAGCTAAAACTCTGGGAAGCCAACTGTACCTTTAAACCCTACAGCTCTAATTACCCAACAACCTTGTCTGCCACAGGAACAAATTCAATACACTTCAACAAAATATCAATATTTTTATTAGCAACCTCTTTAAACAAAGCAAAATGCTATGCACTTATGATCTAAGAATGGCTAAAAAGGGCAAAGGAAACAAAAACATCAGAAAAACAAAAATGCATTTGCTTTTTTGGGGATAAAAGTAAAAGAAAATCTTTTCCAAATGTACTTCAGATAATATACTTTGTTGAGTTAATCTTGCCCTTTCAGGATTTATCATAAATTATTCAACAGGTCAGTGAAGAAAGCTCCAAGCTTCAAGCAGTGTGATGATTTGTTTTTTATGCAAAATTCAGAGTTTTATTGCAATCCTTTTTACAAGCAGTACCAGCCAAGTTGCCAGGATTCATTTCTAGGCTCACACAACATTTAGCAGAAGCTCAATAGCTGCTAAAGCAGTGAAGCAGAACTGATAAGACATCGATCTTCTCACAGGCAGGTTTTCCTGATAAATTTGTCAATACTTTCTTTTCACAAAATCAGCAGTCATATTCTTCCACAGCTGTAGATGTTTCTCAAGAAAAAGGAATTGTCCACATGTTATTGACTTAGACAAATGATCTTTAGTAGCCCAATTTGCAGGTCAATCTGGACACTGCTGAGCTTTCTATTGCAAAGGTGGCATCTCACAAGTCTTCCTAAAGATAGAGCTCTGAAAAGACAGAGCTTCCTTTGGAAAAATACTACAGCATTTTGAAAAAAATGGCAACAGATCTGGAAATGGGAGTAACTGTGCATGAGGGCCCCCAAGTTCTGTCCACAGAGATTGGAAAAATTTTCTACCAGGACCCAAATTTTTCAGTCCTGCAACCATATGATCTTAAAAGCTCTTCACACCACAGGCTTGCCCACTACCTAATAGTTTTGCTAGCACGGGTATTTTGATTACACAAGTTTATTGGTTGCCCAGATACTTTGAAAGATGACTGAGAGAAGTTATTAATGTCCCACACAATCGAGAGCATATATGACTGTTTTTCACTATTAATTTCAGCAATCAAAAAATTATTTTTCAGATATAGATTCCATCAAATGTAAAAATCTGCTGAATTGAAGGAGTAAGAAACATTTCTAAATTTTAAAAGTGTTGCTTTTGCAAAACCATCAACTAACATTGGAAAAAGTAATTTGTATTTCATATGTGCTGATGTTTATATGGTTGAAAACCAGCACATAATATGATTTTTCAATGATAAAATGTAAATACTAATTTTCAATGTTAGAAAACACATTAGAAACTATATAACATCAAGAATCTTGTGCTCATGACTGAACCCCTCTTCTTTATTTATTATCTTTCAATGATTTCCTCTTATAGCATCATGCAAAGCAACTGTTATTCCCTTTGCATGCAGACAATTATGCAACAATAAAATTCAGCTAAGTAGCAATTTTTATAATCATGTCAAAAAAGTTTCTCTTACTATTAACTTCCCTCTAGTTTAGTTGATGGAAAGTAAGAGTCCAAGATAAAACAATTTCCAAATTTCTCCCTATAATATATCTCAACAACAAAATAAGTTCTGAAATTCTCCTGCCCTGGAAACAATTGCACCTAGCAGGGATACCAAATGATTCAGGAAACAGCAAAATCTTACAAAAGCTCTTAAGACAGGAAGAATCTAGTTTGATTGTCATTTGTGCCAACTGAAGTCTTCGAAGTTTTCCATCAGCAGACAAACATAATTCAGTGTTTCTATGTATTAATAAAAACTATCCATGTTTTAATGAACTAGTTCTTCAGAAACATAACAAATTATTATGTGAAATAACTCTTTGCCAACTAAGTTTAATAAAAAGCCAGAACCAAGTGGGATACCTTTTACCATGGCAACTAAAGCTTGGACTTACCAAACACATCAATGCTTACATTTGATTAACTGGATTGAAGCAGGCCCTGTTTTCCCAAAGAAAAGAAAGGGAGGAAGCAAATGGGAAAGAATAGGAGTTAAACAGGTGTAACAACATAGGCACTTGTGTCTATGTGCTGTTTGACGCGATTTTATTGCAGCAGATGTCTTTCTATAAAATTTCAGCATCCAAATCACAGGCGTGATGAAGATGAAATGTAAAAATAAGATTGTGCTTAAAACTGGTAGTTAGTCCTGTATAATACTTTTCTTGTGCCAAGTGTGTGCTAGATAGGTGTCACTCACCCTGTAAAAGGTCACCCACTGACAGCTTGGGGCATCTGAAGATACTTGGGCTCTGAGATGTCCCGGTGCTGCTACCTTGCCTGAGCCCAATATTACATGAGAAACGCTGCAGGGGTCAGTCCTAGTTCTTCTAACATTCAAGGTAGAGCTGCATCAAAGCAATCCTGACTGAAAAATACAACTACAGATTTTGGGACAACAGAAATAAGAGCCTTTTGTCACTAAGTGGGTTAAAACAGGCTGTTTACATAGGACTTGTCAGGATAGTAAAATTATGAGCATGGGGAAAAAAGAAAGCGAAGGGCCTGGAGTACATGGGTCTGTCTCTTTAGCTTGCAGAATGACAAAGCAGAATAGATCAAACTCTCACTTTGTTATATATACATATATACATATATACATATATACATATATACACATATACACATATACGTATATACATATATACGTGTATATATACATATATACATATAACTTATATATACATATATATAAATATAACTTTCTGTTATATTTTCACCTCTTTGTCTGCCCCTCTAACCCCAGAAAAACTTTCCCTGCATCAATGGCAGTATGGCTCTAAGTATCCTAAATTAGCAGAGTTGCAAGATTTGGTTTTGCTTTTCATTCTTTATTTCTACACATTTTTATGTAAAAGCTGAGAAAATCACATTGGAAATAATAGTGTTGAATCTGAAATTGGGTCATTTTTTTCCTAAGTTGCATCTTGCCTTAAGCCCATTAATGAAAAAACATTCTGCTCCTTTTTTTTTTTTCTTTTTTTTTTTTCCCCAGTTCATAGTTTTCCTTTTTGTTTAGTTCAATCCTTCTAACTTCAAGAAGTTCCCTTTTCCTGAGTGCATGTTTGCTGTTATTTTTGCTGTATTATCATTGCCATTGTCCCCTTGGTGTGTTTTTATCTATAAAAAATTCCAAAGTTTTTTTGATATTTTGGTCCAGGCCTGTCTCAGAACTCTTTAACAATTTGCTTGCCATTGTCATCACTTGATTCAAACTATTCCACATTTTCCCTGTTTTAAGAAATCTTATTTAGATGATACTGGGATCTATGCTAGTGGTCTGAACTTTATTATTTTAAAACTAATTTTTGCATCATTAAATACATATGACAAAATAATAGGACAAAATACGTTGTTGTTTTTTTTTTTTTTTTAGCTTTCTCAGCTCAGTGTGAGAAATAGATGCCTGAAAGATGGTGCGAAAACCATCTCTCAGTATACAAGTAGGATTTATGTTAAAGAATGAATGATGTCATCTATCTACACTTTCCTTGAAAAATAAATAATGCATCCTTTCCTTTCATTTGTCATGCAGGTATGTTTCAGTCCTGGATTTTTCCTTTTGCAATCCCCATATAGCCCTAGGGAATCTCTATTCACTTTTAACACACTGAGCCCTGAACAGAGGTCTGCAGTGTGCCTGTCATGGGCAGGTGCAAGCCTCTGCTACACACACTCAGAGCTAATATATGCTTTCCTTGCCTGTACTGAACTCATTCTGTCCATATTTTAAGTCATAGTGGGAAACTGATTCAGAGGTAATGAACTCTGATGAAAGTATACTTGGTGCCTACCTACTGCAGGGATGTGGCTTTCAGTAACAAATTTACATTTACCTGTAATTTGCCATACACAGAACTGTGAGATTTGGAGGGATATATACATGCTGTACTATGACTTTGCTAAAACAATAGCAATAGAATCTTCTAATTCTGACACTCAAAGGTTCTATGCTTAGTCTCCATCTGTACAGGGAGACATCTTATTCTATTCAAATCTTAAAGGTATTTTTAAATGACAGTGTAAAACCGTACTGCATCATTTTCACAAAGAAACATATTGGTTGAACTAAACATTTCCTGCAGGGTTCTTTTTAATCCTTCTCTGTGATTTAATACTTCACCACAAGTTTTGCAAATCACAAATGTATCCATCTTGTCATCATCTGAGACTTTCTTCTCATGAGGGTGTTTAAAATAGATTGAATGTTCCCTGGAAATAAATATTGTCTTTTGCACTAGGGGTTAAGTATCCATATCATACAGACTTTGAAACTTCATGTATGTAAATAAATCATAATACAATAATTTAACTAAATTAGTTAATCTGATACCAAAATTATACTCACATTCTTCCACAAATATGTGTGTGGAAATTTTTCTGTGGGTCCTAATCTGCCATAGCCTTGCAAATTAGAGAAGTCTTGGTGAGCATTGAAGGAAGAAAAGGAAGAGTTCAGGGCAAAATGTCATCGACACTTACTGTGTGTTAACTCACTCAGAATCACAGAATATTCTAAGATGGACAGGACCCATAAGGCTCATCAAGCCCAGATCTTAAGTAAATGGCCTGTTCAAGGATCAAAACTGTGCCCTTAGCATTACTAGCACCACGCTCTACATAACTGAGCTAATGACCTTGCTACTAGAAATGGTTAAAACTAAAGCACCAGAATACCAAAACCTGCTTTTTTATTCCATTGTAGGTGACAGCTTTCAGAAATCCTTAAATAGCCTTTTCTAGTTCAGATAAATATCTCACACTAGCAGGTGAATATGGAACAAGAATCCTGCTTATAATCTATTTATCTAGGAGACCATCTGAGAAAAAAGGGCAGGAAAAGTAAAAAAGAGAAGAGAAACAGAAACATTGCATCAGAAGACCAAAGAAAGAAACAAGGAGAAAGGAAAGGCATGTGTTAAAATACCTGTATAAGAAAAGCTAAGGCAAACAGAAAAATCCATTGTCAAATGGATTAAAACAAGATTAAAGCAATTAAACCAAGAAGATTAAAGGAGAGCTGAAAGCAACAAAAGGTGTTGAAAAGATAAGAGCAGGAAACACAAAATGGGGAGAAGCAAAAGCAGCAGCTGTCTGCAAGAACTAGCAAATTTTTAAATTGTTTTTTAAACTGATGCAGCAAGGGTCTAACAAGCAGTGTATCCACATAAAAACTTTAAAAACATGTGGCTTGTAGGACCATAGATATATAGGTTTCAAGAGTCTGGTTTGGCAGTTTGCTTGTGTCACTCTGTCAGAAGGGCTGCTCACTACTGGCTGAAGGAGAATGCCCTGGGTCTCTGTGAATCTCAGTGGTATCAAAATCTGCACGCTCCTTTTGAAGACAGAGATGTCTGGCATTGATGTTTGGCATTCTACCATTCAGAAGATATTCCATAAGCATTTACAGAAGTTTTGCTTAGAAAATTCCCTAGTAACAAACACGTGTGGCATCCCAGCAACTCCTTACAGACAATGAAAGATGTTCAAAGAGCAATATTATCCCTCAGGAGGATAGATTAAAATCCTTACTGGTCTTATCACATTAAAAGTCCCCTCACAAAAACTAGCTTCTGCTAGATTGAAACCTGCTGCCAAAAGCTAAAAAAGATATTTTCCTTCTTGATTCCCAGCACAGCTAGAGAAAGAAGAGAAATCAGTGCCCATATGTATGTCTAGTTTTGTCAAGCTGAATAATCTAAGCATTATTTCTGCCTTCATTTCATGCAGGTGTGAACCCACTTTCAACTGCAAATTTATCCCCATTCTCTTATACTCTCAAAGTGAGTGAGATGGAAGTTAAGCTGATAAATATATCAGTGTAAATCCTTACTGTTATGGTTTACAAGATATGCACATGAGTCTGCTCCACTTCTGTTTTCCAGCAGATATCCTCCCTCATCTAAACAAAATAGAAACTGAGCTATAGCCAAAAGAATGGAATATGTGGATATGTCAGGGCATATTTTAACTTGTTCTCTCAAGCATGTTCCTTATTTTACAGGCTGTGGCTACTCTGCTTATAAAAAAGAGGTAATGCTTTGACATGCAACTTTTAGACTGTTAGGATAGTCCCTGGCATAGTTTTGAGTTGTGTGAATGAGTGCTTGCACAGGCAGTATCCATGTACAGTTTGGAGCTTAGTAAGGGCTAAAACCCACTCCTGACAGGCCATTTGAATAAAGACTTTCTGGTTTGGGCAGTTGCAGAATTTAATTCTGGGGACATGAACTGTTCTGAGTCAGAGATGAGTCCCTGCCTTGTATTTAATGTTCCACAGAGGTAACCATAGCAGTCATAGTGGTTACAGGGTTATGAAAACTTCTCACATTAAAGAAAGGCTCTAGTTAAAACATTTTATTTGTGGCTAGATAATCTATTTTCAATTATTTGCCCATGAAGAGGCTCTAGTAAGCAGCATTTATTTTTCCAGCTAAACCTGGGATGAACACAAAAATCACATAAAATAAAGACAGAGAGGTATCTCAGCTGCCATTAAATATCTGGAAGACCTGGACCTGCCCTCTCCATCGTGCTGCAGATATTCTGTTTCAAGACATTGTGAGTATTAACAGGATATTTAAGGTCATATCTCCTAGCTCTGTTTACTATGGCTGCTTTTCTTTTCCTGATTGCTGCAAATGACTGCTTTTACTAAAAAATAATCTCCTTCCCACTGACAGTCTTATGGCAGAGAATCTTTTTAGTGGTAAGAGGCAAATCTCAGTAGTGAGTCATCCAATCAGTCAATCAAGAAAATAGTGAAGATTGGCCATGAAGCAATCTCTCATACATACATATTCCCCTTTGCTTTGCCGATCAGTGTCAAATTCAAAATACAGGTGCATAAATGCTCTTCAGTGACTGCATAGTCATTATCACATAATTTAACTGGTTGATAGGTATGCTCAGTAACATGACTCACTATTCAGATTTTCTCTTCACCAGGGGGAGAATTTTCTTTTCAGATTTTTTTTCTGATTTGCACCCAATAATTTTGGAAGAAATTAAGGAAGATGAATGTCCAGCAAGGGAATTCTGGTTTATTGGAACAACAGTAGGCCTCTTCCTTTTTAGTCATCTGCCATTCATGTCTTCTGCATGGAAGAGGTCTTATGTACAACCCACTTTTAATCACTGATAGTTGGCATTTAGTGTGACCATTCAAATGCTGACTGCCTCCAATTCTAGGCTCTTCCCCTACTTAGTTACATCAGGATTCCTAATTACCTAGACCTCCTGAAGAGACTGGGCTTGCCTTAAGACAATTCAAAGCCTATGTATCTGCCTGTTGTTCTGGATAATGATGTGAAAGGGTGTGTTTTTCTGTGTTGTTTATATCTTAGTCTGAAAAGACTGATTTCATATTTTAGCCATTAAATTTAGGTGTCTGGAATTTCATACAGAAGTGTAACTTTTACAGTGTTCCCAAATTGTTAAGGCCAGTCTAAGGTGTGGTTGTGATACAACCTTGCCCCCAGAAGGCAGTCACTTGTACTTTCTTTTCTGGTCTTCCCTGACACTAAAGCATAGATGAAACTGGCAAACCATTTCAGGCTGCTATCATCATTTAAAATCTGTCTGCTGTTTAAGCTGCATCAGCTGTCTCACTTCAGCTGTCAATGCAGAAAGAATGAAATGAGAAGCATGGAGCACCAGTCTAAATAAGAAGTGATTTAGATTAGTTTATAAATTGTTTTGAAAAATCACCATGAAGTCAAAATCTAGAAGAAGAATGTAATATATTCAAACTCAAAGATGTGATATAAATCCTAAATGGCTTTAAAAGGCTAACTCAGGCAGCTGCGATCCTGGCTAGACATGTCTGTCCCCTACATAAGAGGCAACCTTGGGACATACCCCTGAGCAAAGGGCCCCTGGTAGTTTAAGGATATTGCACTGTTACTTGCCTCTGTAGTACCTTGGAAAGAACTATCCACCATCTCTGCTTTGGAGCTGGGCCACTGCATGTCCTGTAGCAGAAAATTCTTGTGTTCAGACAAAAAAAGGAAGGGCTCAGCAAGGAGCTCTCTTCCTCAACTTATCTCCATACACATGAAGAAACAGACTTGAGTTTCTCTGTGTCAGCTCTGAGGCTGGCTACAAGAAGCTATTCTGACCCATAAGCCACACAGCGGATTTTCTATGGCACTATGCCTGACCTGGTAAGCCCACAGCTTGTTAACTTTGGCAGAGCACCAGACCAGCATGGCTAAGCAGTTTCTAGTTCTGACCAGCTCAGAGTCTGAGCAGAACAATACTAGGTCTGTCTGAACTTGTCTGTGTATGTTAGGTGTCATGGCATTTGATTAAGTGGTGAAAGCCCTCCAGTACTGCTCTTTAGACTGTATTTTAATATGAACTTCAGGCATTTACTGACAGACAGTTAAGGCAGGTAGGACCAAAATCTAGTGACTCTTACGTGAAAACTTGACATGCCCTTCTACTTCTCCTCAACAGTCTTAACCTAGCTTGGTAGCCTAACCTGGGAACAAAGTGAAAGGAACTGGGGAACTGCTTCAGTCCTGTAAATGAAGCCCTATATAGCAGGAATGTAGGAGTCACTGATATTGAATACCAGTCAAGGAAAGCTTCAGCATACCATGTACAGGAGACAAAGAAATTATTTTCTTCCTTTCCAATTCACTGTTCTATATTTTTCTGTCCCCATTAGACTCTTGAACTTCCATCTCAACAGAAAATCATCTTTGTTTGCCCGTGACACATAAAATTTCCTGGACTACAAACATGTAAGTTCAAATCTACTGCAACTAAGGCAGATGGCTCTTAGCACTAGGTCTTCTACTTCCTGGCTAGACGTGGGCACTGCCTTTATGTCAATATTACACCTTTCATATGACTGTAGACCTCAGTATGTCTAAACCTTTCACGTCTTTAGAATTTCGATGGTTGTAAGCCTAAACCTGGAGTGCAGAGGAGCTATAAATAGAGATCAGTACCTATTTCTCCAGAAAAGACACTTTTGAATCTGGTTATGTATTTAAAATTAGGTTAATACAAAAGGTTAAACAATAAGTCAGCCATTGACTTTAGGGACCTGAAGGCTTAGTCAAAATTTGAAATCCAGTGAACTGCTGTTGGGGATTTCAAGGGCTTTGAGACAATTTAATATTCAAGGCAGACAATGCCAATGCAAGCTTTAGCCTTATCATTAACAAAGGAGAGAAACTTCATTCACCAGTTTCTCTTCAAGCATTCTGCAGCCTATGGGGTGCACAGGACCCTCTCCTTCAGAAGGAGGAAAGGGTGACACTTATTTTTCAGCACTTAAAAAAGCTCTCAGCCTGGTACTTAAAGGTATTCTCCTTGACTGTGAAGGTTATTATTCGAAGTACTTTCTTTTTTCTTACACCAGGAAGAAGTTTTTCATTTTCTAGGTCACCATCCACTGAATTGGGCTGGTTTTACAAGACCTCTCTGCTTTGAGATGAATACAGTGTAAGGTTAGGTACAGAGTCTCGGGAGGGTGTTCAGTGAAGGGAGGCACAGAACTGCCAAGCTTCTGTAACACAAGCAACCACAGGTGGAAGACAGAGACGGGATGCCAATCCTGGGTGTGTACAGAAGATACAGTACAGAAATACAACTGTAGGCTTTTAAAATAATTTTTGCCAGGAAACATAAGCAGCTAGAGCTTTTAAGCAAGTTAGAAGTGGGATGAGGGGGCGTTTTTGCATAGCCCTTCTGATCTGTGGTTTATATATTCCATTTAAGGTATTTATGAAGTATTTTCATAGTCACCTTAAGGCCTTTTGAAAAATTTACTTCAACTTTTGGCTCCTTTGCTGAAAGTAAAAAATGCCTTTTTTGTCATCTTGGCATGCCCCTATATTTTGCTTTTCTGTGAGATACATGCTTTGTGCTGATAATATTTTGGCTCATTCTCTATTATGTCTCATATAAAATACCATTATTAGGTGTATTCTCTTTTTTTTAGAACTTAAGTAAGTATAAACTCGCCATATATTGTTTCTATTTAAATCTCTTTAGCTTTAATCCTTTTATTTTTTTACTGTTGACTGATCCAAATACTTTAGTGTTACCTGGAGACAGGGAAATGAGAGCAACAGTTTTATCTTCCTCTAAATCTTTTAGATGCATACTGAATACATCAGGCTCAAACCTTTCCCTCTTTTTAATGTAGTCCACTAATGGTTGAAAGACATCAAAAAACCGCACAAACCTTAATGTTGCCATCACATTGTGGCCAATTTTTTTCACTATCTTACCAATATTGCAGTCTATATTACAGTTTTCCCTTTTAAATTTTAATTAATTCAGCTACAAGTTTCATCAAATTATTTAATACAAGTATTTCTAGGCATTTCAAGGAGCTACTTACACTTACGTTAAAGTCTTAACTGGGATACAGGCTAAGAAATAATCACTACAGGGCATGTTGAATATAGATCTTCTTTGACATATGAAAATAATGTAAAATTGTTCTTGTTAAAAATAAAAAAGGTTTTGCATGCTTCAAAAAGTGTCCATGGACATGGGACAGGTGTGTGTTCATTTTTAGGATACCTAGATTTGAAAGTGATTCAGTTTTAGCCTTTAGATTATCTATGATCTGTTTGAATTGGGATAGAAGACACCATTTGAAGGCCTGATTTGAAGGAAAGGTTGGCAAGGATATTTTGGTTGAGCATTTACTTTGCCAGGGTTTTAGAATTCTCATGTCTGCAAAAAAATTGCCTTTCCTAAATATCTTTCTCAGTTTCACCACAGGCAGACTTTCTAGTTGCTAGACAGAAATATAAGTAGTGTTCTCAACAAACTTGGGTGGAAATGTACTAACCAAACACTATTTGAAATGAGCAGCTGCAAAGATACTATGGACAGTACCTTGGAGTTACATCCTACCAAATCTTATAGCTTCTGGCCCTGCTCCAGCACATGAGGAGTCCCATTACATTTCAGCCCTGTACTTTAGTTATTACTATTAAAGTCAAGTAGTGTTCAAAATTAATAAAAACATAATAAACCACCCTGCAGAGTTTCTAGTCCATTTCTTACAATCCTCATCATTTAATTAAAGAAAATTCTATTCCTCTTCCATCCAAAACTGTTACAAGTATGGTAGGATACACCTAATCAGAACACAGTTGCAAAACATAATTATTTTGCAGTCATGAGTCAAACTTTTCAAAGAAATTTTAAAAGAAACTTCAAGCTGTGTTAAGTTAAATATGGCCCAGTATCAGGACTTGAACAGGAAAGAAAATATAACAGGTGGCCTTAAAAGAAAGAAATTTTTTAAAAATCCTTTGGGCTTTCATGAGATTTCTTTTAAAGGGCTAGGGACTTTGCAAAGATGAAACAACTGCAGAATAAATGTTCTTTGTTTTGGTTATTCTGAACTTACTAAGGTATTTTTTCTATTTCTGAAGAACGAGTGAGATAAAGATATTAAAATGATCAGAGGTTTTATTATCTGTGTCTGAGAGATAAATTTTAACCACAGGATGTGGTTAGCCTCTCTCTGATTGTTAGTTTTCACACAGGTCTACACTAATGCATTAATATTTTGCAATAATGCAATAATGTCCTATTAAATCTCCTGAAGAAATTCAACAACAAAATAGCTAAAACTGAAGAAAGTCCACATATTGCAGCCTACATACTTCCACATCCTTAAATGAAATACCTAATTTGTCTTTTTCAACTTATGTGGAAGGGACAAGGGTGCAGTTTTCTGGGTGCCCATATACAAATACAAATGCATCTGAAGTCAAGAAGTATTCTCTCAGGCACACAAAAGCACTGAGCCCCAAAGGAAAAAAAAAAACCCAACTGAGGAAAACTAAAACAAACAAAACCAAAGCAATAAAAACAAATTAAAAAATCAGGACAAATAAAAGTTGTAAATTAATTATATGTGTTTTTTGTATAGCAGCCTGTTATATTTATTTATTTGGACCTGATTTATATTTAATTGAAACAACAAAAGCTATACTATAGGCTTGTGACTTTGAATTATCTCATAAATTCACATGGCCAAACCTTACTGCTTTTTCCAGGCTCTAATATTTATACTCTGAAAACAATCAGTTTTCACAAAAGCTGTTCCTTCTGCATGTTCATAGGAAGAAAGTGATAAAATTGTCAGGAGACTTTTCCTTTAAGGAATAGAAATGCATTTGTGGAGAAGGCTACAAGCCTTTTTAAAAAAGTTTGGGTTTACTTACCAAAAAGCCTATATAAATCAAATTTATGTAGCATATCTTTATGAAGGCCAAGGCCCCTGAACATACTGAAGCCGAAATGCTTCAAAAGTTTTCTAGAACTTGCTATTTCACTCAGACAGTAAATGCTGTTTTGCTTGATGCTTAATCTAGTTAAAAAATGAGGGATTTCATGCACTTAGCTACCATGTCCAAAACCAACTTTCTCATACAGTTGAAATACAAACATTGGTTTTCTTATTTTTCCTGAACTTAGTACATATTATACGGAATGCAGTCACATTCTGGGAGAGATGAATTGAGAAATTTATCTTTTCCCATGTTAATCTTGCCAGTGATCTAATTATATTGTATATCCAGGATATTAAACTGGAAGACAGACCCTACCAGAAACCCTAGATACTAGCCATATTAATGAGCTCTCTCTAGAAATCTCTCCTGTTAACTCCTTCTGCATTTATTATTAAAAAAAAAAAAAAAAAAAAAAAAAAAAAAAAAAAAAAAAATTAAAGAACCGATAAGATATGCACTCACTTAAAATAGTGGTATTGTAAGTCTGACTGCCAAATAATAAAGTGGAAGCAGCTAGTTGAGAAGTTTTATATCTTTGACCAAAATATCTGATATATCTGAAAAGCCAATATGTTATAAGGCCTACAAGGATTTCTGCAAATGACATTAATACAGAAATAAATAATTTTTCAGGATCCAGGTTCTAAATTAAGAAAAAAACCCAAACAAACAAACAAACAAACAAACAAACAAAAACACTTTGTGAAAATTTCACATTTAGGTAAATCTTAATTCAATTTTAGAATATAATTTTAATGTGAACTATTGGTTACATTCCTAATCTACATTAGGAATGTAGATTAGTTACAGTTACATTCAGTTACGAGGCAGATTGTGCAAAATGACACACACACAGAGTAAAGCCTATCAGCCTCCTCTTCCACATGATCTGCCCACCAATCCCCCACCATTTCTCACAGTTTCAGTTCCAATACCCTTTCTGGGCTCACAAGATAATGGAGGGTTTCTTTTGCAGGTGTGTCTGAGCAGTGACAGACTGTCTTCTCTCTCCTCTCTCAGTCCTAAGACTGCAAAGTGATAACAGCTTGGGGAGCAGGGGATTCATTAGTCTTTTAGTTTAAATATGTAAAGTCCACAACCCATTTAGAATCTGTGTTCTAAATCAGTGGTGTTAGTAGAGAAAGCTTTGATATGTAGATATGTTTTCTGATTATGGGAAGAAATTCAGCATAATCCGTGGTGACTTTGAACCTCCTTATCAACTGTGGACTGAAACAAGTAATTTTGGGAAAAACATGCTCTGGCAATGCATGAATAGCGCTGGCATAATTTGATTATTTCAGACTGAAATAATGAAAGAAACACTTGTAAAATAGCAGGTAATAGAAATGTCTGTTTTCATGTGTAAATTAAATCAAACAACAGAATAATTAGAATTAGGCTTTTGGAGGCAGCTGAGATGGCTGATAACAGTTCTTTCCTTTCAGGAAAGACCTGACAAAGAAATACACTCCTAAATTGATCTGCATTTTTATCTAGTGCAACCATGAGTTTTATACAAATCCTAAGAATTGTCATAATTTTTTCCTGCACCATAGTGCTGAAAGGTGCTTACCATTTTTGCTGGGGTCAGTGGACAGGAACCACATGTTTCAGTAGAAAGTTTCAGTTCCTTCCAACAAGGTTCATGACTATATAAAAAATAACTGTTCATTTGTTGCTGCTTTCATCATCATCTATAAAAACTCCCCCTGTGTACATATTTTCCCTCTTCTCCTTTCTGATATTCCCCAGCAATCTTGACCAGCCTCTTCTGGAACCCCCACCCAAACCCTCAGCCCCAAGAATCTGTCTAAGGCCATTGTCCTCAATGCCTGTCTGAGCTGAGCTGTAGGATTAATTATCTGCAGCCCTGTCCCCCAGATGGACATCAGACACATCTTCTGGATGAACCCCTCCTGTATTCTGCACCTTGTCCTCAGCCCTGTCTTTAGCCCTTCCACCATGTTACCCTGACAGGACCCCCAGTTACCTCCTGGCCCTTTTCAGCCCTTTGACTCATTTCCAGCCACTGGCTTTCCCCCTGCGCAGCCCCAGGAATACATTGCCCAGTCAATTCCCTTAGCTCCTGCTTTCCTGCCCCTTGGTTGGAGATGGTCTTCACTTAGCCCTGAGATCAAGTGGGTTCCCTTCCCATTTGTTGTACTCTTTAATGATCTCTTTAGAATTATAATGAAGGGAAGGCTGTCATGTGAGGAATTAAGTGAGGTGTGCTCAAGTCTTGGAGTCGTGTGATCTAAAACTCAGTAGCATTTGAGTTCAGTTACAGAGGATAAGAAGACAGAGTCACTCTCAAGAAGAAAGGTCAGAAATTGATGTATGGGAGCAAAGATGATCTGCATTCCTTGGTTAGATGTTTTCCCATGTCACTTAAGATTTTAAATGTTGATAAATAACCTATGAATTTAAGTGAACAAACTTAAACATTAAAAAAAAAAAAAAAAAAAAAAAGAGAGAAGTTGCATATCTCTGAAATTAAACTAGTTTAACTACTTTATTTATTTTCAGAAAAGATTATTTGGAAATGAGGTCTGAACTTGGAAGTAGGTTCTGAATTCAAAGACTTGTAAGATCTTTGTAGTGTTATTGACAAGACACTTAGGCACACATTCTGGTATTTGTATAACATAAATGTCTGATCTAAAGATGGAATATAAAATATTTCTAGATGGCTTTACTAGTTAATGAAACCTCTTTAGGTACTACAAGTAAAACTAAATTAAATAATATGAAACTACAGTGTGAAAGCAATACCTTTCTTAACAGTTACTGTAATACCTACATTCAAACACTGTGAACTCGGTTCAATGTTGGATAAGATAACTTCTGTAGGTACTCTTGTAAATAGTGTATACCTTTGAACATAGTACATATGTGCACTTAGGGAAAAGCACAGAACTACAGAGTAAAGGCAATAAAGAATACTAGGGGACAAAATTAAATTCTCTTGGTGATAAAAGCTCATAACCAGCCACAGATGGTAAGATGTCAACAGTGAACAAAAAGGAATTAATGCTAAAGAAATGTTAATGTTCTCTAATTAGGAGGAAGCAGAATGCTATATGTGTATCAAATTAGGAAAATGAAATGCTTTTTCAGGCCATTACAACTGCCAGGGAATAGGAAAAAATCTTCTACTATAGACATACATGTTTCATCTGATTGCCTGAATAATATGAACCAAAAAGTCTTGGAGGAGCTGGCTGAATCTGACCTACTGATGCCTTGAACTTTTAAAAACCAGGAGATTGCATGGAAGTTTTTCAAAACTGGAATAACTGTTTTGCCAGCAATATTAGGGGCAGAGAAGCCAAGAGTGGCAACTATAGACCAATTGGATTATCAGTATAAACATTGCCAGGTTGGGGGGGGGGGGGGGGGGGCAGGAAAACAGATATAACAAAGTAGTGATTGAATTAACAATCAAAATTATTGTAAGTTCTAACTAGTTGTCTTAGTCATAAAACTGTCAGAAACTGTCAAGAAAACACCAAACCCAAAATACCAAAACAAAAAGCCACAGAAAACCAAACCAAACCAACTAAGCCATTTCCATGTTTTCCTTAGAAAACATGCTTGATTCCTAAACTTAAATATCTAGACATAATACACCTTAATTTTGTATAGGCCTTTGGTTTACTGTTGTCAGTCGGTAAGTAGATGGAGGCTCATCTTACATAATTTTCAGTAGAAGGTTACTGAGTAATAACGTTCCCAGCAAACTCTGAAATGTTCTTCAGGTCTTGATACTTGGTCCAGCCTAATTTAGTGTTCCTCTTGTAAATCAAAAGTACAGTACATCTGCTGGAAAATGGCTTAACATATACATCTTTGTACAAAAGGTAATACTAGGTCACATTAGGCAAAATCCATGATCAGTCCCTGCTGAAGAATATATGTAGAGAAAATTGACAAAGAGTAGATTTTTCTTGATTGTTCCATTCTGTGAAATGTAGATTGCATTTTCTTTTTATTTATTTAAATTTGTTTCATTTATTTTTGTATCCTTTTACATGTTGTTGATAAGTACAGTCTAGACTAAGGCCCTAAAGGCTTTGTCTCAGGCCCCATTGTAAATCTGAAGAAAAACCTTTGACATTTTCTATAAATTTCTTTTTCTTCTTCTTAGACTAACATTTATTTTGGAATTTTAACAATGGAATTATAACCACAAGGATCTTTTCCCTTAACACTTTTGATATATGGTTATTTTATCTTGTTCAACCTTTCTTAATTTTTTTAGAAGGCTCTATATGCTGCTGTATACATCTTTATTCAACATCTGTTTTCAAGTAGTGTAGTAGGCTAAATATAAAATTAAGATGCCAGTATTTCATTCACTTAGTTTTTGCCTAGAAGGATGGCTATTCTGTCACCACACTGTTGCGTCTTCCTACATCCTCACTAATATCAATATCCTACTCCCTTCCTTCCCTTCCCAACCATCCCTCCTTCTCTGCATTCCCACAGCCTCCCTTCCAGCTGAGTGACGCACATATTTTTTTTGGGCTGCATCCAGACACTATTTGACCTGCAGGATCAATTCACCTTGGTAACTCAGCAAAACCAAAACCAAACCAAATAATCTTATGACAATTGACTCAAATGCATTGGCTCATTATGTAGTCAGATGAAGACCAGATCTAGAACATGTAACCAAAGTCATAAAACAGAGAGCATGAATGGGAGTGGTGACAGTAGCTGCTCCACCTTGGCAACAAGGAAACATTAGGTCAGTTCTTCCGTAGCATCTGATCACATGATTAGGATCGTACCCATTGCTGTTCTTGGATGTTTGCCCTCTCAATCCTCATCTAAGTGAAACTCCACCCACTTTTTCTTTTATATTGATGTATTTTTATTCATTTATTTGTCTACTATGACATGTTTGCTGCAGCGCAAGATATACACCTTTATGAAAAAGCAAAAGAAGGCCAAGCTTACTGAACAGACTATGACTTTTAAATTATCAGGCCAAGGCTTTTAGAAATTATTAGTTGTTTACATATGAATTTTTCCTTGGAACCTATTATCACTCTTTTTTCTTCTAGCATCATAAGGTATAAAACAAAATTGTAAATATATTCATATTTTCCCCCAAACACGTCTGGCTTCCTAGCGTCTTTTGAAAATCACAGCCAAAATGCATTCCACATGTCATGGTTTAGGAATGGTAGTCCTCAGTTTAGTGTTCCCACTGAAAGATTCCAAAACTCCGTGTGCTGCTTATTCACTTTCCCATCCCCCTCCCCTTCGCCTTGCAACAGGCTGGAGAGGAGAACTGGAGGCACAGAAGATAAAGATCAAGGGTTGAGATAAGAAAAATTTACTGGAAAAAGCAATTAGATAAGAAAATGAACAGTAACAGCAATAATATTAATAAGAGAGTGTGGAAGACAGGCAAATGATTCTCACTCGTTGTCCACCACACGGTACAGGACCTTATGCCTGCTGATTGCTTCACCCTACCTGCCAGAAAGAATCCCTCCCTCCCCCGCCCACTCTGCATGATTTCAGGGGATGCAAAATGCCCTCAAAATGCAGACATGCTCCTTCTGGAAGAGGAGCTACTGCAAAAATTAACACCTTCTTGTCTGGAACCAGGAAGATTTAAAATTAGTTTTTGTAATTAGAGGATCTTTAAAAGATGACCATTGAAAATTAAATTCAGTTTTGACTTTCATCCTGGATCCTTTCTAGGAATCCACTTAAAGGAGGTCTCAAATGAATTTGTCACCACTAAGCTTGTCACTCTCAATTCTGATGAAGAGATAGCTACATGCTGAGATTAGAATTGCATTTTATACCTTTGAAAAGTTTTATGACAGCAGAAGAAGAGATAAATAAGTAATCCTCGCTCTGGTAGTGATCAACTCAACTTGCTTTCAGAAAGTGTTTAAATTTGCATAATTGGCATTTATTCTACACTATATTAATTTACTGGGAATGGACATTTTCTGAAATCTTACAGATTGCAAGTTGGCCAAGGAACTGAAACCTAAACAAAAACATTCCATTGGATAAAATGTTACTGTTTTGTATAGGAAGAACTTGAGAAACAACTGCATAAGTTTACAGCTATGAATGTTGAGTCATTTTATCTGATAGCAAACATGGGAAATTCTAGCATTATCTTCCTCATTTGACATCATTCATGAAAAAATTAAATTTTTGTAGGGTAGATGGAGACTTATGAAGTAACATGAGTACCTAGGTGCAGCTATAGCTAGTAGTTAGAATGGTATAGACCCATGTTTGAGTCAGCCTTGGCCATGTGACCACAGATTTCCTTTTATAAGGGACTCTTCTCTCTCTATAATATGCTTTTGATGTGATTTTCTCCTACACTGTAGGATTTTTCTTAGCGCTGGAAACATAATTGTCTTGGTTTGAAAGACAGGTATCTGCTAGGGAGGGGTGGGGCCTCTCTAGGAGTGGGGAATTCCAATCCCTTCCCTCCAAGTTAATTATAATTTAGAAGATTAAAGAGGCTTCTCAAGCAGAGCCATGGGGAAAGGAATAACAGTTATTTTACTAGTAAGTATAACAAGGCAAACAAACAACAACAACTACAGCATTAATAATAAACAGAACCAGGAACATCAAGGGGCTTTGTTTCACAAAGCCCGGGGCAGTCTGATCCCTTGGGACCCTGAGAGCACCAAGCTGAAATGGTAGAAAACTCCAGCCTGGCAAAATGAACAATGCTGAAGAAGTCACGATGGCTGGGCAGGGCTGGCCCAGCTCCAGCAGGACAGGTGAAGGGGCTCTGAATTCCTGGGCACACGTGCAGATGATGGATGATGGTAGAATTCCCAGGACTGGATGCAGCAAGCAGCAGCATGACCATCCTCTCCGATGCCAAGAGCAGGGAAGAACCCTCAGCTCCCCCAGCCCTGTCCTTTTCCCTCCCCCAAACTTTGTGTGATCTCCCTCCTGGCCATGTCTTTTGTGTGGGTCAAGCACCATCTAAGCACCACCATTTTGTTTCTTAGTAACTCATGGGGAAAAATTCAAGACAAAAAGGAACAAACCTTGCCCCCAACAATAATACACTCTTTTTTTCTTTTTTTTCAGTTATTTAGGATTTGTCATTGAATGAATGAATCGAATTTTTGACAGTGACATTAGGGGAACAGGAGTTTTAGCAAGGTGTTTGTTATGCCATAAAAATGTGATATAAGAAGCTGGGATGATGTAACCCAAAATTTACATGCAAAAGATAGCAGATAAACAAGAATAGGCAAGGGATAACCCAGGAAAAAGTCCATCAGTGACATTCCTAACATTGTCCCTGAGGCCGGAATTGTTTGTGTTCCATTCTAATAAAATGAAAACTTAACCAATGTGTTAATGTGACAGGAAGTCATGCTTGTAGTATTTGCCTGCAAGTGAAGGAGTTTGCAAGTGCAGAAGAGATTCATGCCATGGGATTTCTATGAGACATGTTCCAAACTGCAAAAGTAGGAATGAAGAAAAATAGTCTTGATGGTGAGCCAGTGCTATAATGAATGTATATCTTGCATTTTATGAATCCAGCTGTTAAAATAAAAAAAAAGTATTATAGAAGATAATTTAAGGAATATTTGTCAGTCATCAATTTCTTCATTCATTAATATTATTTTTGTTAGAAAAACATTTTTAAAATGTTGGGATACAGTAAGTTTGCAATCCACTGAGAGACACAATCTTAGATGCACAGAATATTTTCTCTAAAACCACACAGATTAGAGAATGAAAAAGAGGCAATTTGGCTTGTCTGCAAGTAAGTCAGCTGCAGAGGTGAGGGTGTGACTGGAATTTCAGATGATGTCCAGTGAAATACGAGGCTTGTCATGATGTTTTGGAAGTGTAACCCTTCTTTAATCCCCATCCCTTTGTCTGTTCTTTATTAACTGAGGTTCTCTTAGGTGGGGGCTATTTCTCTCATGGGTGCAGAGATAATGTGTCAGTCCAGTTCTGTAGCTCTGCTATACATGGTTGTCATGAATAACTGTCATGATTGATTATGTGCTAGATATAAATAATTGGCTCTTGCACAAGAAATCTTCATTCTTATTTGTAGAATGCTGTTGGTCAATGTCACAAACGTGGTGTGAGAAAGGGAACGGCAAGCATTTCAAGGAGAGCAACAAATATCTTTCAAGGATGTAATATCTGCAGTCTTCTGTCCAGTTCAGGAAACAGAAGTAATTTTTCCCCATATTCTCTCAAAATATGTTCTGAGATAAGAAAGTAAAAGCTAACAAAATCTTTCAACCTTTTGAAATATATGTAGCCCCAGTGCTGAGTCAGCCTTGTCTAAAGTGGCACCATCTGTTAGGTATGGAGCAAAAGTATTTCTTACAGATCTGCTGACTCTACATGAGATGAACGGACCAGCAACTGACAAAGATCTTGTTAAAACTTTCAATTACGTAAAACCTATGCATTCATGGAAAGGTCTTCTCAATCTCAACCTGTGCAGCCTGGAGTCATAGCCTTTACTATTCATATTTAATTTATGCTTGAATACACAAGACTGAACCTGTAGGACTTGTGAAGTATTGTATAATTCTTTTTTTCTTAAATATTATGATCAAGAGACCAAAAAAACCCGCTCTAGCTTACCTGGATTAATACCTAAAAATAAGTGTAGTTCTTAAATAAGTATGTGTGTGTGTGTGTATATATATATATATATATATATATAATTTTCCCTGAGAAAAGGGAAATTCCTCCACCAGAGAAATAAATTTTCAAAGGAACCACAAGTTACAGTATCTAAAAGGACTGCATAATTCACATAGAATTATGTGGCAGGATTTACGTTAATTAATTTGTTGTTGTTGTTGTTGTTTCCCTATTGACTGTATCTGGTGTGGTTTCCAGTTTTTTTGTTTCTCATATCTGGTGTGTAATCACTGGCCAGCTACACAGAATATTATTCAAAAGTATGGCTAGTTTAAGATAAGTAGTACAATTACGATGCTCACACTGGAAACCTTTACTGGAAAAGTGTGTGACGTTGGAGGTGTATCTGCCTGCAAAAAGAATAAAGATGTTTGTTTTGTGATCAGAACATCTATAGTTATATATGTGTCAAAATGTCAGACATTATAAAGTCTTCTTTAAAAGAATTCACACTTATGAGGACAGTGATTTTAAAATGTTTACTTATCAGGACTTCAGAGAAAAAAGTTTTTGAACTTTTATTTCTCTTCAATAGATTTTTTTGTCCATGGAGTTTCTATTTCTATGCAAAATTTCCTGATGCTACCTTTCCAACATTGTGAGAAATTTTCCAGCACAAACAGAACTATTAGGTCATGCAGATGGCTCTAATGAAAGGTTAGGTCTCTAAATGTTATTAAATCTTACTTTTTGAACCTCAATCCTGCTGTAATTATGGAATCAGTATCACATAATGTATTTGTGGTACAGCAGAGAATCAAAATCAGATCTTGAAAACTCCACACTCTAATCTGTAGAATGTTTTTCCTCTCTTGAGAAAATTTGTTGTGATTGCATCAACAGCAGTTACTGGTTATAGGATGAGGAGAGATGTGAAAGCTGTTTGGGCTATATGGTAGATTTAGTCTCTTATCTACAAAACAACAATGGAAAATGTTTATAAAGCATTTGAATTAGGTTTCTAGCCTGTTGGTGGAGAGAGGGAGAAGCCACATTAAAAAGTTAAAGATTTATGTAATATCTAGAAAATACTGAGAAGCCTCCAGGCAAAATTATCTTATCTTTTCATAAAATTATGGAAAGAGATTATGTAGTCAAAAAAGCTTGTCATTTGTGTATCTTATGAATCACATGGTTTTAAATTATTTTCCTTTGTTAAAACAATCAGTCCTATCTTTTGCTCAATGTCTTTTCCTAGGTTTTGTTTCATAACATGTAGCAGTCTCTTATTTATTTTTCCTTTCCTAATTTGTCTTGTTTGGAGAAATTGGAATTTTGAGAATGTGAGAAGAATTTGAAAAAAGAATGCTGTAACTTTAATCAGGGTGGAAGATGCTTTGTATGAGCCCTCTCAGCTTTTTGTTGAGAAAGGAAAAGCTGTAATGTGGTTTGTGGACTCCTTGACTGAAGTGAATGCCATCATTGCTAATGAACACAAAAGTCAGAGTTCTCTCAAAATGATTACTGCACAGTGAAATACCATAAATATGATGCTGTGAGGAGCAGAAGCAACCAAGTTCACTTTCCTATTGATTTGTATATTGAGTGTGAGTTCCTGGGTCAGGTTCTCTCTGTGAAAAGTAAGGGTTGCATACTATAACCTCTTCCTAATAGTGTTTTTCTCCTTATCCAAGATTCTGTTTTTATGATTCATAAAAACAAAGTCTTGCACTCTTCCATATATTATGATTGAGATTGGACAAAGGCTCTACAAGATGATAAGAGTCTTCATGTATGTATACACACATAAGCATCTTTTCTGTAGGAAATGAAGTTACTTACAAACTCTTAAAAATCTTACCATTATCCCCAAAGTCTTCATAAATTAATAACAGGAACATTTTAGTAGAACTTTACAAAACTTTGTCTTAAACATTACCCTTTTAGATAAGTCTGTTAAAGAGCAGATTGAATCCAGACTGAAGGTCAAATTACAGCAGTAGGGGAAGGAATTTTAGGCTTCAATCCAAACTGAAACATCACAATCCAAAATTACATCACAATTATCTCTGTATTTTTCCTTTTAGATCTGGTCTTCCTTCAATATGGGTAAGTAAGGAGGTTGAAATCCAACTTGATTTTTTTTAAAAATTTTGTTTCAGAAAAGGAGGAAAGCACTTTCCTTTTATAGGTGACAGATGTGAAGTTTGTCTTTGTTAGATAATCAGAATCAATATATGTGCATAACAGTTGCTGTTAAATCACAACTGTTAAACATAAATCTCATATTAAAGCTCATATTAAAAACTCTAGTTCCATCAAGCATCTTAAATTGTTATGGATGGAGAATATCAGAAAATAATGTGTTTCAGAGATGACATGACTGCAACTGATAGAAAGTAAAAATATTACACAAAAAAAATCAAGTTTTGGGGGTCATTATAATTTCCTCATGTTCATCAATATTAAATGGTGAGGCTGACAAGAAAAAAGTATATAACAGTAAAAGCTGATTTTCAATATTTGGAGGTAATTAGCAGAACAGGGAACAGTCCATTTGCAAGAGAAGAACTAAATATGCAACAATTATTCTGTAAAATTTCCATAGGTAGTTGCAGGCATCCAATTACGCCTCTTAAGAAACAGCAGCATGTCAACTACCCAATTTGGTGTTCAGACTTTGAGAGCTGCAGATGACTATTAGTTTCTGCCCTGAATCTGTACTGCTACAGAATTTCATGTGTAGCAGTTATTTTTGCTTATCAGATCCTCTCCAGTTTAATTCATTATTCAACAACATTGACCATGCACAGAGAGTCTGACAAAAACTCACTGCACCATTTTTTGGCAGTAGCAGTGACTCCACTCTTTTAGAACACTTTGGGAAAATTTTCTGCTTCGCAGAGAAATTTCACACACTGATTTTTTGAGCAGCAGAAGTCCAGGGAGAAAAAAAATGTCTAGTGTAGAAATTAGACCAGGATGGGTCACTCATGTGAAAAGGAGCTTTAAACCATTGAGGAAATCACTTCCTCTTGCCTTTTGTCTTCCACAATTTGTGCCACCTGTCCTTTCCATGTCACTTCTTTGGGGAACACTAGTCCATCAGTTTTAGTTCTGAGTCTCCACTCCATTCCTATTTTCAGTGATGGTTCTAGATGTTGGTGTTAAAGATGGGATGAAGGTGATACAGAAGTGCAAAATGTATTATATAAGTTTAGTTTAAAAGCATTAGTACAAATGGTGCTTTCTCAGAGTCCAACCATTTCCTGAACAATTGGAATCAGTTCAACTGAAAGTCTTACCTCACTCTTGGGTCTCTTTCTGTCTCTACCTTTTTGTGGAGAGAAATAACAAAATTTTCAAATTAAGCCTGCTGTATTATAGCAACTTGAAGGTGGCCTAATTTTTACTCATTTCAAGTGTTCTATAATTAATGAGAAATCCAGCCTAATTACATTTCCTTATGACTCCAAATTAAAAATGACAGACCACTGCAGAACATGGAAATATTTTCCAGGTCAGGTAGTAACATTAACATGCACATTATTTATTTTTTCTGGCAGCTGGCCTTTTCTTTTTAAGCTCCAAACTGATGTTAATTTAATAATAAAGGATAAAATTCAATGCTGCAAAAGCCTTCCTCTCCCATCAGGGCTTCTATACATTTCTGACCCTGTTCATTCATCTATCTTAAAACCCAGAAATCCCTTTGGTTAGAAAAGGAAATGCCTTCTGGATCCTCTGATAGTGGAACACAGGGATTAAACACTTGCCTTACTTGTATTTGCAAGTGTTATAATTGGTATTTGGCAAATTCTGGGTTCAGAGTGGTTTTTCAGGTAGGCTGACCTATAACAGGTTTCTGGAGGCCCAGATTTTTTTTCTCTGTTTTTTTTTTTTAGGAAATTAAAATGTTATTTATTTCTATTATTCTGCTATTTTTTCTATAATATTAACTCAGGTGCCATGACTTATTTTCTAAAATGACATTTGAAGGGCAGTAAACAACTTACATCTAAATAAATTTGAATAGCAGTAAATAAGTAAAATTTTGATTCAAATGTAATTAATTTAATTATTTAGGGTTAATAAAGTCTTTCCTTTCCTGGTTGTCTTGGTTTTGAAAGACAGTTGTCTGCCAGGGGAAACTAGAGCTTCCCTTGGAATGGAGAATGTAAACCCCCTTCCCTCCAATTATTATAATTTTGCAATTAGGGGCTTTCAGGCAAAGATATGGGAATAGGAGTAACAGTTCTTTACTAGGAATATTAAAAATAAAAAGGAAAATACAAATGTAGTAGTACAAAAAATACAAGCAAGGAAACAAACAAGGATCCTGGAAAAAAACCCTGACAGTCGGGGATAAAACCTGTCACTTTGGTGGTCAGGGTGTTGGAAGCAATTCAAATAAATCCCCCTGGAGGAACAGATGTGGTGCTGTGGAGTAGACATGGTCCTGTAGAAAATCCAGTGGTGGTGAGATGGGTCCAGTCCTCCTCCAGGAACCCAGTGGAAAAACAGGATACCTTGTGTCCTTCAGTCCCTGTTTTTATCTAGCTAGGAACAGCTGGCTCCTCCCCCACTGGGTGGAGCATCTCACAATGGGATGATGGAATGTGTGATGTCATTGGTGGGCCCTAATGGCTCATTATCAGAAGATGTCCCCCTGGAGGATGGAGGGGTGGTGAAAGAGATAAGAAACACTGCCCCACCTGGATTTAATGACTGGGCCATTATCAGGAGGCATCCTCCTCTTTCCCCCCTGGAGGAGCAAGAGAAAGACAAAACATCTCCCAAAAACCCAGCCTACAACCGATGAAATAGAATACACATTTCTAGGTTACATAGTCCACTACACTGGTAAATACCTTTCAATATTTTATTAATTCAAATGCTCCAGAAGGCATTTACTGAAAAATTGCCCTTGTTTCAGATCTAGCTCCTTCCTCCACTGAAAAGAAAAGAATTTCCGAAGTAATATCAAAGCAAGAAACCTGAATGCTCCATCAACAAAATCAATGACATAATTCTCCCTGGAATCTTGCTGGAATTCAGCTTGTCACAGCTTTGACCAGCTTGAAATCCATCTACTTTTTGAGTACACAATATAACCCCATGGTTACAGTGTCAGAGGCTGCAGATATTCTAAAAAATAAGAGAGAAGGTCAGCAGTTACTGTGCCAGAAGCAGGTGTGAAAGGTAATACTCTATTTTCTATTTATTTACTGTAGTGTCATTCTGTCTTACTTCTGTCCTACTGAGTACTATACTCTGAAATTTTTTCTAACACAGTGTAAAAGTGAGGTCATATAATTTTGAAATATTGAACTTTCAGGTTCATTAAGTTTGGATATTTTTAAGAAAAAGGAATCAGACGTCATCAAAAATTCAAACATTCTTTAATTTCACATATTTCTGGATGGAACAACATACATCTTCATTATATAATCCAGTACTATTTAATTATATAACACAGTAAAAAAACCCCAATCCTGTATTTATTTATATTTATTTAGTGTTTTTCAGTAGATAGTGTGTTTCTAACATTTTATATATTCCAATCAACCATCTCTAGAATTACATGTTCACTGAAAAGAAATATGATCTAAATTTAAAAAGAATTAACATCCTGGAATGGTTTTGTTTGGTTTCCATTCCAAGTATTTCCCTCATGAATTAAGGAAGTTAAATATATTGTTTACATGTGTAGCATCTCCAATAGAAATAACTAGATGCTAAGTACTTTCATGTTCTTTCAAAACATATTATATACACCTTCCATTTATCTTATGATTGAAACCACAAAGTTTCAAGTTAAAGAAAATAACTGATCTTTGTAGGCTCCCTGCCAGCTCAGTAATCATTATCCTCATTTAGGAGGTCCTAAGTGTCCTGTACAAGATTGTGTATTTTAGTATGCTTTCAAAAGTGGATTCATGTAGCCAATATATTTGAAACCCTTTTAAAAATTTGGGAAGCTGATTTTTTTACATGGATTAAGTGAAATTCAAAAGTTTGAATATATATATTGTCTGTGGAGGTTTGGGTTTAATTTGAATCCAGGACAGAACCTGTCACATGGGATACAAATGCATCTTTTCTAGAAAACTAACCTTTTCCCTCAAGTCTGAGCAGACCCCTCAGCCCTCACTGGACACCACAGTGTTTTCCTCTCTGTTTGCCTTTATGAAAACAAGAAATAAGAGAAATTTTTAAAACCATGTGCAATAATTTCTCCACTTGTCTTGGAGTTCTTACCTGCTCCCAGGAACATAAGATTTCATTGCCAAGAGCATTTTAAAAGATGGTTTTAATTTTTTTTTTTTTTTAATATTAAATTCAAAGTCAAATTATGAACCATGTAGAAGAAAGGATAGTTACAGCTTTATACTGACATCAAAGCACCGTTTACATGTTTGAGAGGTAAGACATGAAGGCTACATCTCATAGTGGGAATGAAAAGTGCAAAATAATTTGGGAAATTCTTTTGTATGAAGCACAACAGAAGACAGAGACAATTTTAAGAAACAGATTGCACACTTTTTCCCTGCTCTGAAGTGACGACCGATAGTGATGATGCAATTACTCGAAGGGGAGAGGACTGTATTCATCAGCTCCTAGATGAAGGCTCAGCCTGCTGAGTCAAATGTCGTCCTCAAAGATTTGTGTCTCCACAAATCTGGTCCTGAAAGACAAAACCTTTTTTTTTTTTTTTTTTTTTTTGGGTGTGTGTGTGTGTGTGTGTGTTTTTGTGTGTGTGTGTGTTTGTGTGTGTGTGTGTGTGTGTGTGTGTTTGTGTGTGTGTGTGTGTGTATGCAAGCTTTCAGTAGCTTGGACACAAAGATGTAGTCTAGATTGCTTTGAATCACCAATACATGGACATATTTGGTGGAAAACATCACATGAATACTGCCATACCAAAGAATTCAGTAACTTCTTCAAGTAAAACTTGCCCACCCATGCCACATAACTTCCTAGCAGACTTCTCATTTTGGTTTTCTATGGAAATAGGGTATAGATTCACACAGTAGGAAAGGTTAAAGTCTTTAATGTGGACAGATACCTGTATCTAAATCTTTAGTTTGAAATCTTAGGCAAATTTTGAATTAGCTGGGTCACCAGATATTTTATAAATGTCTTCTGTTTATGTAGATTTTAGTGGGAAAGTTTCTGGCTTATTGCAATCACCTTCCATTTATAAAGAATGTCCTAACATTTCAATTTTCCCCACAGCAAGAAAACTCTACTATGGTACCATGTGTCTGATTTTAAAAGTTCTTGTTTCTAATCCTCTTTTTTTTTGGCTTTAAACTACAGAGGGGAGCCTTTAGGGTTTTCGTAACCATGTACTTGAAGTTCCTGAAGAATTACCTGATAATCATTGCACAAGAAATAATCAATAGTTCTGAACAAGCATCTTGGAATGGAAAAACAAAACAAAACAAAACTAAGGTGAATACTACATTTGGAAAAAATAAGATATCAACTGAAAGGTCAAGAATACTTTAGTTATGTGATTCAAAATTCCATGTATGATTTAAACGTCAGTCCATATCTGAAAGCTGAGTATGTTCTAACCACATGCTAGAAAATTCAGCCCATGTTGATTAAGTGACTTACATTGTGATGTCCAGTAAAGCTGAGAAAATTAAAATAAACCTGGCAGATGCATGTCTATCTACCAGGAAATAAAGTCTTGTTTAAGAGAATTTGCTCTTCAGGGCAGGAAGCCTCTTAGAGGACAGGTGGAGTTTATGTTCCCTGGAGTTAAGTCAGTTAACCACGCAAGAAGCAGCACATCTGTGTTCATAGCAGTTTAAAGTGTTTTAAGCCTATGATAAGCCCACTTGAGCAGGAAAAATTATATAACAGTGCAGGACTCAGACAGATCACCTGCTTTAAGCAGTGGCAAAGAGGAAAAGGATGAGGGGAAGGATGTGTTTCACTGGAAGAACTGACACGATGGACTGAGTAAATTCTGCAACACACCGATGCATTTGAGCCTTCGTGTGGTTTGATTCACTTTCAATCCAGATATTTTCACATTGAATTCAGGACATTTTTGGCAGCCGTTATCAGTGCCATGGTAATCTGAAATGTGAACGAAAGGAGGCAGAACTTTAGCTGTTGTTTCAGCTATTGTGAATTATTGCCTTAAAGGCAGTAATTCTAACAAAAGTAACTTATTATTCAGATTGATATGTATTACAGGAACAGTGGACAAAATTATAATTCAGTCATCATTATGAAAAATTGAAGCACCCATGGGTGGATGCTGAAATACTGTAATTCTTGGAAAAAACAGTGTAGCAAATTATTTACCAGGTCTTTCACCAGTCATCATGCAAATCAATAACCAACCACATAAGACCAGGGTATCTACCTGATGGCAACATGACTATGTAGATGTAGCAAAAAGAAATTTATCCTGCTGAATCTATATGAGATTAAAAAAAAAATAAAGAGAGAATGTGACACAGCTTTTAAGTCAGGATCTGAGTTTGCCTTGGGGTCAGTTAGGAAATATTGCATAACTGTTATTATTGCTGTTGAGAGGCTTTTAAATTCAGCAAATCTGCAGCAGAATTTAGAAAGGGAAATTAGCATTCATTGTGCCCTACTAGTCAACATTCAACATGGATCTGCTTAAATTTTCTGATGCATTCTGATCATAATATTTCTTTCTTTTATGATATAGCTATTGTTTACCAGCAAAATTCCTTAAATCAATCGGTTTTAATATACACCTTCATGTTTTCCTAAAAGAAAAGCCAATGTGAACTCTCTATTATTACATATTTTAGCTTTTCAGCAGGGTTTGCAGAAGAAGTTAGTGTCATCTTGGTGGTGAGCACAGACACTGAGAGAAAGATTTCTGCCAGTAGCTCAAAACCAGCCAGCTGGACAGTCTGGAATGTCAGTGAAAATTTCTTTCTTCAGAAGTGGTAGATTTTCCAAGGTATAGGTGGTGCTTTTTTCAGCACCATTTCCTTCAGAGAATAAAGGAAGAATTATTTAGGGGTACTCTTCTGTACTGACGAAGTAAAAGGGGTTGCCAGGGTTATAGGTCAGTCTGCCTCAGATGCATTTGCAGGAAGACCTTCCAGCTTTGTAGGAGAGTGGCAGAAGGAGCAGCAGACAGTGTGGGAGGGATCGGGGAGCAGGGTGGGGAGCAGGAACAAGCTGCACTCTCTGCTGGACTGCAAGGCATGGGGAGAGGAGGGGAAGGAGCTGATGTCCCTAGCCACACACTGGAGCGTCACTGCAAAATCGACATGTTTACACAATGTGTGTTTCCAGCCCTGGAAATGAGAGGCCGCTGTAAACGGCAATGTACCTTGAAGCCAAGGAGCACCTGGGGACTCTTGTTCACAGCACTGCAAGAGCTTCATTTCACTCACTGCCACTATGAGAGGGTCCTCTTGTATTTCAGAGAAATTAATCAGAGCAAGTCTGGACTGAGGTTCCTAGAAGCTCTGTTTCTCTAGGTGTTACTTTTGGGAAGGGCTAGGAAAATACTTTAATATCCACTGTAGGTGTTGACAGTGTCAACAGGGTCAGAAGCAAAATATTTGTTCTTCCTGTATAGGCCTTTGAACACAGTTTCTAAACTCTTTTGAATGATTTCTATTTATTTCCATGATAGGTTACAGATTTAATTCAGCATAGAAAAAGCAGTGGATAGAGGAATATAGGTGTTCTCTCCTCCAAAGCTCCTGTTAAATAACATACACAGTTCTCACACTACCTTCCAGGAAATAATAGATTTTCTTATCTACATATCATTCTTATACAATGTCATTATACATTATATCATTCCTTTTTTTTTTTTTTTTTTTTTTTTTTTAAGGCAATAAAGGTGCCTGCCAGAAGGAAAAAAATACAAGCTGGAGCTTTCTTCAGTATTTATACTTACAGCATTTAAAAGAAAGAAAATGTTCCTCATGAATTGAAAACTTCTGAATGTAGAGTCCTGTTTTATAATAGCAGTAAGCTCTGCTAATTTTCTTGGAGTTTCTTTCCTTTAGACCCAAATGAATGATGAAGTAGTTACTCGTAGTTTAAATGAATTTTCCAACATTTTTTAATATGAAATTCTATGGCATTTTTACACAACTCTGCCCACAGCCAGTATTAAGTAGAAATTTTCCATCTGGTTAGGGTGTCATGTCATCCAGATGGTACGGGTGTTTACTCTGAGGCTCTCTACACATCTGTCTTACAGAGAAATTGAGCTAAACTTTCTGGTCTGAACAGAAATGATTTCTGAATTTTCTGCACTATGAAAACATTATTTTCAGATTAGCAGCAGTCAAGCCCTCTATTACTTCTTTAGGAAAGGTTATGACATATATCTTTGGGGACAATAAAGCCTAATTACAAAGATAAAATCTTAAACTCTAAGCTTGCCGGTGTTGGATTGGTCTGCAAAGAGAATGTGCATGGAAAGCATTGTTCCAGATAATGTGCTTGTTCCTGTGTCACCTATTAACCCACAGGTAAATATGTAACTGTCAAATTCTTCCTTTTTGATTCTGATCTTCTGGAACACCCAAGGCATTGTACTGTGGAAGTGAATGGTGCCTACAACAGTGGATAGCAACAGCTGCTCACCTGGTTTGCACAGTGAGTCCCTGTTGGCTTTGTGGCCATCTTGACAATGCTCTAGAACTAAACTTTCTTCTGCAGATGATGGCCCTTGACTATGAAAGGGACAGAAAGAAAGGAGTTTTGGCTGTGTTGGGAGTTTCACCATGGTAATGAGTCACACATGAAGAGCAGATGGGACTGGATTCAAGATTCAAGGAGGTTCTGGGATGAGCACAGCAAGCATAATTTTATGTGAATCAGAACAACTGGAAAGTGAGGTGTTCAAAAAAGCTTAAATTTCTTTGTATGTAAGCATTGAGAAAGAGTGGTGCAAAGGGTTGTGGGGCTTCAAATAAAAACACTTTCTGTTCTAAAATGTTTTGCCATGAAAAACCTGCAGCAACACATATATGGATCTGCATTAGTTGCACTTTGCTACTTACTTCTTGTCTAATAGTGTCTGTATCCTATTAGTTGGATGGCTAATTTTACCTTTTGCAGAGAAGTATTGCAGGATTCTTTGCACTTATAATGGGTCTAAGCCCAACACAAAGAGAACCAGACCACATTTCTGAAATAATACTCCTCTTGTGCCAATTGAATCAGAGGCAGAGGTGTGTTTCAGAGAAATTGCCAGTGAAACTGCTAAACTGAGATGTCTTGAATAAAACTCTGGACTTCTACTGCTAGCTTAGCTACCCCCATGCAATGTCAGTCTATTGCAGTATATGCCCTCCTCCTCCTTGGTCCCACTGTGAGATACCCAGGCACTGTTTCCTACTGTATGCTTGTGTTGCAGCTAACATAGCAGGGTCCACTAAGAACAACTGCAACACAACTGTTGAGTAATAATCTAGCCCCACACTTTGCCCTTACAGGATTGTTTGCTAAGCAGCATTTTACAGTGTTAGTGTTATTCCCTTAATCATTATTTAGCCAAGCTATGCATATGTAAGTCTTTTTTTTAATTCCCTAATAAATTAATCTCCCTAGCCCCTTCATACCTTTTATTGTTTTTCTCAGAAGGAAAAAGCTGGAGAGGGGCTAACAGTAAAGTAACCCTCTATTTTCCATAATTCATAACAGCAGTAAAAGTTTTATGTTATTCATAACCAATATGTGACACCAATAGTTTGATGATTTGAGTATCTACCTGAACTCTGCTGTGAGATAGGATCATGAGAGAAGCAAAAGCAAGCCCAAACTTAAAGGTTACAAAGATATATTTATTAATACACACCAAAAGGAGAAAATGAGAATCAAAAAGAAACTTTAAAAACACTCTTCCTCCCCCACAAACTGTTCTCTTTCCCACAAACAACATAAAGAGACAAAACTTGTGATTTTCAGTCAGTTTCTCCATTTGAAAATAAGCTTTCCTCAGTTCTTTGGGAAAGGAGTCTCTCTTAGAACTTCCATGGAGATTCCACACTGACAACATAGAACATTTCTCTTGCGGGTCTCAACTCTCACAAAGACAGCAACCCAGGAACCTGCCTTTGTGAGGTCCTTCCCATTAGCAGCTGTCCCAACACTGCATATGGATCATGTCTGCTTATTTAGGGTACTATTTAAGGATGCCTCTTGTAGTGTAAAGCAAAGACTCTCTTCTTCCATCTCCAAAATCATCTTCTTCTCAAAAACTAGAGATCTCCTTTTTCCCTAGGAGCAAAGGGCTTTGTATCACGTTTTCCTTCTCTGGTCAAAATTCTCCATTAAATCTCATATCAGTTCACAACTTTTAACTAGAATCACACACCCCCACAAATAGCATTCATATGTTACAGGAAATAGACTACACTCCATGGTTTCACAAGAGAAGTCCAGCCAACGAGGCAACTCCTCACTCCTTTGTCCCACTTAGGACTTTCACTCTCCAGTGACTTCATGCTGTGTTTTCTCTATGTTCACTCTGTCCCTTTTCTTCTTGCTCACAGAAGGGTTAGGGCTCTGGAAGCTTCATCTTGTATAAGGAAAGAGTTAAATCTTGCCCAGGTCTACAGAGGGCATGATAGTTCTTCCTGGCGGTGACCGAAGGTGGTAGGGTCAGGCCTCACTGGGCTGGGCCAGTCTTTGGGTTCTGGCTGCTGCAAGGGGCCACCTGCCCAGGTGCAGAACCACCTTTGGTCTCAGCTGCATGATCTCTCGGGCAGGCTGGGTCAGAACTTGGGAATTACTTTAGAAAGGACAGGGACCTATCAGAGGGTTAGTTGGAATATTGGCATCTCTTTTGACTACTGAAAAATGTCACTTGCGACTTTGGGAAGTACCATATAAAACCACTTGATTTCCTGCAGGTCACCCTCTTTTCCTTTAGCCAGAGAGAGAAAAGTAACATCGTACAGCAGCCAGGAGTCGGCCAGGCCTGGAGGAGTGGCCCTGGCCGGGTTGTGCCTCTGGGCCCCATCTGCTGCCAGCGAGGAGATGCCAGGCAAGCCCGCCAGCCGAGCCCCTGATAAGAGCTATGGGCCCCATTTAGGCTGAGGCCGCCCTGATTTACACCAAGGGGTGGGCCCAAAAGGCATTTCTGATCCTGCCTGGTTTTTGTACTTTTCTTTGATTCTGGATTGCCCAGGTGCTCTGACCTCTGATATTTCTGTGTGAGTTCCTCCTCCCCTCACCAGTGAGGCCTTGAAAACCTACCACCACAAGCTGCAGCGAGAGAGAAAAAGACTCTGGGTGGATTTAACCCTTTCCCACAACATGAAGCTTCCAAAGCCTAACCCTTCCCTAAGAGAGAAAAGAAAAGGGACAGAGTGAACATAAAGAGGAAACAGCATGAAGTCAGTGGAGCGACAGTGAAAAGACTGTTGGGACAGGGGGTTGAGGAGTCTGTTGTTCCATTCTTATTAAACCATGGAAATGAACTTTATATTTAGATTATCCCTTTAAATCACGGGAATGATATGCATTTGGGAAGATGATTGTTTAGATCTGTGTGTGGATTTGAGCAAAGGTGTTTGTGATGGACTGAGTAACATTAATCCTATAAGATGCTTGAACAGAGATAGAGATGAGAAGCCCTCTGTGCCAATGAAGAAGTGAGAAGATATCTCTGTGCCTTGAGATGAAGAATCCTTTGCTTTTGGAATTATTCATCTTTAAACAGTGACACCCCAGCATGCAAGACTCTTAAGACCCATGACCCATAAGCAGCTTGGAAAACTGCTAATGGGAGGGGTAACAAAAGCAGGTTTCCCTGGGCAACTGTTTTTGTGACAGTTAAAAAACCCACAAGAGAACTGTTCTTAGTTGTCAGTGGGATCCATGACTCTAAGAGAGACTCCTCTCCTAAAGACTCGTGAAAGACTATTTTCAAATGGTGAAACTGACTGAAAATTACAGATTTTGTCTCCTTATGTTGTTTTGTAGGAAAGTTAATAGTTTGTAGGGGGAGGAAGGAGTGGTTTTGGAGTTTCATTCTGTTTTGTTTTAGTTTTTTCCCAACTTTGTTTTTTTCCATTCTTTTAGTGTGTGTTAATAAAACTGTTTGTTCATTTTCAAGCTTGAGCCTGCTTTGCTTTTCTCCTAGTCTCTCTCCCACAGAAAAAGAGTGAGCACTAAGACCACTACACTAGATTTAGTAACCAGAATTTGGTGAACGTGAAACCACTACAAATGGCCAAACATGTTTTCTTGATGCATTTCTAATTGTGCCTCAGGTTTCCTTATATCTCCTTCTTACACACTGCTATCACTTTCCAAGACCTGGAATAAAAGATTCCAGTCTTAGGAAAGTTTTGTATGTGCTTCACCTGTCTCTCTACTGCTGTATAAACTTTGGCTAGCACTACCTTTGGATGCAGTGACCCTTGAGTGCACAGCAGATGTATCTACATGTCTGAATATGAAAACAGTTCGAGAGAGATAAGCTTTATATGAACTCCATGTTCATACAAACATACGTTGGTGGTTGCCACCATTTAGACCAGGGAGAAAGGAGTATATATGGAAATACATGAAACACAACAAGTTTGAATATGCAGAGGCAGACCTTAAAAACATGAGCATACTATCTTTTTCCTTAAGGAAGAAATGAGAATGCCAAACACAATTTTATACACTATTTAGAAGATTAACTGGATGAATTTGGGACTTGACATGTACATCATTCATTTCACGTATCACTCATCTTTCATTAACTATACAATATTTAATGATATTAAATATTATATAAATATATAAACCATTAATTATATTATAGAAACTTTTATTAGTATAAAGGTAATGCTGTTAAAGAACTGCAAAACCTTCCACAGCAACCAAAGCTCCATCTATATATTTTCGATCTTATTTTCGATGTCTTTTTTTACAGAACTTGCCATATAAACTGTTAGTCTCTCAAGATTCAAGGCTAATGAATGTAAAACAACTAAATTACGCCCGAGAATTTTTCAGTAAGTAAAATGTTTCTTTTGCAATGGTAACAGTTATATTTCTTTAGATACAGGTAAATTTTGAAGACAGTATCCATATCCTGAGAACGGTAGTTAGCTCCTCACACAAGTAAGCTAATGTTCCTGAGTTAACCCCTGGCGATGGAAAGCTCTGTAAATAGTTTGTGGAGAAGAAAGTAAATTATTTTCAAGTTAACTGCTGGTAAGGCAGGGGAAAAATATAATTTTGCTGTGAAAAGGAACATACTAAAGCTGCCAAGGGAGCAAACAGACTGGTATTGCATAAAATGTAGCAAACAAAGGCAGACATATGGAGATCACTAAACAGCACAGAGGAAATAAAAGTACTCCAGACAGTTTGTATAAAGTGTTAATTGCCTGAGTCTCTTTGAGACTATAGGAATATACTCTGCTGCAGGGATGAGTTCTCATGTAAAGTAATTAAAGACAAGTTTTGGTCAAATTCTTTGATGTATATGCTACAGCTCTGAAGATGTTTGTCTAAATACTCAAGATTTCTGATTTGATTTTATTACTGTGGTAGAGCAAGCTTTGAAGGCATGAATGCAATCCTCAAGGGCTTCATATTGTTTTCTTGTTGCATATAAGTCCTCTTCAGGATCAGAGCCAAAGTATTTAGTATTTAGTATTTTGTGGTACACAGACTTCATAAAATAGAGATAGCGTATATTAGAAAGTAGGTAAATGACTTTCAGATGCAGACATGATGCCTGTAAATATAAAAGAGAAAACTATAATTTTCCAAAAATTATAGTTATATTTGACCTGTAAGTCAAAATATAATTATAATTTTTTTTTATTATTTCCTTTAACACAGAAAACATATCTCCATAGAGTATGAATTACTGGGCTCTTACAGGAAGCTATTGCAAAAGTCTCTGAGGCAAAACTTAATAGAAGAACTTTTCTATAGTATGACAAGCATGCTAAAATAGTGCTTTACAAATGGGCTACAAAATTGAAGTGTTAGGTATAATCTTCCTTATGTAATCACTAAGTAGGATCATCATGAAGTATTAATGCATTAGTCAATAACAAGTGTAGATAAGGTCAAACACCTTAGGTGTTATCTCTTCCTCTATAATTGCTGCTACAACATGAGTTTGTGAACAGCATGATGCATCCTGCATTTTAGCAGTGAAAAAGACTTTTTCAAGTAGCAGACTGTTTGAAGAGAACAGTAAAATAAAGCAAAAGTGTAAGTAGAACCTAACTCTGACAGATATAGTCAAAGGGCTGAATCTAGAGTCTCTTCCTCGGGCAGATTCTCCCATTCTACTATTTTACCTAAGTTACCTGGCACAAAAAGACCAGAAATTGATAAACTCTTTTCAACTTAGGATCCTTCACTATTTATTGGCTCTTTAGTAGGTTATTATATTGCTTTCTCGAGACTACCATTCAGCAATGGCTATTTAAAGAGGAGAACCTGGCTAGGTCACCTTGGGTAACACCAGCAACTAAACGGTCTTGCTGTGATGTCATTTGTCATGTTTGTCATGTAGTTGCTCATCCTCTCTTTGGGTAGTTTGATCTTCTGCTAGGGCCTGACCTTAACACAATTTACAAGATTTTAAGTGCACTGTGTGTGCAAGTGAAAGCACAACACTACTTGCAGTTATCTTGCAGTCAGTTGCAACTGCTTCAAGATGCCAGTCACAAAAAGTTAGACTGGTTATGAGATGCTTGACATTGAATAAATTGACTGCAAAAACTGATAGATACTAGTGCTCAAAGAATATATTTAGACTTACATCAACAGAGAGGGGTTTTTAATATTGAGGGTGGTTAAACTTTAATCAACTAGGATCTTTCTAAGGGAAAATAGTCATAGAGGGACTAAAACTGGCAGCAAATAATGAGAGTTGCTGATTCAAAATGTCCTATATTATTTTTCTGCATTCTGACATTCCTTAACAAAAGTAGAATATGCTAAAACTCTTCCACTGATTTCTTATATCACTTTAAATGTATTAGGATTTGATGAACTGCAATCAGGAAGCAAGCCTCTGAAAGACTTTCAGTACAATGTTATGTGCAATTTTACAGTCAAATTTATACACAATATTATTTACTAATCATTTAAGAGTATTCCCCTTGGAAAATCCATATACTGTTTTGAAGTTTCATTGACTTCAAGAATAGGCTTGATAAAGGTTTGATCTTGCAAGGAGGAACATTGAGATCCACCCAGGTACAGGGATCTGTGAACACCAAATTCGTTAAATCTTCTCAGAAACCAGGAGCAGAATTTTCTCTTCTTCATATACCATCTACTAGGCAATAAAGTTAGCAGTGTTGTACTGTAAAGAAACATCATTATCAGCTGTGAATGTCTTGGCAATCTTGAATTCTAACTGGCAGTTAGGAAAACAAAAACAAAAACAACCAAACAAAACAAACAAACAAACAAAACAAAAAAAAAAAAAACAAAAAACAGGGGAGAAGAAGTTTTCATAGCATTAAAAGTTTCCTGAAAATAGTTAAATAATATTATTTCATTTATAAGATGTAATTTTGGAATGAGTTGCAGACTGAAGACAAAAGTAAAGCTTCAGTTTTTAATCTATATGACCTAATTAGTCAGGAAGTTTCCACTAAGCCCATCAATTGGAAAGCCTCATTGCTTATTTTAGAAGAATGAATGTGTCTTGATTGCATTGTGTTTCTTAAATATTTCATTAATGCTGAGTTTGGAACATTTGTGTTCAGCAGAAATTAGGATCTAAATTCTTATCTTCTGCTGGAGAAGAACAAATGGAGAAGACGAGCTTACCTAAGCAATCAGGATCATTAGTATAGAGAATTATCTGCTTTGGAGGAGAGAGAAAGATTGGCGTGACCCTTTCACAAGGATGGATCAACCTCCTTCAGTGCCACTGGTAACAAAACCTGTGATTTCTCTGAAGATCCTGATGAGAATAGATGTAACCATGTTTGAATGGCTAATCAATTTTCTCCCATGCCATTCTGTGTATTATAATGAGCAATTATTTTCTCCTTAAGGCTTAGTTCTATTTTGTCATCTCTTTAATAGGCACAACTGACTTCTAATAGGGAGAGCAAATTTTCTCCTAAGATAAAGAAATTTTCTCCTGTAATTTGAGACTCTCTCCTCAAGATTAAAAACTTTTTAGAACAGCAACTGACATGTTGAAATTATTTAAATCTAGTCAAACACAGCCCTGCAGAACTTCAGACACCCTTAGAAACACACAGGTTTCACCTTTCATAAATAATTCAGTCTTGCCTGGCAAGACTTTTGGGCATGGAAGTTTAATCAGCTGTGAAACTCCTTGTATATTTTAAAATTTCTAGTATGGCCCTTAGTGTGAATTTGGCCCAAGTCAAAACACTGTCTCAAACAGTATTTGAATTGGAATCGTGAATTTATATAGACCAGAATCCATTCCTCGCAGGTAATTTCATGCAGTTTGTTTTGAATGGTCAAAGCGTTTAGAACCATGTAATAAGTAACTGTGGACGGTGTTCTGTCAGCTGGCTTCAGTGCCAGAGATCCGTCACAAGCCTTTCACTAACCTTGTTCTTCAAAGAGATCCCATTTGTCTATAGCTACTTGCCCTCTTCCTCTACTCCCATGACTCTTCTTTTTCCCCCAAATTTTTTTTTCAATAAATCTGTTTTCCTCTTCATCATTGAGATACTTTAGGAATTCCAAGAAAATCTAAGAATTAAGAAGAAAAGTGATAGGAAAATAAAAGAGTTCATTAAGAAACTTAAACAAGAAATTCAGCTCATATAGAGCATATGCAGAAAAGGACAATGAGGCTAGTGAAGGACCTTGAGAGTGAGCCAATATGAAGAGCATCTGAGAGAGATGGGGTTGTTTAGCCTGGACAAAAGGAGGCTCGGGGGGACCTCATTGCTCTCTACAACTGCCTGAAAGGAGTCTGCAGCCAGGTGGGGATTAGTCTCCTTTCTCTGGCAGCTAGCAATAGGACAAGAGAACATGGCCTCAACCCAAACTGGGGGAGGTTCAGGTTGGACATCAGGATAAATTTCTTCACTGAAAGGGTTGTCAAGCATTGGAATGGGCTGCTCAGGGAGGTGGTGGAGTCACTATGCCTTAAGGTCTTTAAGAAATGACTGTATGTGGCACTTAAAGCTATGGTTTAGTCTGTACGGTGGTGATTGGCCAAAGGTTGTACTCAATGATCATGAAGGTTTTTTCAACCTTAATAATTCTATTTTATGATTCTTCAACTGATTGCTGAGAGTTTGGAAGATTTAAAAAAGAAATATTCCTTTATCATTATCTTCTTCTTTTACTTTTTCTGAATCATGTGCAATGGTTAGAGGAACCTGATTGAGCTTGTACTGCTGCTTTACTTTCTTATAAGAAGCAAAAAAATACTTGTGGGAGAGATATTATTGGTTTTTATAATTTAGAGTCATAGGAATTTTTATTACATGCAAGCATCACAAAGGGTAGCAAATCTTGTAGTCTACTGTATGAAAATCCATCTTGCTGATTATCATGATTATTGTGTGATTTTTTCCTGCAGCAATTATCCATCATTAATGAAAGAGAAAAGCAGGAAACATTCATATCCTGTTGTACAATAGATTAATTTGCAAAATCTGTTAACAAGGAGTTACAGTAATATAAAATATCACTTCTAAGGATGATGAGATTAAATATTGATGTTTTCCTTTTTACAACACTTTTTAAAGACAATTCCAAAAGATGTATCAATATACACACACCTATTAAAATAGCCCCACACTGCCGTATTTTTAGAATGAAATAAAAATTACAACTGGATATTTTTTCTTAGTGTCACATAAGATTGGTTAGAGAAAATGCAGATAAAGTAGCAAATCCACATCTATTCCAGATTTTGTATATTTTTTTTTTTAATTTCCAAGAGGTTTGTATGTTTTATGAAGGATATGTAAAATAGCACAGTAGTAATTGCATGTACTTTATAAATAAATGCATAATATATTGACAGTGTGTGCTCAAAACTTTTATTATTGACAGGGGTGTACAATCAAAAAAGTTTGCAGACAATTGTCCTAGAAGACCCCTCCCTGTGTGACCACAGAACCACCCAAAATCTACAGGCCAGGAACCCAGCAAGCCATAGCTTCCCCTACAGGTCTCTCTCCTCCAACAGCAAGAGTAACTGGATTGAGTTGCTGATAAACCACTCTGGCTTATTCTACCCCCTTCCTAAGGAGATTGTCCCAAAGTCCGCAGGATATATATCCTATTGAAATTTTCAGCATTTCATCTTGAATGCATAACAAATAGTTTGGCCTTGTTTATCTAGCTTTATGGAACTGTTCTGTAGCAGGTCTTCTGCGTTTCTTTACCTAATTTTTTTTTTCTCCTTCCTTTTCAACTTGTTTTTCTTGACTCTTTCTGTACCCACACCAGTATTTTATACTATTTATCTTCCTCTTGTCCTCTGTTTCTCTTTATCTCTTTCTTTATTATATTCTCTCATTTCCACATACTTACTCTATGTGACTGCTTTACCACAGAGCAACTTTCCGGTCACATCAATTAAGTAATTACTAACTGGTCACTAAGACAGAAACAAGAGTAAACAAGAAAAGGAGAATATAGCAAATGCAACTTTCCTATTATTGTAACTCCCATGTTTGCAATTACTTATGTTGTCAGCTCTAAGTTTAAAATATAAACTCCTCAAGGCAGAAAAAATTTTTCACTTTCAGACTGTTATGCCATCTTATTGCACTGTATAAATATTGATGTACATTTTTAAACACAATTAATAATTTTGCATGTCACAATGTTCATCTGTCCAACTAAAGAGTGCTCAGAGGTTTGTGAATTTTATATGGCAGGTACTGTTGACTTCCTAAAATGGTATTTCTTTAGAATGCCATGTATTGGATAACTGAGGTAATTAATCTTGTTAGAAAAATTGAGTTAATAGCAACATCAATCATGCACATTTTGCACATGAAAATCTCACTGGTACCACTGCCAGGAAGAGCAAAGGAGAAAACACAGTCATAGAATCATGGAGCTAGCCCGTGAGCCTGCGCCTCCACGCGCACAGTGGACACCGCAGCAGCGTGATTGAGTAATATGAGGTTCTCAAAGGTCCACCTCTCAAGCCTGTCAAGGTCCCCTCTGAATGCATCTCTTCCCTCCAGCATGTTAACAGCACCAAACAGATTGGTCTCATTGATTAAATTGTTGAGGGTGCACTCAATCACACTGTCTGTTTAATGGATAAAATGTTAAAAAGTACCAATCCCAATATCAGCCTCTGAGGAATGCCACCTGTCACTGCTTTCTACTTGGATATTGAGCTGGTGACAACTCTTTGAGTGTGACTATCTAGGTAATATCTTATTCACTGAGTGGTGCATTCATCAAATCTAAGTTTCTCCACTTTAGAGATAAAGATGTCGCGTTGGACAATGTCAAGTATTTTGCACAAGAAGCAGGAAAGGAACCACTCTGTGTTAGATGGTGCCTGATCCAGAAGCGTGACAAAGTCTCAGCAGCAGCAGTTCCAGTAAAAAGGTTGAGCAGGTGGTTGCAGCAGCGTCACAGTTAAATGCACATGTTTATGAATAAACAGATGATCAGCCACATCATCTAGCACAGGTGGAGCACATAGTACTTGGGCAAACACCAGTGACCTCCACCAGTTCCCCTCTCCCATCCATCAGGATAAAAACCCATTAGTGGAAATATTTAAATATATATGATATGAATCTCTCCAGTAACTGGCCTAGACCATCTGCACTGAAAGTGGTGCCTGAATCCCATTCCATCCAGGAGGAGTTAGACATAGGAGAGCCAAGGCCTGTAGCCTCACTCCAGTTGCTGATGCAGACTTACACACACATACATACTCATGGTGTGGATTTATCAGGTAACTTTATCTAGTAACTTGCCCTGAGATCCTCTCACTTGCTGTTGCCTCATGCACTGACATGTGCAAACTGCACCCTTGGTTGAACCTAAGAAGCCATGGTCAGCTCAGCACCTGGTTTTGTCCTCCAGATCCCCCCTGTAATCAACTGGCAGATGCAATGGTCTGTCCAGTGCCCAGAGTCCAGTTCTGGCCATTTCTATATGTGTTTCCCAGGCTACTTGCCTTACTTACCCACTAGTTCACATTAAAGTTCACGAAAAAACGCATACTGACAAGTGTAGTCGCACACTGTGCATACACTTCAGCTTCTGAACAGGAAGGAATGAGGCACTAGGAGGAACCAGCACAAATCGGAAGAATGGTTGCAATAATGTCATATGCTGGTAGTCCTGCAGATGAAGACAATCGCAGTATGTTTACTTGCAACTGCTTAGGACCACCAGACTGAAGACTGTCAGCTCATAGAGAACCTTGAAAAAGCTATTGAAAACCAGCATTAGACAATACAAATAAATACTAGGAGAACAGGACTCTTTATCTTCTATGTCATTGCAAGGAATTCTGCTCTCACGTCCTCAATAAAAAGCCTTGGAGGGTCTACTTTGTTGTGGTGCATTAATTGGGTTTATATTTGTAATGTTCTTTTATATCTGTCCCTGCCCAGCTGTGCACACCCCCCTCACTGAGATGTAACCTAATCCTGTTTCCTCCCACTGAACACTGATTGGGTGATGCCTCTGGATCTCGCCTCTGGGCCCTGCCCCCTGGGGGAAAGAGCCATGGCAGGGGAGGGGCCAGCACTCTCTGGCATCGGCTCTCCATCGGGAAGGTCTCCAAAAATGAACAGGACATAAGAATAAAAGCAGAACTACCCAAGCCAAAGTCAGAGAGTCAAGACTTCCTTTACCTTCGGCGGCTGTCTAGTCTCGTAGGGAAGGCTGCACTACTTGGTCTAAATGGTCTACTTGGACACACAGGCTTTAATGGGTTTTAAGATGTGGGAGATACCTTGTGAGTGTGAGTGGATGAAACAGATTTTGTTTTCAAATTAAGTCCCTGTAGTACCTCAGGATAAACATTGCTACATTTGTGTTGCTACAGCATGGCAGTATTTCCTACAGGACTGCAGTATTTCCTACAGGCTGCGATGTCATCTGGCTTAGCCTCTCAGCTGCTGTGAATCCTTGTTACTAGGCACACTAGGAATAAACTCAAGGACTTAAATGATGAGCTTCAATTAATGAATTTCATTAAGTGCTCGACACATAAATGCTTTGTGTGGTAATGTCATGCTATACCAATGAATCGGCTTGTGGATCTGGCTGTGTTTCTGTCACAATTCATTCATTAAGAGAGATCTGTTCTGGAAACCTTGCCTGATGTTCAAAATAGAACTTGTTGGAACATTTAATAGACAATAATCGCTTCTATATTTGACTGCTAAAGGCTTCACAGAACCCCTAAACAATCTCACAATACATTCCAAGTTTACATATATATATATATATGTATATATATATATATCATGAAACTTGAAATTCCTCACCCATTTTTCTGTATTCCCAGAGGCTGTGTTACTTTCATTGCACCATTCCATGACAAATAAAAAAGCACAGATTCTGAGTCTTATAAAAGCTGAATTACTATAAAATAAAGAAAATCTGGTTTGAGAAAGAACAACAGGATTTAGTCAAGCTGTTGGAGCTGAATTTAAGGAAGTACAATTACTTACTGAGCAGCCAGAGTGTGTGGGTGAATGAGGTTGCGTGTGGGAAGGTCTGAATATGTGTATGTATTGCTGTTTGTAGCCACCCTTCATGCAGCAGGCGGTACATTCTGCTTCCTTAACAAGAAGCAGTTCACTCCACAACAAATAAGTGCAATTTTCCTTTTCCTTTTCTCATTTATTTTGATATGCAGTGTTGGGTTATAATGTGCAGCTGTAATAACAAGAGCTAAAAATATTTTAGAGAACTAGGCAAGAAGTACAGAGTGCAGGTGACTCCTAAACTTACAAGGATTAAACACTGAAAGAGTCCAAAGGCTGTATCTCCTTTAAAAATGTACCAGAAACATATAGAGAAAGAAACAGCAGAGAATGTTAAAGGTGGGAATTTATGTACACAAAATGCTTTGTAATGCAATGTAAAAGTTTATATTGCCTTTTCCCTCTTTTGCGAGAATGTTTTCCTCATAATTAGAATAATACTGTATCACTCAGACTGCCTTGCTGGCTCCACACACGACTTTCTAGTGTGAATGGCACACTTTCTGCAGAGAAAATGTGAAGTGTCAAGTGTTTAGGGTGCCCTTCTTGGAAGTGAAAAGGCTAGGTTACACGCAGCTGCATTGGTAAAAGCTCAAGCCTCAGGTCCTTAGGTGACCTACTTTCACACTTACTGACTTGTTGCCCCAACATTCATAAAGAGATACTTGGCTCTAGGGAAGATGACAGAGAGCTAAAGCTTTTTTTTTTTTTTTTACACTTTTCTTACTGCACGTATTTGTAATCTCCCTGCTCAACATGCTTGGTGCTGCATATCCCACTCTGTATAGTTTACACAGCTATGAAAACACATTTCATTCTGATTTTTTCCAAAACAAATTTGCCTATCCTTCCTTCTAATAAGTGCTCCTTCCCTCAGTCTTCTCTTTAAAGAAGACAATGTCTTACAGGAGAAATAGGCAATGCAGTCCCACCTGCACAATTTCACAATTACAGATTACATAGCAGAACCAGTTCCTCCTATACATGCAGACATAGTTTTCTTATAAAAACCATTATTTTTTCCATGTTTATATTTTAAAGAGACTTGAAGAAATGTTTATATGTGCCTGCTTCCTTCGAGCCAAAGCCGAACAATATTCATATTTCCAGCTATGAGTCACAGCAGCTCTCTTCAGTTTCAGGTTAATTGATTTTTATTGTGCATTTCATTTCCCCTGTAATAGGAAGCTCTGAGTTCTTTTCAGTATGTTCTCTTATATACTCGTATTCAGCACATATACATATATACTCCTTATTTTACAGTATGACCTGTCAAGTTCTCACTCCACTCAAACCAATTACAACAATCTACTGAATTCAAGTCCAGAATTTCTTCCACAGTTACAGAAAATAAAGCTCTTTCCAGCCTGCAGTTCCAGAAAGGAACAACCTCTTTTAGCAACAAACATGGCTAGAGTTCTGTACTTTATTTGTGAGACAGAATTACAGGCATTTTCTTGCCATCTGGAGGAAACATTCTGTTACCATGGGTTTGTTTTGAAAATTCAAGTTTGCATCCTGGATGCATAGAGCAGAACAAATTTGGTTTTCAGACACAATAGCTTTATTCGAGTATTTGACAGAGCCAAGTGTAACATGATGCTCTATTCACTGCTTACATTTCTTGGTAGATAGGTTTGTATACCAATATTGGGACCAATCCAGGTTGGGTTTTTTTTCAAAGTTCTCATTTTCTCATCACAAAACTGCTGAAGGAGGGATGTGGTTATTTTCTGTTCAGAATCTTTTGCACTGGTTCTCTTCTTAATTACAGGTCTCTTTTCCAGTTTTTACCAGCTGTTGCTTTAAGAGAAGATAAACAAACCAGCTTGAGACCAAGTTCAGGAAGATGGAATAACCATGCATAAGTTATAGAAGAAAAGAAAAATCTCCCTGTTAGGATATAGTGAGACTGTGGTTTAGAATAAAGGGTAAGGTAGAAGTATTTTTCCTATGTATCAAAGCTCTCCTACAACCCTTACAATAAAATAACTAAGTGTACAAAGGATAACTGAATGGAGCCTTGGGTTTAAAATTGAATAAAATAACAGTGACAAGTTAAAACAGAGAAAGTGATTATCCAATTTTAGTAAGTCATCAAGGAACTCCAATTTAAACCTGGAAACTGAAAGAATTTGCTTCAGGTTCTTATGATAGGCTAAGCAAACTGTTGCATGCAGAGTGCATAGTCTTCTTTTTGCATCTGAAACCTCATCTTGTGTAAGCATGAAGCATTCCTCAGCTTCTGTTCTGTATCTTTTCTCAAGTGAATGATTTCACTCAAAGTCCCAGTAGAATGTAACACCACAGTTCTTACTGGTATCCAAATTGTTATTCTCTGTTCTCTTGTGTGGGTATTACAAAAGGCTTTTGATGGACTGAGAAGCAAGAAGCTTTTAAATTATGTTAAAGAGTATTTATCACTTCTTCATAGAGCAGCCTTAGATCATTCTTTCCATAGGTTTGCTCTCAGGATAATAGGTGAAACTCAATTCAACTGGAATAATTTGTTGCAGATACACTCCCAGCCTTTGCTACATTTTGTCTGACCACGTGACTTTTCAGCCAGTAATCAGATACCTGAATATCTTTGACAATTGTAGTCAATAAAAAGAAAGTATCTTTTAAAAATCATTGATTATTTGTAATTTCCCACCCTCCCATTCCTAACACCTTACTATTGGGACAGATCCTCTGTGTTAGAGTGTGATTTAGGGGAGTTTGTGCTTACAGTTTTCATACACACAAGCAAAGTGAGATTGATGTTCCCTGTGAAATCAGTAAAGATAGTTTGGATATACTCTCTATCTTTTACATTTTATTTTGCAAGGGAAAGCTATTCTGGCTCACTTTTTTTTTTTTTTTTTTTAAACACTGGTAACAAAAAAATTACCAAAAATAAACACCTATACTGAAGTTCCATAAATGAGTCACATTAGGCTAATCTAATGCTCTAAAACATGTCTTCTGATATTTTAGGGCACAACTATCTTAATTTTATATCTACTTTTCATACTATGTCCCAAGTACAAGTTTTATGGTCTGCTGTACATTTTAGGCAAAAAAAAAAGTGGTATGTATGCAGAATGTGTCCTCTGACTATGGCGATGCCTTAAGTTCTAGCTTTCATGTTTTCAGATTCTGTGCTGCCTAGGTGTGTAGTTCTGAGCCTCATATTAAGTGCCAGTAAGCACTCTTCACAGAGTAGGTAGACAAAACAAATCCTTTTCCTGCTGGAGAGCAAGGGCAAGTTTGAGGCCCAAAAGCATAAACAACAGTAGACTGAAGAGAGAAACATAAAGGATGAGACCTCACAACCTGAAGCTGGAATTAGACAATTAAACCTCAATATGAACTAAAATTTATAGAAGTGCAAGACCTCGTGACCGGTCATCCATTTTGTGACCATTCTAAGTCCACTCAGGCTCTTGTCCTGCCCAAGGTGTATCCCAAATGTCTTTAAGTAAATACCTATTTTATTGTCTAACTCTGCCCAGTCTCTGTTTCAGGTCAGCCTTCCCAAGGCATCAGTGGGACCTGGCATAGTACTAAGATTAGAACCAAGGTCTTGCTACTGGGAAAGGGCTTATGTTACCTGACCTCCAGAAAGTCTTTGAATAATTAATAATCTAGGAAAACAACTACAGGGCTACTGAAGTAAAGCTGGTGGGAAAAGCCTCTGAAGAGCCTAGATGTAAGAGAAAGAAAGATTTAGAGGAAATTTCTGTAATTTAAAGGATGTTATGTTAAAAGGAAATTTTCTGAGGAAAAGAGTGTAAGAAACACTGACCTATGACCAGCATCATTCTTGAATATCTTATGTTTAAATGTAATTTTAACTTTTGGTGGGTTTTTTTTGGTTGGTTGGTTGGTTGGTTGTTTTTTTGTTTTTTTTTTTTTTTTTTGTTTTGTTTGTTTGTTTGTTTTGTTTTGTTTGTTTGTTTTTTGTGTTTTGTTTTGTTTTCTTTTTCTTTTTTCTCTGGAACATATCCTACTTATCAATTTTCTCTCTATGAAAGGCATGCACCAGAGTGGGCACACATCCTATCTCAGCAGCAGCAGAGATTCTCACTGATAGTGCTATTAGATACTTCCCCCAACTACTCAGTATTCAGCTCTCTATAGGCAATTCCTATATACCAGAGTGCTACTCCAGACCTTACATCCAGCACTCTCCATTATGATCTCTCTCAGACTCGTTTTTCTAGGTTTCATATCGGATGCCCAACCTACATTCTTCTCTCCCAGATGAATTTATTATTTTACATGGAGGGAGAAATAATCATATGGACTAGGCCCAGTTTACAAAGTGATCCAGCTTTCTACATTAGTGATCTGTATTCTTTATTATAATAACCACTCCATCAAACTTTGTCAACAGTAAATTTTATTAGTAATGATTTTATGTCTGCCATGTAACTGAAAAATTTTAAATACTGTTCAACCAACAACAGATCACCATGGGCTCCAGTAAAATCAGAAGAGTTGATAGTTCTTCATTCAGAATGACATTCTGAGAAATTGAGCTTTAAATTCATTAAAAAAATGTATTTCTGATTTAAAATGCAGTAAAGTCAAAATGTGAGACAAGATATTTCACCTTTATCAGTAAAATTTGTGATTTTTTAAAATTTCATCATATTAATTTGATAAAATATTTGATCATAAACATCTGGTGATATTATTTTTTAAATGAACCTCCTTCAATAGCAATGCCTTAATTACCATTTGGTGCTAAATGATGAGAACTTGATTAACTGAGAAACTAAATGCCAGTCATTAAGGCTTCTTATTCAGGTCCCTCTCTAGGGATTTAGATGCTTTGCTGGACATATAGATTGGGCTGAAACCTAGCTCTGGAGATACCTAAATTCCTTAGAAGTCTAAGTTTTTACTAGTAAAGATATCCCAGGCACTGAACATGTTCTGTTGACCTCATGCAAAGCCAAAAATGGCATGGCAGAAGTGAAATATTCCTTGTATGTGTCAGGAGTGTTCACAAGTGTTGTGTTTCAAGGTATAGGACATCTCTCATGTTTGTTTTAGTAGATTTTTCAAAAATGTGGTTAATGGTTCTGACCTCCCGTATAGGCAGATGTCTCTTTAAGTTCAGTGCTTAGATCAACTAGACCCTGAACACTGCTTCAGAGTCCCTTGGGAAACAGTCCTTAATAACAAAGGGGTCTGGGAAGGCTGGACATACTTTAAGAAGGAAATCTTAAAGGTGAAGGGACAGGCTGTTCTTATTTATCAAAAGACAAGACAGCAGGGAAGAATGGAAAAGAGTAAGAAGACTGAACAGGGACATTTTGCAGGGAATCAGAGGGAGAAAAAGGAGTTTATGAACTTTGGAAGAAAGGGCAGCCAACTCAGGAAAAGTACAAGGGCGTCCTTAGGTTATGGAGACAGAAAATTAGAAAGAAGAAAGCTCAGCTAGAACTAAATATGGCCACAGCTGTAAAATATAATAAAAAGTGTTTTTATAAATACATTAACAACAAAAGGAGGGCTGAGGAAAATGTCCATCCTTTATTGGATATAGAGGGGAACATGATAGAAGAGGAAAAAACTGAGGTACTTAATGTCTTCTTTGCCTCAGTCTTTAACAGAAAGACCAAGGCAACTGGCCCCCTGAGCAGGCAGACAGGGACAGGGAGCAGAATAGAGACCCTGCAATCCAGGAGGAAGTAATTAGAAGCCTGTTGAGCCACCTAGATACCCACAAGAATATGGAGTCAGATGGGATTCATCCAAAGGTACTGAGGGACCTGACAGAAGAGCTCGCGAAGTCGCTGTTCATCATTTATGTCAATTGTGGTTAACTGGGAAGGCCCCAGATGATAGGAGGTTAGTCAGTGTGATGTCTATTTATGTGAAGATTTGGAAAGAGGATCTAGGGATCTAAAGGCTTGTTGACATTTTATTAATCTCTACAACTACCTGAAAGGAGGTTGTAGCAAGGTGATGGTTGGCTTCTTCTCCCAGGCAATCAGTGACAGGGTGAGAGTCTCAGCTGCACCAGGGGAGGTTCAGGCTGGACATCAGGAAGAGTTTCTTCACTGAAATGGTTGTCAAAGATTGGAATGAACTGGCCAGAGGGTTGTTGTAGTCAACCTCCCTGGAAGTATTTAGGAAATGTCTGAACATGACACTAAGTGCTATGGCTTAGTTGATATGATGGTGGTTGGTCAAAGGTTGGACTCGATGGTCTTCGAGGTCTTCACCAGCCTTAATGATTCTATGATTCTGTGACCCTTTTATCCATTGAAATTTAAGAGGAGGGAGTCCAAAACTCCCCATCACATCCCTTGTTCTATTCACATCACCCAATGTGAAACAAAGTCCTACTTTGTCCCTTAGTTAGATCCAAGGCTCCAGAGATATCAGTGACCAAATGAACCCTAGATGCTGAATGCTGTTTTGGAGATAGGTGCTTGGGTGTCTGATTTCTACAAAAACTATTGGAATATCTTTCCTAAAATGTTTGTAATAGGAGTTGTTTTGAACCTCTTTCTTTTCTCTTACCCCTTTGAAGCAGACCCTAGCCACTGTGTTGAATGTACAGACATATTCCACTCAACCCATTTTTGATGTTCAACTTTTCGTTTTCCTTAACTACAAAGGCAGACTAAAACAAGGCCTTTAAAAACAGTTCTGTTTACATGAAAAACAAAACACATGTGCCGATGCAGACTTTTCTATGCCATGTGAAAAATTCAGCTTAGAACAGCCTCAGCATCGGACAGTCCTTCACAGTAACATACTCTGGGGGTTTTGGAGTGTGCATGTATGCCATGTCTCTTGAAAGGAGACTCACAAGTGACTTACAAATGAGGCTACTTAAGCAAGACAAATGTAAATAACTTCCTTAACAATCAATAACATCACAAAGATATATTTAGATTACTTTGCTGTACAGGTAGATATCAGATGCACAGACAGGTATGATCTGCCAAAAGTGATTTTTTCACTTTTTAAGATGGGATATATATATTTATATGCTTCTTGCCTAGATGTTTCAATTTATTTGACATTTCATGGTCTTGGCTTTGCTATGATTTTCCTTCCTTTCTGAATCTGTCTCTCTGTTTAGCTGCCAAAGGAATGCAGCCGACATCTAAGATGTTTCCTTGATGTATCTTAAATATTCTGATTTATCACTTGCTGTTTCACCTGATGGGATCAATCTACCCTTTTGATGTGCATTGTAACACTTCTCTCAATTATCCCATATCCACTGGAAGTTTATCTGCCAGCTAAGCCAGTGCTTCCTGATGGCATCTCTTGGGTAATATAGAGCTGCAGTATGTTTGAACTGTTTTCTTCCACGTCTGTTTCCTGATCACTACATAACGTTTTCCGATTTAAAAAGAAAATTGTCATTACAAGGAGCAGCAAGTTAAGCATCCTGTCTCTCTTTAGCATTCTGATTCTTTTGCTTGAGACAGACCTTGACTCCTATTCCAAGAATACTTTTAATGTCATACAATGTGACTTTCCCCTTTAAACAATATTAGGCAGTAATTTTTCAATTAATACTATTCCACAGTGCTCTGCTCTTACTACATTACAGAGATGACAACTGAACCTGAAAAATAGGAGGAAAAAACAAGCCAAAAGAGTATTTTACATACATCCAAATTCTGGAGGGGAAAAAAAATCATTAGGGTTGGTTCTGGGCACCTTCCTTTTTTCAGTCATTTACAGTACACTGCTGAATCTGTGACAAGTTTCTTTACTTGTCATACAAGGACAGCAGTTTCTCTAATCTTAAAAAGAATACCAATTAACAATCAAACACAATCACTTATATGCCCCAACCAGGAGACTCCACATATAAACAAGAAAAATTAAAGCAGATTTATTTAATCTTAAATTTCATGTAATAAATATTTTTTGCATAAATTTTTGTTTACTCTCTACAAAATATCTAGTTTCTAAAGTAATATATGAGCAATCATTCTATCATTTGGTTAAGAACTTGAAGAACAAGGGAGATGCAACATACTCATCTTCCCCCTTCTTTTTACTTGGCAAAATGGAATACAGGGATGCTATCTTGTAAGCTAACACCATTATCCATCTAGAATAAGCAGGCTAGGAAGTCTCACTAGAGGATCAGGCTTTCTGTCAGGTCAATGGAAATAGATGGGAACATTCATTCTATTACAAAATAAGCATCTAAAATAAATAGCATTCTTCTTTTATATAGGATGTCTGTCCATATAGAGGATGCCCTTATCTCCCTTCTCCATATGTCTACTTCAAAACAGTAACTCTGGAAAGAATCTATATCACTAATTTAAACTTTACACCAAAATATATTGAATTAAATTAATGTATTTTTTCAAAAGAACATATCCAAAGTTAACCCAAAGAAACAGTTGTTACCAATCACATCAATAAAAACAAATCCTTAGACATAAGTGTCACCAACTAAGGTAAAGATTCACAATGGAAATTACAACTATTTTGGTGTTTGCCCTGCCTTCTCTTAACATCTCTATGAGCATTGTGTCTAGTCCCAGACAGAAGCTCTCTAAGTAGTTCCTGAACTCAAAGTCTGAAGGTTATGTGATGTAGGAAGCTTCTACTTCTCCCTGTCTAGTCATTCCAGCAGTTATGCTCTAGAGTTACTTGCTAAAGCAGGCACTGCAGACAAGGCAAGACTTAATTGACAGAAGCATTATTGCGGACTGATTAAGGATTTATAATTAACACCTGTCTGATTATTTAAACTACTTCTGTGGCATCTAAATGTTGGACCTAATGAGGTGGAACAATTCACCGCATCCAAGGCATCTAAGTTGAAAAGATATTTTACAGCTGGGGAGAGAGATGTACTTTCAGAGGGGTATTCAGGTCCTCTGACTCATACCTCTGGTGGTGGTCTCTATCCATTTTGGCTTGGGATTTTTCAGCTTGTTTCCCACTAACAAGAGAGGAGAGTGGGAGGAATTCAGAGTTTATAATGCATATCAGCCTTTCAGTCCTTTGAACATTTTCCCTTTCATGTACAATCCCTTGTTTGCTTTATGCATTATTTCTTTTTTTTTTTTTCTTTTGTACGCATTGGTGAAAAGAAATTGGCTATATAGCCATTAAAAAAGGCATTTTTTATGTGACTTACATTATTTAAACGATACCCGGTTTAGAGGAAAGGCTGAGAAAATTGTAATTGTTCAGCTTGGAGAAGAGAAGGCTTCAGGGAGACTTTAATGTGACCTTACAATACTTAAAGGGGACTGCTAAGAAAGATGGACAGGAACTTTTGGTAGGGTCAATTGAAAATGTACAGTTAGTAATGGTTTTAAACTACAAAAGAGTAGATTCAGATTAGCTGTAAGGAAGAAAATCTTTACTATAAGGATAGTGAGACATTGGAACAAGTTGCCCAGGGAGGATGTAGATGCCATCTCTGGTAACATTCAAGATCAGGTTGGATGGGACTCTGAGCAATCTGATCTAGTGGAAGATGTCCCTGCTCATTACAGGAGATGTTATGCTTGGTGGCTTTTATTGGTCCCTTTCACTCCAAACTATTCTACAATAGATATCAAGCTAAATATTCCTCTCAGTGCTGTGTGGTCACAGCTCATTCCCTTTGTCCCCTAGGGGCAGTGTCTTCTACAAGGTATCATTATCACTATCTCTCCTTAGAAACTCACATTCTTCAATTACTTACAAAAAATGTAATTCATTAATTTGATTGATGTGAATGGTCAAAATATTGGTCAAGGAATTGATTGGATCCTCAGTATTTGCAAAGTATTTGAAGAGTATTTCTATTTCCTTCTAACCTAAGTCTTTATGCTGTCACTTGTCATTTATCTAGGCATGGTAATATACTCATTCTCACAGGAGCTTCTACCATATGTTCAACCACTGCTAAAAGAAAACTTTAAAAAGGCAGGAGTTTTGAAGTGATTGATGTTTCAGAAACAAAACAAAACAACAACAAAAAAAAACCCAACAGGAGCTGAACAGGTGCCACAGATACATTCCCTATAATTCTGCTAAATCATACTTTTTGTGTTGTATAGGAGCCTGGTGATGCCCACCACAGTGATTCACCTCCCTTTATTTTATAGTCTGCTTGTTTTTCCTGGATTTCTCTAGTGAGAGGAAAGCAAACATCACTGATATATATTACATATCTGCTCCTTCCAGAATGAGACAAGCTTTCATTTTAGCAGACAGCTAAGAACCCATAAAAATGAGTTGTCCTGTTTTTCTCAGACTCAAAGCAATTTGACGTGGTTGTTGTATTTCCTGCAGTTTGTTTAACAAACAAACTAACCAAAGAAAACATTAATCTACAGGAAGATGACAGAAAGCAGTTTAAAGCTGATGGCAGTTGTTCTTAGACCACCATCACAGCAAAATTTTGTGTTATAAGAAAAAAGTAACTTTAAATGAGATGCTGCTATGACAGTTTTCTATTTAGCTAAAAATAAAAAAGGAGTTTTAGACTTATATTCTAGTTCTACACTATTCTAACTAAAGTGGGTTTGCACAACATGCATGGCAGTTTTATAATGGCTTGTTTATTATAGGTCCTGCCTAATTTGGGGGTTGAGTTCAGCTTGTTGCCATAGCTGATCAGTATGATGGAGGAAGATGAATAGGAGGCATTAAGAATACATTTATTAGAGCAGAAAAACAATATCTACCATTATCAATAGCTAGGTTTATTTTTTCACTGGACACTGAGATAAAATTATTTAAGGAACTAATCATCTTTCCAGTAACTTGTATTAATCTATATTTCTGGCTTATGTGATATCACCATAAAGTAGTTTACTTAAGCCAGTTTCATATATATATATATATATATATGCACACAAACACACACACACACATATACATATATATATATACACACACACAGCTTAAATTCCAACCAACTACTCATGTGGTCATATGTTTGTCAAAGAGCCTTTGTTCACTCTGCAGAAGAAGTTTTAAAATGAAAATGCAGTTATTAAGAGAGACAAAAAAATGGAGAGAAAACATGATTCATGAGTTGTCTTAGCTCATTATAAATTGCTAATAACTCCCTATTCCCCAGTCCTCAGACCCTATTATGTCATTAGCATTTAAACCATCTGGACTTTTTCATATAATTCAAAAAAAACAGAGTTTGTTCAGACTCAGATGCAGTGTCAACATCCTAAATATTTTTATTTAATTGTTGTACAATTGTGGAAAAAAAATCTTCTTAGCTTTAGTAGACTTGTCCTGGTTGTAGACAGGGGATGGAACTTAGAGCTATGTGGGCCTCTTGCTAGGTTGCTATTCTATACCACTGACATTCTTGCTGGGGGCCGTGGCTCCAGGGGGAGAAAATAAAGAAAGCTCCCCGCATTATTTTGTCTCCCTGTCCAACAGGAAGGTTGTAGGGATCAGCCCTGCAGACCTGGTCCTCTGCCACCCATGGCCATCCCCTTCCCCTACCTCATGAAATGAGCAGGCACGAAGGTGTGGTGCTGAAACTGGTACGAGTGCAGGAGGCAGCCACAGGGAACAGAGCAGCAGAAGGGAGCTTGAGTGCAGCTGAGTCTGACCTGAGCCAGGAGGAGCTGAGCGAAGCTAAAAGGAGCCAAGCCAAAGGGAGCCGAGTGGAACCAGCAGAACGGGCAGAGCAGTCGAAAGCAGCAGCACCAGTGCTGGAAGCTGCAATGAGGAATAAAGTCCAGCATCCAATGAAGAGGATACTTTTGTTGTCAATATTGCTGCTGTTACTGTTTGGCTTTTATTTCATTGCTGTTTCCTTTCTCTAAATTTTTATCTCAGTCCATAGTCTATGCCTTTGTCCCTCTCCTGTTCAAGGGGGCAGGGGGAAGGGGTGTGGCTTATCTGGAGTTTAATTTCCAGCTAGTTTTAAATAACCTCAATCCTGAACTCCCTTTCAGTGTCATTTATTGTTGCATCTGAAGTGAGACAATAGTCACTCACTGGCTTTTATAGAAATATTTAGTTCACAAGTACAGACCACTTAAAAGAAGTGGAAGACTTTCATCTAGCGACTTCTCATCTGGCAGTGTCTGAAGTATCACCTCTTTAGGGAACAAAATTTTGCTCCATATTTTTTCCTTGCTGGAAGTAGTGTTCAGAATTTGTATGAAAGTTTTCCTAAACGAAAATAATCTGGAACCTAGCTTTAGTGTTTTTCATGTCTATTCATTCAATTAAACCTTCCAGCATTGAACTAACGTAGCAGGAAAAAGATTCGATATTACTATAACTAATTATTTGAAAAGAAGTGAATGAACTGAGATTGGAGAAATGCCAACATTAAAAATATCAAGCTAGGGTATACAATCCTAAAACCTTTATTGTAATATCTCTCTAAACCAGTTACAGAGTATCTACATCTGCCTGAAACACCTCATTTTAACAGATTCAGAATCGCAGAAATCCATCTTTAGGATATTAATAAAGTCATATGCCCTTGAACAAAATTCTCCCTCCAGAATATGGGAAAAAGTGACCAAAACAGTCATACGGATGTGTGAGAATTTCAGTCTACAAATATTTATGTTGGAATTAGACTCAACTTTTAGGTTACAGAATCTTTTCAGTATAGGGTAGTCTTAAAATGACTGTCCTAGGTTAAGATGTGCTCAAATAATGTATTCTATCACCCATGAGCTGTTGAAACTAGGTTGGGCAGTGTTTCTCTTGCCCCCTCCCTCCAGACTATCTTCTGTTAATGGCCCATCAATGCCTTGCATGACTCATAAGTAACTCTCTCCAGGAGCTATCTCTGTTTAATGGGCAATCAAGGACCCAGTGCAAGACTCATAGAATGATATCAGCCCATTGGGAGATGGGGGAGGAGCCAAGCATTCCCACCTGGATATAATCTGGGATTTGAGACAGCACAGGCAGCCTTACCCACTGGATTCCCAGAGGACAAGAGCTACCAGACCTTTCTACAGGATCATTGCTTCAACAAGACCACTTAATCTGGACTACTACCACCACCATAGGGTATCAGGTTGTATTCTGACTCTGTCAGTGACCTTTTGTGCTATGGCTTTTTTTTTTTTTTTTTCTCTTCTATTATTTTTTTTTCTGACTTGTAGTCCCTTCCTGGTTTTGCTTTCAAGCCAGCACAGTGACAAATTGCATAAAATAGAATTTTAATTCTTTTAACTTTACTTCTTTCATGGAAGCTTCTGTTTATAAATTCAGTTCTGAAACACGGACTGAGAAATATCCATTCTTTATGACAAAATTATTCTTTTCAGAGGAAGAACACTGGTGCATTTATATGCACAACTGACATCTCATCAAATAATGACCCACAGCCTGAAAAAAACCGAAAATAAAGACTGTATTTACTGATAATAGATTCATTAGGATCTCTATCCTGCCAACAGGCACAGGAAAAAAAAATTTTGGCTACATGTTCTGGCTACTCCTAGTGTTGATGGAAGAACTGAAACATCTTTCAAGACCATCCAAGTAAAAGGAGATCTTTGTTCTGTGTTCCAGTGGGACCGAAAACACATTTTGAAACTCAAAGGTGTATGCTCTAGGAAGACTTAAATGATGTTTGTTAACAGAGGAGGTTCCAACAGGGGAAGTTAGACTAAATGTGTCACTGTCAAATTTATGATGAGCTCTAGAGACCTAGACACTTCTAAGTTCCAAAAAAATCCCAAAGTAATGTAGAATATGAAGGAAATTTTTTTTTTGCATGTACTTTACAAAAGTACAAAAGCAGATTCATTGACTGCATAATTTTGTTTGAATAAAATATTCAAATTGAAGTTTAAACCTAGCTTACTAGGAATGTAAAAAATTTTCATGGTGTACCTTGCAAGACAAAAAAAAAAAAAAAAAAAAAAAAAAAAAAAAAAAAAAAAAAAAGAAAAGAAAATATTCAGTTATTCTATTAAACCCTAGGCATAGATATTAGCTGCATATTACTGTTTTAAAAATCAAAATAAATAAAATATTTCTTCCAAATATATTTCTTTTTTTATGTTCTATTTTAAAAATCTTAATACTTTGAGTGATTGAGGAAGGGAGTGGGTTCAAATTTGGTTTCATATTAATTGTAAAAGATATCAGCTCTTGGGGATCAGATCTTGGGTCATAGGGATGCTCACATTGCCAAAAGATCAGGTGACAAGACATGAATTTTGGTGTACCAGTATGTGTGAAGGGGACTCCCAACACTGCCCAAGAGTGTACTTCACCACAGAAGGAACATGGTAGAAAGGATGATGATGAACTGGTTAAACAACAACCAGAGAATTACCAAGGATCTTTTGAAGAGTAAGAAGAGCCGGCTCTAAAAGAAGTTAAAGAAATTGAAAATTTTCTTGGTGAGAGGAGACACATTGGAGAGGAAAGATCAGCAATAATGCTGGCATGACCCTGTGGCACTGGGGCTGTACGTGAAATTAGCGACATGGCCCTTCATGAGCACCCCCACAGTAGAAAAAAGTGCAACATTATGAAAACTGGAGTCCAAGACTACCTTCATCTCCTCTGTCTCTTACAAATAGCCTCATCCTGCAGCTTTCATAGCTTTCATTCCCAGTGTTAGGTTCACAGTCACGCATCGAAAACAAAATTGAGCTTACATCCATCCTTCCAGCAAGAGTAGTAGTAAGAAAAAAGTAAATGAAGACAGCTGTACACTCTGCCTCTAGTTAACAATTTTTTTCATCTAATGTAGTTTGTAGCACACCCCTGAGATGCAGATGAGAGAGCTGACAAATAGGAGAGTCCTTCTGCCTATAATCATTGTATTTTGCGTATCTCTCAAGCCAGAGAGATTGTTATGCTATTTGTTGCTGTCTTTTAGTAATGTTTACAATACATTTGGCAATTTAAAATTTATAGTTTGCAGATATAGGGAAGAAAAAAGAAAACATTCTAAAAGAATTAGGGATGGTAATATAATCAACTTGAAAAAATAACATTGTAACTTTTGCTTGGTACAAAATAGTCTCAGAAGACATATTTTCCTTACCTCAATTTTATGAATCATATTTTAGCTAATAAAAAATGTTCTGCCAACTGCCAACAAATGCTTGAAATTTCTCTCTCCGTGAGTACATGTGAACAGTTCAGCTGCTTCTTTATTGCGTCACTCTTAAAGCACATGGAACCATACCCTTCCAGTAAAATATTTCAACTCATTCAGACATTTACAACATTTGGATATAATCAGTGTCCCTGGAACCTTTGGTGGAATCATTACATGGACTTTGGTTCACCAACAAAGCTTTGAAATGCAGGAAGTTTTGCAAAGAATGTTCATACAACTTCTTTGCTAAATTCTTCTGAAGATGTGTGTACTTAGGAAATGGTCTCTAATTAAACTGAATTGTCAAATAACCTCCATGTGCAGTCCATGATGCAGTAGAATATGTAGAAATAAGGATGTGCAGCTTGTGAGGATGTCTTGTTAGTGGGTACTCAACACAAAAGTCTAGGAAAAGGTACAGGAGAAGTAATAAATTAAACACCCAGATGTACATACACAAATGAGCCACAGATAACAGAAAGTATCAAAGACCAGACATTTCTGATTGAGACAGGAAATGGATAGAACTGCTCAAAGCCTTGAGAGAATTCATCCAGCTGTTTTGTAACTGATAAGAAGTGGGAAACAAGATTATCCTGACATTTATAATAAAGAAGAAATTTATTATGGGATATTCAAAGAGGCTTGTGAGATTGTAGATTTTGTAATAGGATGCTTTGGAGAAGGGCCTAAAAAGATAGTGTATAAGTGAGTTGCTGCTCTGGCACACTTGGTTGCATGAGACCTGGCCATTATCATCACAGTTTGCAGTCTTCTTATTAACACCCCCTCTCTGTTTTTCTAAGTTTTGTCCATTTTGTCATTTTCTCCGTGTGTTCGCTCTGGGTGTCTGTACATATGTGTGTGAGGGCTGCCAGAAGTCATGAAGCTGGTCAGCAGGAACGGCCGTGTAAGTGACTGCTATGGAAAACAGCAGATTTGTGTGCAGATTAAAGGGCATTATAGGAAGAAGGGCTGACCGCTGGAGAGAATGGTATCTGGGGCTGGGTACTGGATAGGATATGATCTAAGGCCAGAGGGAGGGATCTATTTAGGTGAGCAGGACGCTACTGTATTGCAAGCTGCATCAGCCAGTGAGTTATCCCACACAGCCTGGGAGCCAGTTATTCTACAGGCCATGGGTCTGGGGCTGGATACTGGATATACCAGGAGCAGCTACTGGAGGCTTTCTAGGACAGGGCCAGCCACCAGAATGAGTACACAAGTGTAGGCTCTGTTAGTAATCCTTGAAGCTAATGAGCCTGCAGTAAAGAACGGGATCATAGAATCACAGATGCATAGAATCGTTTGGGTCCTAAAAGTTATCTAGTACAACACCTCTGCAATGAACAGGGGCATTTTCAACAGGATTGGGTTTCTCAGAGTCCCACACAACCTGACCTTGAAAGGTTCCAGGGACAGGGCATTGTTGTAATGCATTAATTGTGTTATGTTTGTCAGATCTGTAATCTGTATCATGGGTTATCCTCACTCAGCTGTAACCTAACTCTTCCCCTCTCACTTCTCCCTTATTGGGTGGTGCCTCTGGGCCCTGCCTCTGGGGAAAAAGCCACAGCACGGGAGGGGCGAGCTCTCTCTGGCACCAGTGAGCCATCGGGACAGGCTGCAACCAAGCAGGGCAGGACTTGAGAATAAAAGCTGTAATATCCCACCCAAAGCCAAAGAGCAGAGTCTTTTACTTTTGCCATTGGCGGTCATCTAGTCTCGTGGTGAGCTACTACAGGGCATCAAACACCTTTCTGGGCAACTTGTTTTAGTGTCTTGCTACACACACAATGAAGACTTTCTCGGTCCTGAAGCTCACTAGCTTTGCCCTCCCTTTAGTTTATAGTCCATGGGGACCTTTCTGAATCCCACTTTGCATGCAGGGAGGGAGGTGCAGGCATGGGGCTCCTAAGCCTTACCCTGACTCCTTGCAAGAGCTTCAGTCCCATCAAGTCCCTACATGCCTCCAGCTCAAAAGTTCATGGAGAACAAAGGCAATCAATGTGACAAAATGAGAGAAGTTGTCCACCAAAGTGAAGAAACAAGGTCCTAATTCCCCATTTCCTACAGTAATGGGAAATTAATTAGGTGAAAACTCTTCCAAAGGAGCCTACAGCCCTATCATGTGCTACACCAAAAGTGAAACAGCTTCTGATTCTTGTGAATTTGATCTGGAAGCAGGCACATGTAAGAATGCACCCCCACACCCAAGCAGGTGTTTCTATGAAAGAGAAAAAGTTTCAGCTTCCCTTAAACATATAAGGAAATCAAACTAGAAAGTTCTGTGCCCTTTTCATCAGTATTGGCTCAGTGCCAGCACAGGAGCAGTGACTGGGCTTTGAAAGTGTACCTCAAAGCCTGTTGCCAATTTCATTGGGCAAAGGTGCCAAATAGCCCACCCTAGACCATTGTGTACTGGGGACTGCACCAAGTGCTCAAAGTGCTTTTTTAGACTGCTTGACCAGTGTGAGAGTGCTCTCTACACTGTGTTCAACTTACATTTCTTTGATTGTTTATATTTATTATTTTCTTCTTTTATTAAAACCTTTTATTTTACAAAGCATGTCCAGAGAAGTTGTCTCGCTATTATTTTAAGCTATTCTGAGAAATGCTGGTCACCCTCAGAGACTTGATAAATCTTCACGTGTCTCATTCTACTCTGGACATGTACCAAGATTTTATCAGGCACAATTCTTCCTTGACCAGCAAACTGACCACTGGTTGGATCTGAGCCACATTAAACATACCCAACTGACATCATTAAAAGCAAATATTTATTTATTATGATGTCCTGTACCTAGTACAGGACTAGCTTAGTATGACTGTCTTCTGTATCACTTAAAGAAGGTGGAATGCAATTCTGATACAGAATTGTCCAAGTACAAGGGAAAAGATTTTCTTGTCCATAAAAATGCCCAGAGGAACTTCTAAATTATGGAATCAATTTAGTCCTGTACAGAAACAGTGCAATATGTTTCCTGTTATGTATCAAAAATTCATGGCCAAGTGTTATTGATAAAAAACCCATTTCTTTTTATCTTTCCAGTGTACTGAAGAGGGAAGAAACAGTGACAGAGGGGAAATAATGTGAGTACTATTTCTCTTGTCAGCCAGTTTTTCCCATTCTGTTTGGATTTTTTTCTGTTTTTCTTTTGTACCTATCTAAGTAATATGTAGGTTGCTGATAAAATCATTCTTCCTTGTGCTATTTCAAAACACTGCCTGTTGTATTTCTTTAGAGAGACCCAGATGACCACTGATGGCAAAAGGAAAGAGCCTGCTCCCTCACCGGGAGGATATCACGGCTTTATTCTGGAGTGCTGCTCCTGCTGGCTGGAGCTCTTTCCCCGTCCCAAGCGGTGCTAGAGAGAGCGTGGCTCCACCCGTCCTGGGGCTTTTTCCCTGGGGGGGACGGGCCCAGAGGCAGGGACAAGCCACTGCCCAGGCAGGGACAAGCCACTGCCCAGTCAGGGACAAGGTGGGAGTGGAACAGAGTTGGGTTACATTCCAGTGTGGGGAATGGGCGCGGCCAAGCAGGGACAAACCACGTGATACCGTTTCCAAGGGGAACAGGGGATACACGAGAAAAACTTTAAGCACCCCAATATAAAAATGAAACACAATGTAAACCCAATTAATGCACTACAACAACTGGCAAATATATGAAACACCAGAACAAACTTTGTTGTTTTCAGGGAGGGAAAGACTTTCAAATTCATTAACAAATTTAATTCTTTTAGGACTAAAAATATCACTCACATCCTGGCTCTATCTTGTAGTTTCCTTGTCTATTTTTTAAATCAAAAATTGTTAAAGAACAGCTGTTAACTATGGAGGCAAGTACTGCAGTAACCCTAGTGCAAAATTACAGGGCAAAATTTACCCATGTTACCTTGTTTGCCCGCAAGGGCCAGTCAGACACCACATGGTGGTCAAAATTTATCAGCATTATTAAATTCATTAAATCTATCAAAATCAACAAGATTTTTTTTTCTTTTTTTTTTAATAGTGATGATCTTTAAGAAAGCTACCTGTCTTAAAGTCTTAATTAATCAGTCATATACTATATCACTTCTTTTGAATTATTTTCTAATACCTTAGGAAAAAATGTCTCTCATTGTCTTGAGAAGCCATGACAAATAACTTGTTCATTGGAAACTGTACCTCAGGTACATTGTTTCTTCTTAACCTTCCTGCTTGCATATATATATGTGTGTGTGTGTGTGCGTGCGCATGTGTATTTAATCTCAAAATCATAGAATGACTTGGTGTCCTAGGGTAACTTTATGATGCTTGTATCCCCAATCGTCTGTTCTGTTTGTGCTGTACATTGAGTCCTGTGCCTTTAAGACTGGTTCTAAGAGCAAGGAGAAGCGCGGAGTTTGTTTTGAGAAAACTGCCCGACTCCTCCACATTCTTCTGCGGACGGGGTGTTCGGCGGAGGCTTGGAGAGACTGCAGGACAGAGATCTTTTTTTTGCTTTTAGTTAGTTTCAGCTAGCTAGGGCAGAGAAGTTCCCTGGACTGTTTTTTTCCTTTTTCTTGGAACTGTTTAAACCTGCTCTGGACTGAAAACCCAGGGGAGCACTGGGGGCTGCACCTGCGGCCCACCGGGGCCTGGACCTCGGCATTTTCCAGCAGCGCCGGAGGGACTGGGACTGAGGAGAGACTGAGAGAGAGAGCCGAGCTACACCCACGGCAAGGACTTTCTCAGTTTGCCATCTCACTTCAGAAGGAGAGGTTTTATTGTTTCATACTGTTCATTCTTTATACTTGTATGCACTTCATTTGTTTAGTAAAATAGTTTTTTCCACTTTTCTCCAAAGAAGGTTTTGGGTTTTTTTCCAGACCGGTTGGAGAGAGGGGCCATGTGGGTTTGCTTCCTTGGAGGGATCCTATACAGGGGTTTTCTCCCAAATTTGTCCCAAACCAGGACACTTGGAAGGGGACTTGAAGATCATCTACTTCCAACTCCCTGAGGTGGGCAGGGACACCTTACATCAGACCACGTTGTCAGAGGTCCATCCAAACTAACCTTGAATACCTCCAGAGATGGAGCATCCACAGTTTCTCTGGGCATCTGCTTCCAGTGCTTTACCACCTTTAAAGAATTTCTTCTTATTATCTAATCTAAGCCTACACTCTTTCGGTTTGAAGCCATTTTCCCTTTCTCTGTCATTACATGTAAGTAGTCTCTCTCTATTTTTCCTCAGGCTGTACTGGAAGGCTGCAATTAGGTCACCCCAAAGCATTCTCTTTCCAGGCTGGACAGTCTCAGTTCTCTCAGCCTTTTCCCACATCAGAGGTTCTCCATCCCTCCAATCATCTTGGTGACTCCCTCTGGATTTGCTCCAACAGGTCAATGTCCTTTCAGTGCTGGGACCCCAGAGCTGATGCAGCACTGCAGGTGGGGTCTCACCAGAGCAGAACAGAGGGGCAGAATCCTCTCCCTTGGCCTGCTGCCCATGCAGTTTTGAATGCAGCCCAGGACACAATTGCCTTCATGAGGTGCAAGTTCACAATGCTGGGTCATGTCCAGCCTCTCACCCATAAGCATCCCCAAATTCTTCCTGACATGGCTGCTCTAGATCTGTTCATGTCAAGTCTATGTTGATGCCACAACCCCAACCCAGGTGCATCACCTTTCACTTGGTCCTCTTGAACCTCATGGGTTTCCCATTGTCCCACTTCTTGAGCTTGCCCAGGTTGCTCTGGATATCATCCTATCCTTCAGGTGTGTCAACTGCATCACTCAGATTGGTGTAATCTGCAAATTTACTGAGGGTGCCTGTCTATGTCATTAATGAGGATATTAAATAACACTGGTCCCAATACAGACCCCTGAGTGACACCACTTTTCACTGACACCCAACATGACTCTGAGCCATGCACATACTGCATGTTTTACGGAGGACATGAGCACACAGAATTATACTGCTTAAGTTAATGTATTAGGGAGACAAAGGATAAATTTGAATTAATCCAAAGATTAATATTTAGTCTTTAATAAGGAGGTACTCAGCTGGCCTCAGTGTGCCAAGTCACTCTTTTCATGAGTCACACTAAGTAGCAACATGCAGAGAGCATATACAATACAAATCTTGAAAATGTAAAGATCTGTAAAAGAGAGACTGTCATAACATGACACACAGAAATACTTGTCGCAGTTTAGGCCTTCATCTGTTTAAAATTCAATTACTAATAGTGAGCATTACTGTAATAATAACTTTCAAAAAATGTATTTTCGTGATCATTATCCTGAAACTCATCATCCCCCAAGTGCTTGATTATCATTGTGTCTGGTTTCAGTGAAGAGGAAGAAAAGTATTACATGCACTTATCCCATTTAAATATTGACATTAAGTATATCTACTTATGTACGGGTTGTTATGAAATACAGAATTCAGTAAATGGAGATCTTTAACATTTCCAATTGAATTTTCAGTTACCCGAAACAGTGGGAAGCTTGGCAGAGTACTCCTCACTGAGTCAAGTCAATTGGAACAAATGCTGTTTGTTTACCAACTCAATATATAAACACATAAATGACAATATGGGATCTAGTCTAGTATCTTGAGCCACTTCCTTGGAGATACTGCTTTGAATTTGCATTACGCTTTCAGCAGTCCTACATTTTGACATGTGCTGTCTGGAGGACTCCTTGTGTCTGTGGTAGTGGTTTCTATTATGGTAGTGGTTTCTATTGCATTGCTCCAAAGAGGTTTGGTTTCTTTGCATTTATCAATTTGTTTGTTGAGTACATGCTAGCTTTAATGTCTATGATAATTTAGAACAAACAGATGAGCACCTTACCTGTGCACTGGGTAAAGAATCTACTTTGGCAAGCTTAAAGCCTACCACCTGTTCAAGTTTCATTTGAATCACTTAACAGGGTATGTAAGTCAGTGAAAAAGTGCTTGCTATAGACTTATTCATGTAACTCAGTTTATCAGACCCTCTCTGTGTTTCCCCTCAGCTATCTTGTTTGAAAAGTCCTCCTATGCATAGTAATTTCTTATAGAAGAGAAACAACTTTGATAACTTTTCTCATCCTTGTAGCCCTTACCCAAACATAGATACATTATAGAATATTATTACTTTGCTGCCACACAAATTTTGACATTCAAGTGGAGGATTGGAGGCAGAATTTCAAATAGAATTCAAGATGAAAGTATGTAATGGATTTATATGGCAGCATAATGATTTTTCAGTATTCTGGGTGTTTTTGTCCTCTGTGCCATTTCTAGCAACTACTTCCATTCATTTTTCTTTACTGCCATAGTATTCTGAAGAATCACTTCCACAGATTTCTCTCTCATAGTCCTAGGAACTTTTTTGAAACACTAATATTTGGCTCAGAAAACATCATTACAGATAAGAGTTTTATTTTTTATATGTATTTCCCTTGTACATACTTTCATTTATGTACCATTTAATTTCTAAGTCTCTTACTATTATGCAGATTTTATTTTTTATAATTATTAACACTCATTCTTTGTCTTTATTAGTATCATCAGCAAACTTTGTCACACAATTTTTTACAGATCATTTATAAGTATTGTGAATAAAAGTCTCTGTCAGAGACTTTTATTTATGATGTCTCTTTATCGTAGAAACTAGGTAATAATGCTTTCTTTTGCTTCTTGTAGCTTAATAACCTGCTCATCCATCTGAAAACCTTAACTCTTTTGCTGTCACAACTAAATTTCTTTGAGAGTGTTTGGAGAAGGATCTTACTAAATGCCTTTTGGAAATCCAGAGTAGTGTATCAACTTGATTAGTATTATTTACATGTTTCAAGAACTTTAGTAGATGATTCTGTAACTAAAGGAATTCTGATTCAACTCTCATGTATTATATTTATCCATGTGTTTACAAGTCCCTCTCCTAAGGTCATTTTGCTCACTAGTTTGGCTGCAGTTTTTCAGATTTTGTACAAAGCTCTCTAAAAAAATCACTTCCACTTTAACCACCTTCCAGTCAAAGCAGTTTTAGGAAGACACGAGTCAGCACAATTCATAAATCAGTTAATTCTTTTTGCAGTTCCTTCAGAACACTTAAACAAATTGCAGCAGAAATTTGATACTTATGATCCTACCAACTGCTCTGTAGCATCTTATATTGACATTTCTGCTCAAGATGATACTATGATAATCACATCTTGGAAAACAGTTTGACCTCTCCATGTTCTGCCATTTTTAAGCCAGATGCAGAATTTTGCATGTCCACAGAAGTGAAACAGTGCTCAGTATGCCATCAAATAAAGTAAAATAAACTTAAGGAATAGTTGCAGGACTATCCTTGCCTAGTAGTCAAACACCTGCACAGCTGCTTACTCACAGCCTCTTGTCCACAGCACAGGGGCAGAAGATAGACTGGAAAACCTCATTAATTGAGATAAAGACAGGAAGGTCTGTTAGCAATAATTGTCATCAGCAAACAGAGTCTGGTGAGAAATGAATTTAATTTATTGACAGTTAAGATAGGTTTGGATAGTTGAAAGACACATACAGATTAAAACACCACCTTCCCCTCACCCTTTCCTTTTCACAGGCTCATCTTCACTCTTGCGTTCCTAATTCTTCTACATTTCTCCTCCTTGTTCAGGGCAGGTGAATAGAGAATGGGGGTTGTGGTCAGCCTGAAACAATTTCTATCTACAGCCTCTTCACACTTGTTCCCTGCTCCAGTGTAGGGTCTAGCCAAAAGTTCCAGTCCTTCAGAATGAACCTGCTCCAGATTGGAGCCTTCCATAAGCACAATGTCCACATTTGGTTCAGTGTGCTCTCTTGCTCAGTCTGCTCAGGAAACTCTGCTCAACTGTTAGAGCACCACCTCCCCTTCCTCCTCCTCTGACCCTGGTGACTGCAGGGAAAGGATGCTTCGCATCTTTTTTAGCTCACTCCTCACTGCATGTGCAGTATTTTCATCCATTCTCCCAGAGGCACCACACACTTTGTTGACAGGCTCAGCTGTGTCCATCACTGGGTCCCTTGGAGCTGACGGGGAGTGACTGTATGCAGCATGGAGCAGCTCTGGCCTCTCCTGACAGAGGTCACCCTGTAGCTGCTCTACCAGCACCTGGGCACTGGCAGCACATACAGTGCCTAAACTTCCTGTAAGCCACCAGAAGTCCCTGGGAAGGGGATCAGCCAACATGTTCCACTGAGAAAGGGCTTGCTGTGACAGATGCAGCATTAAGAATGTGAAGAAACACAGAATTTAGTAGTGGCCCAGCTGAAGACATCCACTGCGAAGAGGCTTTGTTTTCATACCAAAACTAATGTCTAAATTCCTTCTGCGTTGACTGGAGAGGCAGTTTAGAATCAGATTCACATCAGTTGCCATATTTCCTAAATGAAGGCTGAAGTTAAAACAATATAAAGAAACACCAAAGAAACAGAGTAGTTCAAAGCTGCCTTCTCTCTTTGGGTTAAGTACATAAATGGGAAAAACTCTTTGAAAACTAAAAATCTAAACTTTCCCTTTTTAAACACAAAGGAGCCTAAGATAATGAAAGCCATCCAATTCCTAAGAATAGACAGATTTGCTTGAGTTGAGGAGATTTGGAGTCTAGAAGTCTCCACAACCCAGGGAGACTGCTTGATTGAGCCAGCCATCTATAAATGTGAAATTTCCCAGTTCATAAGTTGATGATGACACAGAACTCCAGATGTGGTAAGAGTAGAGCCAGAGTTGTACAGTCTTCCTTCTCCAGCGCTTCTTAAGAATCAATTTAAGTGTCACCTTGCTCAAGAGGTTGATAATTATGAATCATATTTTTGGTGCTCAGTGTATGGAGTGCTTAGTCACACTATTGGTGATTCCAACTCATCTCAATACAGTGTATTGAAACAGCTGGCCAGTGGTGATTATATGATTCACCAAAGGTCAAAAAAAAGCATTTGAACTGTGCTGGGAAATTGAATATTATTCCAGTTGGGCTAGTGTTGCTATGACCTGGGTATCTTTCTCACCCTAGCCACAAGACTATCAAAGTAACTACAAAACTATTTTATGTTTTATGCAGCTGGAAAGAATCAGGAACTCCTGAGGTTGCCAGGCTGCAGTTTGGGTCTAAATGCTACAATCAACCATGTAAAGATTATGGAGGAAAAATGACTCAGGGGAATAAGATTACCAAGGCTAAAATAATTACTTTTATGTATAAAGAAGAAAGCTCTGCATGAACTGTAGAGCTTCTGAGATAAACAGGCACATATGATTGTGTCAGTGTAATTTGGAGAGAGTTGGGAGAAGTGAAGCGGAAGTTTTTGTCCCCCAAGGAACTGTTTCTGCAGCCCACATCAACAGAGGCATACCCCCTGTACAGTGCCATGTAGCCTGACCCATCAAAAGAATAATTTAATCTTCAGAACTTTCAAATTCTCATCTCTCTAAGCCACTTAGGTTCAATTATTTTAATTAAAATTTAAATGAGATTACAATTCCCTGTTTGGAGTTTCAATGGTCACTAGGACTTTACAGCACTAGGCAATATCCCTTTCATATTAAAGGATTTGAAAAGATGTCTCACATCCAGCTATTTTACATTATCCTTGTACTGTTGATCTGGATTTATTTTCTGCTTCCTCTTTAACTGCTGATTATTCCTGGGCTTGATAAGTAATATAGCCAGAAAAATGTGCATGGTCCAGATTCCCCCAAAAGTTAAATAAAAAGAAACTCCATTGTCAAAATTAATTTCCATATAGTAAAAAGCGTAGCTCAGAACTGCTCTTTCTAAATATTCTGGTCGTTTTTGCTTTTCTAATTTTTTCACAGATTATTTATCTTTCCTCCATTTCCATATTTTTATAAAATTATTAATATTCCCTGTGTACTTATTTACCTGTTCCTTCATCCTCTGAGAGACCTGAGTTTACAGTGCAGTAACATTTTTCAGAAGTTATAAGCTTGACCTGTATGATATAAGCCAGCATTTAAGCAGACAGGTGATGGGTGACAATAATAGCTGAATTTTAGCTGACTTAAACAAAAGAAGTCAGGAAGGGGTTGTATTGGGTTTGTGTGGCCAGGTTTTTGTAGCAGGGTGGCTGCTGTGAGGAGCCGATGTCTTTTCCCATGTCTGACAAAGCAAATAGCAGCTGGCTCCAAGATGGACCTGCTGCTGGCCAAGGCTGAGCCCACCAGTGATGGTGATAGTGTTTCTGCGATAATGCATTTAAGGAGTGGAAAAAGCCCTGCAACCACAGACAGAGAGAGGAGTGATGCTATGTGAGAAAAACAGCTCTGAATACACCAAGGTCAGTGAAGAAGGTGGGGGAGGAGGTGCTTCAGGCACGGAGCAATGATTCCCCTGCAGCCCCTGTTGCAGACCATGGTAAAGCAGCTGTGCTCCTGCAGCCCATAGAGGTTCATGATGAAGCAGAGATTCACCTGCAGCTTGTGGAGGACTCCAAGCAGGCAGATATTCCTGAAAGAGGCTATCACTCCATGGGAAGCCTGTGCTGGAGCAGGTTTGCAGGCAGGATTTACTTATGATCCCATGGGGAGCAAACCTGGAGTAACCTGTTCCCGAAGGACAGCACTTTGTGAAAGAGGTGCACAAAGGAGCAGTTCTTGAAGAACTGCAGCCTGAGGGAAGGGCTCACTGTGCAGAGGTTTGTGGAGGACTGTCACTAATGGGATACTCAGGTTTGATTATTGCCTGGGCAGTGTTCAGTGGTAGTACAAAGCTGTAGGAAAGTCAGGTATGCAAATTCATGTCACCTATCTAACCACAGAGACGCGTGTATTGAGGTCTTTTTCCATTTTCTTTTTTATTTACTCTGTATTGTGATTCCTGACAGTGCTGACATACCCCATTTAATTTCATCATGTGAGTCTCTGAGTGTTACTGTATCCATCATTTATTCTATTGTCTGCATCTCTGTTCTCCTGCATAAGGGGTGAAAGGAATGCAATTGATTCAACTTTTGTGTCTTATGAAGAGAAAGTGTCTTAAATTAGCTGCTAAACGTGTCTGCTTGTTCAATGGAGAGAACCAACTTCTGGAGGCCCCCAGCTAGGATACAAATCTATCATATTCAGGTAGAGCCCTATTGTGGTTACTTTAGGCACAGGTTAGGAGCTACAAGTTGGCAATTATTCTCTTTGCTAGACTTGTAATGGGCATTTACATTTCTGATCCCAAACAGTTTTGCTGATAGAGTAATCTGTCCTTGGAGAAGGTCAAATTTTACCTCTGAGTTTCCTACAGTTCTCAATCTAAAGACTCCGTGACTCGTAGTCAATTATACCTAAACAGGACTCACAAACTCATGATTCTTCTAACTGAACTGAACTTCTCATGAACTGTGAGGCTCTATTTCTTTTTGAAGTATTTTGAGAACATGCCTTATGTGTGAATTTCTTCTACCTGCTGGGATCATATGGAAAGGATAATTCTATCTTACCCACTATGCCATTGTGATTCCTGGAATAACTGCCTCCCAAAAGTAAACAAATGTTTTATTCCTAAAAGGACTAGCTAGTGCACTCCAAGAGAAAATCTGCGATGCACACATGGTGCGGACTGCTATGGAAACCAGTCCTGGGAGAGATTTGAGAACAAAGTTAGTTGACACTGTGATATATGTCCTAAAGTTAATTCGTGTTAAAAGATATAAAATGTAGTACCATCCCTATAAGTTTTGTTTTAATCCAGTATGCTATGAGTTAACTCAGAGGAAAGTAGCTCGGTAAAGGTACGGGAATTTCTCTTGCCTGAAAAGACAGGGGAGGGACACGAGACAAAACATGATTGGAATTATCAGAACGGGAGACACAAACATGCCTCTGCTGGGAATCGTTAAAAAAGGAACAAAGACGACGGAAAAAGGAGATCAGAGCCCGGAGAACCAGATGATTACATCAGATCAATATCTAGACCGTCCCCTCCTGAAATTAACATCTCCACACCACACCTGGATGCGACCATTAACGGCATTGTCCTTTCCCCCTCCGCCCTATTCAAACTCTTAGAACTGGAACATGAATGTTTAATGAAGATGCCTCGGAGGAAGAACCGTCGAAATCCCGAGTTTCTCTCAGCGATCCAGTGTATAAAAAGAGGCTGCTGCAAGCCAGAAATGTGAACTTGGGGGATAACAGACTGGCAGAGTGTGTTATCATTGTTCACCCGGTGCCGACCCCGGGCTCGACGCTGTCCTTTTAATTGTGGCTGTCCGAGACTGTCATTCTGTCTCTCAATAAAATTCCAAATTTTGATTTATCGAATTTGGTTGATCGTATTTACTACAACACTATGACAGTATTTCGATATCTTATCCTCCATATTTTCCTTGTAAAATTAATCCTTCACAGATAAGATAGTATTTCATTACAAAAGTATAACATGAACAGAAAAACTCTTCAGGATCTTTTTAAACAGAATGTATTACTTTAATCACAATATGATCAAAGGCATGCAGTGGAAAGCTGGCCACTGTGACAGAATAACAACTTCCTGGTGTAGAAACAAGAGAAGTGCAGCCACACTTGTCATTTGTCATAGTGAGAATGTTTGACTGATGCTGAAAATCAAAGCAAGAATTATCAATGAACCACAACACAAAAGCACTGCACAGTAAATCTCTCATCTCGCAATTAGACAGCAAGTGAGCAAGTTATGGATAACAAGAATGCCTCTACATGTCACTTCAGGATAACATTTTAAGTAGGAGAATCCTGGAGAAGTGAAGAAAGATAATCAATATGGTTATTAATGACACTAATTTCACACAAACCTCTGGGAAATTAAGCATGCTCTTCAGGAGTTGTTTCTTGCAGTAACTTCTAGAGGAATGAATAAGTTGCAAGCCAAACTTCATGTCAATATATTGAGTGGTGTGGTAGCAATGATATTTATTTCAGCCTGGAAACTTTTCAGAAATGAAATACTAGTATAAAAACATCTTAAAAATATTTTTCAAATACTTTTTTTTTTTTGGGGGGGGGGGGGGGAGGGGGGGCATGGTTTTTGTTGTTGTTTGGGGTTTTTGCATGCAGCTTTACCTTTACAGCTAAATACTTGGCTTCTCTTGAATCTGAATATCTCAGATTTAAAATATAAAAATAAATTAAAAACTTATGGGGGAAAGAGGCACTTAAGTGAAAAAGTCTGTATGTAGCATTTAATATGATGTGTATTGAAGTAAGAGAATAAGGTTTTGTCAAGTGCTGGGAAAACTCTGCATTCTGAATGTTTCTGCAGATGCTCATAGTACACTTCCCTTTAGATTGAAAGTGACTTGAGTGAACACTGTTTAGGCATTGATTAGGGTCTAGCTTTTTATACTAGTGAAGCACAGATCAAATGTGCACCTAAAACTTGCATATCTTATGGCAAAATCTCCTTACCAACACAGACTTATTTTCACCAACATTAGCACTACACTGCCAACATACTTGGAGAAAAGGCAATTTGACTCATGTGTATTGTGGTTTTTAGGACTGAATAATATTCATTAAAGTGCAATCCTTATAACTCATAGTAAGTACCCAGAGTTTTCCCACTTGGCTCAGTAAGTGTTCCATAAAATATTGGTTTCTTTTATTTTTAGTTCCTTAAGAGTGGAAAATGAGCATGTTCTATGCCATTCCATGCTGTTTTGACCCAAAGAAAGTAGTATCTAATCTATTCATAAACTTAAATTCCATTGAGAGCTATTCATGTCCAAATGTTTCGTTGATTGTCTTCACCATTTCTTATAATTCAAACAAGCAACAAAGTGGTTGGCAAGCAGTGATTAAGAATGCCTGGTATTCATAATCATTTTTGTCTAACTACTTAACATAGTAATTATTTCTTGATTGGAAAGCATTTTGAGGAAGATAAAGCTGGAAGCTAAATCTTGAATTTGGGCCCAAACATTAAAACCAAAATATGATTCTCTGCTACAAAACTGTATGGTAATCTGATCTGAAAAACTGCACAAAATTTCTCATATGTTAACTGTGATTGCTGATGTTTACTAATCAGTTTTCTGCCTGTAGCATTGCCTTTACCTTTGAAGTGAATGGTATTGAGAAGACATTAATCAGCTTGAAAGTTGTTTTATATCAAATCTTTCAGAAACAATGAGTTTCCCTGAACTTAAGAATGATGAGGTAGAGACACTCCCCAAACTATTCAATTTAGAACGGTTTTGTTTTTTGGTTTTGTTTTTTTTTTCCAGTCAGTCACCTGTAGGTAAGGCCCAGCCAGGGACCTTTTCCTCTTTCATGGCTGAGAACTGCAGTCAGTGATTTCTGTTTTACCCAAGCACCTCTGGTTTAGAATGGAAAAAGAGCAGAGCTTCAGGTAGCTTAGGTATGTGATGAGTTTAGCCTCAGGTCCTGGATCAGCTTGCAAGCACTGCTGTTTTTCCTGCAAGGACACTGAAACAATAGTAACTTGATGTTTTTCTTCCAATAGACTAAGCTTGTTCCTGGTTTCCTATGCCCACAGGTATGCATGGGTATAGAAAACAGATAATGCTTTATAGTCTAAGAAGAGTTACATGGTTGTTGACATGGGAAAACCATAGATCTTTGCAAAACTCAGCTGGATTGATGGTTTTTCTTTGCTTTGCTCTTAGTCTTCTGGTCTTCTATTGCAGTTTGATTTCAAGAAAAAAAAAAATGTTGTGTTTACTCTTTGCCTATTTTCTAATTTCAATCATTAGATTCAACTTTTCTTTACATGAAATTTGTCATGGCTTTGTTACGTATAACAAAAGAGAGAATTCAACCTTACCTGTTCATAATTTTTTGTAGTGGTTGTGACAGCAATCTCTCAGACATTACAAAAGTAGGTCCACTCCACCTCATTTCCAACACAAATTAGTTTTTCCTACTCTATCTTGATTGAAAAAATTAACTAGTGTTTCCTTCACCTTGCTCATAGCCAGATACATCCATAATATATCTTATATATATATATCATAATATAAATTGTCATTATCTGTTATTATACATAGGCATTCCTGTTGTGAGGCTAAATTTGGCTTTAATGCTATACAGTATCTAAAGAACAGTAGCTATAAATCTTACAGCAATCTATACCAATTAAACCACAATACTTTATGAAATTTTTTTTCTGTTCTCTTATTTATTGACAGATTTTTTTTAATTTTTTTTTTTTTTTAAATTACAACACAATGAAATGATGGTAAGTACATAAGATGCAATAGTATAAAAAGCCATTTTAACCCTTCCCTTGGTTAAGACACTTACAGCAGACAAGAACTGCCCCACCCCAATTCCCCCCTTCTCAAATGAAAACAAAAAAAATAAATATAAATTAATAAATATAAAACAAATCACTGCACAGCCCTTAACTCTTTGATTGCCATGGCAAGAACCATAATGATGATTCCAGCATGTGACGTTCGGTGGTTAAAGGTTGCCGCAGCAGTCAAAGGGTTATAGCATTGTAAACATAAGTACTTTGTTGAAAATGTTCAGTCATGTTAATGGTCTACAGCAATGACATTATTATCATGACCCCTTGACCTTTAATGACACAACAGTATAAGGAGTTAAAGAGATTAGCTTGGTGCTGTTACATAGATTAATTAACCCATTTAGTTTAACAATGCACTATGAGGTCTTGATTTACTAACAAAAGACTACCTGTGTATAATAAAACACTGTTCAATGCATTGATCAATAAAATCAATGAAAAAAATCTTTCTAAGCACCACAAAATTTTGCCTGATTATATCTGACAGTCATAATACACTTTAGCACCATTTAGTCAGCCTTGCATTTGCACACAAACAAGCTTTGTGTTTGTCAGTAGAAGTTACCTGAAGGAATAACATATGTCAGTTATAAAAAGGTTACCGTATAGAATGCTGTGTGAGCCAATAAAATAAAATAACATAACAATAATAAAATGAAATTCAGGTGCAGAAAACAAATAAATGCTCCAGTTATTTTGATAATAACACACATCCTAATAAGTGGAACATGGGCATGAAATGAATATGGAGCTATGCAGAGAAAAGGGAATAAAAATGAGAATTTTGTTTCCCACAAGAGAAATTATCACATCCATATTCTGACTTATTTGTCAGACTTTGAAAATTAAATGAACAACTGTAGGGTGGTTGAAGATAAAGAGCTCGAAGAGTTGATGTTTAACTGTATGTGAGTTTTAGGGTCGTGTTATGCATAAAACCACTTTCAGGGATATCCTATAAACCACACAAACACCCTTGTCTCTGCATGAGAGGTTGATTTCCTCCTTCTCAGACATGGAGGATAAATAAGCAAATCTGGGTGGGCAGAACCACAATTGTAGTAGCTTCTAGCTAACATGTTGGGACCAGAACAGTTTCTGTTGAAATTACAGGGATGAAGGAATATCAATAAGAACAAAAATGGAATCAGCTGCTAAAATAACCCTCAACAAGCAGAACAAAGGAAGAAATCAAGTTCTGATACAAGAATAAAGAACCTGGAGAGAACGCAAGGTGCATGTTACTCATAAAGAGAAACAAGATGTGTATGAAGCTTGGAAAAATATGTACCCTTCTTGTATATATCCATATCAAGCTCTAGTTGACTACAGACTGACAAAACTAGCTGCACATGCTTTAACTGCTAACATATACTACCACAGGACTGGCAAGGAGAAGACATTGCATCCCTCAAACAGTTTCTGATCATATAGGAACACCTACAATATAAAGCAAACCTCAGAAGTCAAACACCTGCACCTTTTTCTGCAAGCTGTGTCTGAACTACGCAATGAATCTAAGAATACAGTAGCAGATGACAGAGAGAGTTCTTTATATGTGATACCAAAAAAATAGGATCAGTTGGAAAACTGCATAATAGCAAAGCATTCTGCTCTGTAACAGTGCTAGCCTATTATGCTACAGCAGTAAGGTAATGGTAATTGATGTGTATGAACTAACTTGTAGTAGAGGAAGGAGTCCAGCCATAAAATTCTTGTCTGAATATCAGTGACACAGTTTATAGGCATCAGAATGCAAAGGAGAAAGAGAACAGGTTAAAGACGAGAACTGGAACCAATGAAAATAACAGACTGTTGAAATGCAGCTTTCTAGTCTGCTCACCTTTCAGAGACGTCATAAGCCATACAAATGGTATGCAATGGCTGGCATCAAAAATGGTAGGTCTCTGTTGTTATACTGTTGTACATCTGACAAGTCAAGTAGTTCCAAGATGCAAATAAAGAAACCGTGATTATCAGCTCTGGCCGTACCAAGCCTTTTTCATAAAAGACTTAAGGATGTCAATGTCAGTGGATGGCAAAGGCTTCAATAACCTGCTGCAAGTTAGAGCTAAGTGTTGGAGTACTGGACAATGAACAAGATTCAGTGAAAGATATACATCAAGTTTCTCAAATATTCAGAGGAGATTTGAGAAAGTACTACCTCTTCGTTTTAGACACAAAAAGCTGCAATTCCTAGTGGCAAGCCATAAAATGATTAAATGAGATAGACATGATTAAAATGAGATAGACAACAAAATTGGTTTTGTTTATTTGTAAAATGAACAGATCATTTCCCGCTTGCCTATCAAGAGAATATAAAATCAAATATTGCCTTAATTAGTTAGGAAACATGTCAAGGTGCAGTGAGAAAAGGGAATGGAAAGGAATCAGAAATTTGACTGTATTTATCAATTTACATACAGAAATAGAAATAGATGATCCATCTAGAGGCCATAAAAGTGTTTCTGTCATATCGAACTGTCACACTTCATCACTATTATGGAAATAGAACTACATGGCTGTAATATAGACTAGTAGAGGTTAAAAACTTCCTTGTCCTTCAGTATTTTATTCAGTGGAGTTCTTCAAGTCATCTTGGATCTAATGTCTGAGAATGAACAGAAAGACATTTCACTGTGACCAGTTTTTGCACAGAGATTCAGATTAATATTATTTTGACTAAATCTATCTCAAAAGATTTTGATTGAACCAGATAAATAATGTAATAAATAAATAATATATTACTACATATATATGCAGTCAGGTTTAGAGCAACTATATTGAGATTTTTGACTGACTGCTATCTGGTGGGTAATGACTCCAAATACAGAATTCAGTGGACTTTCTACAGCTTAACAGATATCTTTATTGTTGGGGGGCAATAATACTTTCCAAGCTATCACAAAGTTCTTGGTAATATCTCTTCTCTTTTATTGTTGATTGCATGAAAATTTAGTGGTGTTAGTGATCCTAACACCATTGCTTTTTGACAATTGCAATTTGCTAATCGGTGTTGTACTTGCACTTATACGTCAAAATGGTTTCACTCCTTTTCTTATTTTCTTTTGGTAATTGAAAATGGAAATGTTCTTATGCTACTTTTCTTGTGTCTGTCTGTAGGCTTTGACCAAAAGACCTAGTTGGCTTTTCTGTGGGTCCTAGAAGTTGCAGAAAAGAAGTTCATGACTAGTTTAAATTTCCTCTGAGAAAGACTTCAACAGGGTGTTAATTTAAAACTATTTGTCACCACTGTGATCCAAGCACTGCTATCAGTACACATTCCTCTGACGGTGGTAGCATGTCTTTGATGGTGAAAAGGGAGGATCATGAACCATGATCTATCCTGTAAAATGATTTTCAACCAGACACAGTAAGATCACAATACTGTGATTTGACAACTGATATCTGCATGCTTTGGAAACATGGTAAAGATAGACATTATGTATATATATGTATATGTGTGTATGTGTGTGTGTGTGTATATATATATATATATACACACACACACACACACACACACACACACATACTTGACAATGCTTTATCTATTTCATTACATAGAGTAAGTGTTGGGAATAGAGTATTTTTATCATCACACATTCCTTCAATTCTGGATTCCTATTCAAGGTTAAATTTTGTTGAGTATAACAATGTCAGTTGTTTCCGTAAGCTGTGAGTATTGACAATGGCTATTCTGAAAGGTGTTTTTGATTGTTTTCATCTGCCTGGTGATGCATGGCCAGAATTCATAGCACTTTATCATATGAGGTAAAATACAACCATTTACATATAAGCTGCAGCTATGCCTTGCAGGTATGAATTGTAGTTGTCATGGTCATTTAAAACAGTGCTGTAGGTTGCTGATGATGTCTTCTGAATGCATGTCAGCACATGTGTAATTTTCTAAGTTACATAATTCTACTTATATCCAAGCAGACAAACTGCGTGGAGTTGACTTCAACAGAGTGTTCCTGTAAGATATGGAGGTGATCAGTATGTGAGCACTGTCAATTTTGTGGAAATGGCCAAGCATAGCATATACAGTACATTATTTTCTGTTTAGAATCATTGTATGCCCAAATATGAGGCTGCGCATTTACCTGCAATATATTAGTTGTAAACCAGTACTTTTTGAGATCTATTTAATATCTTCTAATTTAAAACACTGACAAAGAATAGAAACCATCATTTTGGAAAATGATGAAAGAAGTGATACCAAAAACCTATTTTCTCTTCTTTAAAGCTGCAAAATTATAGTAAGGAACCAAATTTTTTATGCCTTAGAAACACGGATTACCTGCTGACACTAAGTACTCTTGGCTTCAACAAAGCAGATGAATTTATGCACAGCCATGTAAGCTACGAATGTTTATGCAAACTGGGTGTTAAATACCAACACATCATGATGGAAATATGAATTAGAAATATTATTTTATGACTCAACACACAACCCTGCCAGTGGTGAACCCATATGGACATTCACTGATTGGCAGAGTTACACTGTTCTGTTGAGATTATGTAAGTAACAGAGTACTTCACAAAAAACTCTTCAAACTCCATTCTCATATTGTTAAGGACTAACCAGGTACTTTCGGAAGTTATTTTATGTCAGCATTCTGTTACGAATCCCAGTTCTCAGAAAGCCAGTTCCTGGAATGATGGATTGGTAAATGGGTTATCCAAGACGCATGCATGGCACAGAATGAATGGGATTATTCCACAGGATGGAGACAATATTCAGAAGATATTTTACTGCAAGAGTGAAAGAAAAAAATAAAAGTCATAAAAGGCTATGGATTAAGATATGCTGCTCCAAAAAGATTAAGGCTGTAGTTATAAGAAGGACATGATTCAATTTCATATGGTACAAATCACTATTAACTAAACAGAAAACCTTGGTTTATGTGGTGGTTATAGTAATAATAAACTGTTGACAATAGTATTCTACAGAAGCAGAAGAAACTAAGCTGTGTGACTGGAAAGCTTCATGCCATCATAAGTGGCTGGCATGTGGAATGATTACCGTTTATGAAGTTTTACTGTGACAGCAAGTATTACTACGCTGCATACACATCCAAGTACAGAAAACTGTTTTTAGCATGCTAATTTACATCAGCCTTTCTTCATTTATGTCTTCTCTGCATCTAAAATTTATTTAATCTAGACTGGAGCAATACTTAAGGCCATCTCCACAAAGTAAACATAATTTATGGACACCACTCAGAATATCCTCTTTCAAAGACAAAATGAGCAGCTGCAATTCCAAATGTTAATTAACTGACCATAATTTGTAGATGATATTCTAAAGCTTATGTATACTGGGAAAGAAGACCTGTTTATAATACATATATTTAAGGCTGTCTACATCCTTCCTTGAAATACAGTACGATTTTAGGAACAGATGCTTGCTGTGCTCACACACTGATGATCCTTCAAAATATGATCTTCTATTATTGGGCATTCCTACTTATGTACATACACATATCAAATAATTCCACATCATACAAAATCTATGCTGCCTAACATTAGAGGCTATCTTAGATCAAGCCTCAAATGAAGCCAGTTTGCAACAAGTGATGGTATGCTTTTGATGTTTACCAGACGTTTTCAGCATTGATGGCACTGATGACAATGTCTTTCTCCATCAGCCTCTGACATCTCAGATGACAAGTCACAAGAAAGCATTAGACAGATTTGACTCACACATTACATATTTTTCATGAGACTAGCAGCAGAAAATTCATTGAATTACATGCACATATCAGAGATTAATTTTATGAGTGCATGGTTCATTTACACCCGATTTTGTAACTGACATATGTTTAAATGGTCTTATCTCATGAGAACCACTCTGTCTGCAGTCTGTACTGGGAGCTAAGGAAGTATGGGTTATCACAATATCACAGATACCTAACAGGTTATCTGTTCCTATGCTTCCAGACAATATTATTTGATTTACAGCATAGCTGGACACTTAGGTGGCCAGTGACATTAGTTTCCTTAGCTGATAATGATGACTTCCCTTACAGCTCATAGACCTGTAGTCATCTGTTTATACTTCTGAAAACAGAGGTGTCTAGAGACCGTCTTGACAACAAAAGGCAAACTGGGAGCTACTGCTCTGTAATGGCTGCATCACTTCTCCCACTGTCATGGTGCATGGCTTCCTTCACCTCAACAATAGGTGATAAAACTTAGGCCATGTTGTAAGGAGATACAAGAGCCAGGACAGAGCAAGGCCCTGCAGCCATATCCTTGCTCCCCTGCCCAGGCATCTCATTCTCTTTTCAAAGTAGGCTGCTAATGGTATGGTAGCTCACATTTCTACTTCCTTAAAAATCCGTCTGGAACATTCACTGTTCAGTTTATTATGTGTGTGTTTTAAGATTTGTCCTAACAATGGTTCAAATGCAAATGCAAATGCAAATGCAAATTTAAAAAAAAAAAAAAAAAAAAAAAAAAAAAGAGAGACGTAATGTTTCCATTGCTAATAGGCAGACAAACTTCCTAGACTATCCACTTTTTTCTAACCAACAAGCTAGAATTAGATTCTATATAATTTGGTACCAAAAGCTACTTTTAACTGACATTTAGATTGTAAAGTAAGATCCCCCCAAAAGTCGAAAATTCAAAAATTAAGCCTTACACCCTGTTTTTAACCCACAGTGCTATTAGCAAAGGAGTCCTGATCAAGCAGCTGGGGATGCAAAGTATGTCTTGTAAGAAAAAGTGTAAGTCTGCCCCTATGTTTGGATATATTAGCTTATGATATTTTAATTCACAAAATTAGCCTTAAAAAATCTTTTTCTTTAATTATCCCCTCCCTTTTCCCATTTTGAAAGAAGAAAAAGAACAAAAGTTCATAGGAATATATAAAACATGTATTACTTTTATTCAGGAGACTTGAAAGGGCTCCTTTGGAGCCATTTGAGTCTCTCCATCCCAGCCTATCCAGTAAATATACAGTTACATATTCTTAATTTTTTTTTGATAAAAATCACTTTTGTCTACAGTCAATAACCTTTTCATAGGTTTAGATAGTGAAAGGCCAAAGGAAACATTGCCATAATCCACTCCGGCCTTCCGCATCTTACAGACCAGAGTACTCTGAAGATACACAACCTTATGCAGTCAGCTTGATAGACTGTGGCTGATTAAAACAACACATACTCAGTTTTGTATTGTTCCAAAGTACAAATTATGACAATAGCAATATGGAAAGGTTTATTAAAAGAGTTATGGCACATGAGCAGGAACCTAGATTGCAGAACTGAAAATATTTTAAATTCACTTTTTCTTATTTCTGATAGTTATAGGCCCTCATAGAGAAACAACAATTCAAAATATAAAATTGTCTTAGACCTTTTACTAATTTGAGTCCAAAATTAGATCAGGCAACATCACTAATTTACTCTGAAAATCTATAATTTGAAACTAGCCAGTACGTATTTGGAAATTACAGTGAACACAAATGCTCCTACATCTTTTAGTTAAAGCAAAACTTTATGATTGTTTTACAGCTTACTGGAAATATGAGAATGTAACAGAAATGTTGACACTATCTTGCTTTGCGTGACATAAACATGCCAATATAATTTTTTTCCTCCCTCTCTGTGTATAACATATAAGCACTTTTAAGTAAAAGAAAATTGATTCAATGATCAACTTATCATGTATTCATGTATGTATGATGTACCATATACCAAGCACTAGAATTATCATACTTACCTTCCTGCATAATTACAGTTAAATTCTCCAAACACAAATATTTTTGTTACCTTCTCAAGGAACAACAGTCAACATGCTTAGCACTTCACTACTGTCAGGGAAACGGCTGCAGAAAAAGTTAAAGCTGCCACGAAAGATATTTCAAAATTGAAATGAAACTTTCAAGTGAATAAAAACCCTAATGCGATGCTCTTCTGACTTAAAAGAAAAAAAAAAAAAAATCTCCTATTGTAGAGGAAAAGCAAATACAAAGTAGTTCTTTTAGTATTTTTCTCCAACTGTCCTGGGGAAAAAATTGGAACAGCAACATCAATCATTCTGTTCTGTCTGTAGCAGAACATAAGTTATAGTAGTTTGTTGACATTAAAAATTTCTCAACGGATTAAAATGTGCATGTCTCTGTATGTGTGTGTTTGTGTGCTTTTATAAGTATACAAACACACACTTCTTAATATATATGTAAAACAGCACAGAATTTAAAATCACGAAATGAGCTGATCCACAGCAAAAGTCGTGTACAACTAAATTGTCAACAAATCTATATTTTCAGCAACAACTGACTTGGATTTACTAAATAATGCTGTGGGCTGATACTGGTGCACTTCTAACCTACAGTATGCAGTATTTCTACAAAACATCTCCAAAACGCCATCTGCATTGCATATTCGTTGTAAAACTATATCTTTTCTAATCTTCATTTTTGTTAACCATACATATGTATATCTGTTTATTCTCTAAGAAATAAGTTTGCAATGCTTTATAGCATGCCACATATGTTCATAAGTCCTCAAATCAATATAAAATCATGTAACTGAAAAAAAGGCATACTATTTTTCATGCTACGCTCAATGTAAATATAAATTCAAGGCAGTCAAGCTATCCATTACCAAAACAGTAATAATCATTATATATATGTATATATACCTACACTCTCTAAAAAGTGATCCAGTTATGTGGATTAAGAAACCAGTAAGAAATTGGTTGAACATAGTATAAAAGTCTCATTTTATGTAAAAGCCCATACTGGCCATTTCAAGTATTTTAATACTTTCCTATAACCTTTTCATTAATAACTAGATATTTGTAGAAATAATAATTTTATACTGAAAATTGTATTCAAGTTAAATAAAAATTAACTTCTGCTGTAATTCATTTTTAGAGTGTGCATGTATACATAGCAAAATACCTTTCTACAGACCTATCATAAATATTTTAGTCTATGTCATTTCTCTCCTACTAAAACACTTCATTTTCTTTTTTTTTTTTTTTTCTCAAATTTTGGATTATGTCTATCAGGCCTTTCAAGAAATAAAGCTCATCTTAGTTCATTTGCAACACCAGATTCCCTTCAGTTTGTGCCAGTTTGCAAGTTAAAGGTCAAAGACATAGGACAGTACAATTTAAGGAAATTCAGACAGTGAAGCTGTTCACAGAAGACAATGTTTAACTTGGTAATGACAGTCAACAGGTCAATAATCAAGTTCAAGGCAAGCTGTTCATTGTTGCAAAAGCTACTCCCCTCAAAACCTGGCTTTCATAAAAAACCAGGTATCTGACTTTTGGGGTGCATCATTCTGACCATCTTTAAAAAGTTCACAGCCCAGTGACTGTAAAGCCTATCACTGCAAGAAGCAGCTCCTAAAATCAATAAAGAGGTCTGTCAGTTGCTGACTTTTCTCTAGGAAAAAATTATTGATACAAACCTGCTCTGCAGGTCACATGAAAATGACAATACTGCTGTTAGCACAATTTACACAGAATGACAAAATGTTTTGGCGGTCCCTTGGCTCTGTCAGTTGATACCATGTTTGACAGAAGGCCAGAAATTTTAACCCTTTGAGAACTATTATGAACATGCAAAGGGGTAACACATCAGAGGATACTCATGCACTATCAGAGTCATCTTATTAGCTTTCCTTTGAAACTGTAACTCCACTTCTGCAGAGGCAAATGGAATTGTCATGCAACAAAATCTCAAGAGAGAAATCCAAGACGCTTAAGATAAAAGGCTAAGCTATAAAATTGTTGCCAGCTCAGAAAAATTCTTGGTAAGTGGTAGAAATTACTAAAATACATTTGGTTCCTTTAACAAGAAAGTAGCTGGTAAATATATTTTGCTTTCTATTCATGTTACAAATGTTTTTCTCTCAATAATGCAAATAATTAAAAATGCAATTACAATAAATCTGTTTTGAAAAACTGATTTTCTCTTGAAACCTGTATTACCCAAACACAATTCTATAATTTAATGATGACCAAGATTAACATCCACCAGACTCTGAAAACTGGATGCAATAGTTCTCAAAGGGTTACACCACCAATAAAATACCAGTGTAAAGTTTCTCAATAGCATGTCTGTTGTTTTAGTTCATTGAAATCCACTTCAGAGACACTTCTTTTTACCATTCTTTGGAATGAGTGCTCCTGACAGACCTATAAAAGGCCTGGGGTAGTTGGCTTGGTACAGCTTGGGAAAGATAATGTAGGAAAACCAACCAGAAATCAAATAAACCAATAAAAATGTTCTGCTTGAATATAGTATTGAATATGAGTTTAAAACATAGAGGACATAGCCCAGAGCAGCTGTAAAAAACACAAAATGAATGTATTAAGGCTGTTACTATATTGCAGATATTTTGGCCCCTTGTTTGTTGGAAAACGGCTGTCCGAACAGTCTGAAGTCCTGCGTGTCATCCGAGTCTCCCACCTGACAAAACTGGAAGCAGGAGTATAGGACTTTATCCATAGCAGACAGAAAGCAATCCTCTTTGGAGACAAAGCTGTTTTGGGTCTTCTCACTTTCCTGAAAGTTCCATTGTCGGTTGTTGTGTTTCTCTAAAAAAATTTATTTTCAGCAAAAAATTTTTCGAAGGGGAACAGGCCTTAAGGGAAAAATGTAGAAACATTGGAGATTTTTATTCCTCTTCGTTAGTTAATCCTGATAGTTTATAGGGCTTTGAGCGTGCAGAGGGAAGGCTTAGAATTGAATGACAAAGAAAGACAAAGGACTGAAGAAACAGCAGATACTGTGTATCATGGAAGCTTCCCAGCTGAGTGAATCCCCACTCATGCACAGGACAGGCAACCCCCTGGGTTTTAAAGATCAGCTTTGTTTCAGACTGACAGATGCCCGCTCCTAGCTAGGAAACTGCATAACAGCTCTTGTGTTGAATCTCAAGTTACCACAAACTCCTGGGAGGGAAAGAAAAAAAAAAAAAAACAAAACCCTACATCACACCCACTCTTGCATAGAGCGTTTGCAGTACAGTATGTGGCGGGGTGTTCCTTTCCTTTTGAACTGGAACACAGTGTAAACCAAGACAAGGAGGCACAAGGCCAGGATGCAGGGAATGACGATGGCTATGGCTTTCACAGTGCTGGCTGTGTTGTCCAGTTTGATGACAATGTCAACATCATCTTGAGGGCTGTGTCGGTCTTTATCTCGATCTGTTGGTCCATCACAACCCATAAAATCCTTGAGGATGGATCTGGGATAGCCAGGTTCCACCTTGAGCATCTGGTTATTGAATTTCCAGTATTCTTTTCCTTTGTAGAAATATGTGAAGCCTGAGGAAGAAAGTAGCAATTATTCATGGTCATATGAAATCATGTCATCAATATACCATGATGGAAGTTACTGGTATCAATTTTTTTGTAATAAAAAAAAAAATCAAAAGACATAAGGAATAGACTTCAGTTATAGGTAATTCAAATCTCCTTTTATAAATTTTATTTCTTTACTGTCTCTAGAAATCTAACATTGAGTTTGGGGGTTTTGTTTTGGTTTTATTGTTTGTTCTTTAGTTGTTCTTTCATTCAGAGAACTGGGATTTTATTTTCTTTCATTACTACAAACATAATCAAATAATTCCAGAGAATATGGTTTATGAAAAGTCAAGGTTTGCTCAGTTTGTTCATCCGTTGAAAAAACTACTAGAGTTGGAATCCTCAGGGACAGAACTTTAAAGCATCACAACCTCTTCAAGATTGGAAAGCTAAAACAAATTGCAATGCTGTGCTATGCTATGTTATCCAGAAAAGAGAACTGACCCTCTTTAGTCTCACATAGCCTATCATTGTACTTCAGAAGGAGAAATAAATATAGGAGACTTCAGAAGGGTGAAATAAAAGCATCTTTCACATGAGAAAATGGCTGTAACCAGATTTAAGTTTTCTGTAAAGACCTGATAGTTGTTCATTCAGGCACAATCCAATGTTATTAATAAACATGCCTAAATGGACAAAAAACCTTGACTCTTGCCAAAAATCTATATTACTTTATTATCCCAGCTGAAAAGTGACATTGATCTGTCAAGACAAAAACCTTCAGGATGGGTGAACTTTCTCCTGCTGTCTATGAACTGAATGGAAACAGCTGGATTTTTTTCTTATCTTCACTTTATACATCTCATATATTTCCTCCAGTATTAAAGGCTACTAAGACAGATTGGACACGATTTGTAGTTAACAATGCTTCCTAAAAAAAGCTGGTAACTGCCTGTCTGAAGATAACATTATTAACCACCTATTCAATCAATAGTTACTTTCTTTCAATTCTAAGATTTAAAGAAAAAGATAAATATTCAATAGTCTATTTTGCAGCTCAAACTGTAGGAAAAGTCTTCATCACCTACTACTTTTCAGAAAAACTTGAGTATTTCATCATTCTTCTACATTAGGTATTTTTGTAATTTTAATAGCCTTCCTAGCAAATTAAAAGATATTATTTTCATTTCCTTAATCCCTTTCATTTATATTACCTGAAAATATGTTAGTAGATTAATAGAAAGATTTAATACAATTTGGAAAAAAAAAAAAAAAAAAAAAAAAAAAGAAGGATACAAAAAGTACTGATGTATATCAAAAGAGTAGCTAGACTTGTTCAGAAAATGCCTTCTATACTGATTGGAATAAAACCTAAAAGAGGACTGGAATTCTTTAAATATTATGAAGTTTTAAAAGTTTTAGCACATATACAGTTCCTTATAGCAATCTGTAGTTTAAATGAAAAGCGTTATCAAATGCAAAATTTCAGTATTTTGAACCACAGTTACCCTATTGTTGCATTCCGTATAACAATATGCTTTTTGCAAAGTACTGCACATCCTGGCCATGGAAAAATATTTCAAGTATGGAAATTTGATGTATTATCTCTATCAATACTCTAATACATATATAGAAACAATATACAGATGTGACACCTCTAAATCTTTATTCATACATATATGCAGAATACATATATGTGTACTCAGAGGTAGAGGTAAGTCAAAATACAGGCTTCAGTTAGTAGTAAGAGATATTTTGCAGCAAAAGGTCAAATTAAACTCTTAAAGCAGCAAAGGAATTGCCAGCTGCTAGAGATCCAATACAATTTTTTCAATTAGAGCGCATTTTCCACCGGAAAACTCTGAACATAGTTTAAACTTTTCTGCATTTTTGCTGAGGTAGGAACCAGGATAATAGTCAATTACAGCTGAAAGATGGAAGCTACCAGCAGAGAAGGGCAGTTATAAGAGACTGAGTAGTTTTACTGCTTCTCCTGACAGAATAAATGACTTCACAGAACTGTTGGAAGTGATTTCATCTAATCTTCTAGATGTGTTAAACCTGCTTTGAGAGCTGCTCCTTACGATTTTCTAGGTACTAGTCACTGAGCAGTGAATGCAATACCTGATCTGAACAGCACTGAAGGGCTTAGCAGTGACTACTATCTCAAATGTACTTATGTAGTAAGTATAAGGCAAAAAAGACCAGCGGATGAATAGACTACCTTTTCACTTTCTTCTACCTAAAAATTGCCCCACCATTCACTTTAGCAGAATTTCTAGCTGGAAAGTTAAATTTTATGTGCTGCACTCAAGGTAGAAAGACAGATTTCTCCAATTTGGAGAACTTTGTGTGATCTCCGATTCTGTGTATCAAAAGAAAGGAAATTTCTTCTCCACCTCCTCCTAAGAGTTTCTCCCACAGTGTTAGAAAACAAATCACAATATGGGAAGTAGTAAGGGTGAGTTTCAAAGATGTTCCCTGTACCTTACCAAGCTTTTTGGATACTGATCTGGGACACTGACTAGAGTGGGAAATTGTTTTTTCTCATCTTTCCCAAGACTCTTAAAGCAAGATTGCCAAAAGCTTTTACCATCGCTGAAGAAAGCCCCTGCATGATCAGGGTTATTGTAGGTGTTCATCTGCATAGTTTACACAATAGAAAGACAAAAGAAGGATAAAAAGAACACTTTAAAATTAAATAGATTGCCTGAAAGACATGCTTTCAGATGTTTCCTTTTGAAGGTTTATAGTAAAAGTTCTTTATCAACTCTACTTCTGTCCAAAGAAATAAAAGCAGTTTCAGGCAAAAGGCAATCAACTTCTTTCAAACTGAGTTGCAAATTTTCTTATTTTGCTTTTGTTTCTTTCTCTCATACAAACAACAGCAAAGTTGTGAACTGTTTCTTAAGACTTTATTTTCTTGATTTCAGGGAAAATGTCTTAGTGGTCTTCTTGGGAACTTTGTGGCGTAATTTTCAGTCCCTTTTTCTGCCCTGGGGCCCTTACAGGATTTCTGAGATGCTCAAGAATTCCCGCTTTGCTTTCACCTCCTCCACAATCTCATGTCAGGTTTTACTAACCTCCACATCCAAAGAGTCTGGCAGACTATCATAACCACTGAGGTTAGAAAGAGAAGTGGCTTTATGTATATAATCAAAAGTCTTTCACGCCTTAGGAATGCATGCTCTGTCTCTGCAGTGCTTTCAAACTCACTGGTCTAGGTGTTACAGTAAGATAATTTTCATTTTTAATGGGAGACACATGTACCTGAGCTCAGCACGGATTATAAATCTATTTATATACACTGATATGTGTATATATGTGTATATATACACACAGACATAGATAGACATATAGATGATAGATACACACACAGATACAGATGTATATACAAACATACATCTATTTCTATAATGTTTCTATAATACACAAATATGCATATTTAAAAACAGTTAATTATTGAGTGTGATGTATGCAGAACATAATCTTGAATTACCTACTTTCCAGTTAAAAGCAACACAAAAAATACAATCTAGCAAAAAGGCCAAAATACAGACAGAGTTTCTTTTTCTGGATAAAACAGACACAAAGCAAGAAAGCAATTAAACATATTTCTGGAAAAAAAACCCCAACATTTCCATGGTAAATTACTTAATCAAGTTAGAGGTTGAAATAGGAGACTAAAATGTTTTATAAAAGGAAAGAAATATTTTTCTTATTAAAAGGAAATTAAAATAATATGGCAATAGATAATGTGTCCTGTCTTATGAGGCAAACAGAACAAATGCAGAACCTACGAATAAATAAATAAATCATATGTGCTATATAACAATTATCCAACAATGATAGGATACAACAAATGCACATTTTAATTCCCATCAAAAAGATCTAAAAACTCTGTGCAACTGAAGGCTCTGTTGGCAGCCAGCCACCATCCCCTGGGTAGCACTAAATTCTCCTAAGATGGAGGAGATTTGGGCTGCTCTCAGTTGTTTTCTGGTGTGTCCAGCTGAGACTCCAGGCTCTAGGTATATGATGATGCATCTTGATAAAGGTAATAATAAATGATACTAAAATCCCTGTTATCTGCGTTTCTACATCATGGACTTATGACATCTTTGTTTTACATAAATTCATTGGGATATTTCTGCTTAGATAAAGATTTTGCTTCCCTTTGCTAGCTTTTGAGAATGAAACCAATTACTTCTAAGATGTTTAAAAAGCCAACACCTTGAAAATTCAATAGGGATATACTGCATTTATGAAGCTTGTTTTAGGAGGTACTATAATTCAGCAGAGAACAAAAAATTAGTTAAGACAGAAGAACATAAGAATGGAAACTAAGGTTTATAATACTAAATTTGAAAGCTTTTTCAGCCCTAAGTTAAACAGTACATGAAAACAACCATTTTCACTAAAGCCAGTTCTATAGCAGGAAATACTCTGTTCAGATATCAAAAATTCCTTCACTACTTAACCTGAATAGTCAATCATCCCTCTACTCCTCTATCTTACATAAAGGATCTAAATAAATAATTAAAACAAGAATGTGTTTGCATACCATTTTCCTTGTGGACAAAGGCTCCCTGAGGAGATTCTGGGATACCTTTCCAAATTGTGATTGGTTTGGGATAACCAGGGTCCATGGATCTCATTTCTTCACTGTACCTCCAGTACCTGAAATATTTTTAAAGGAAAAAAAACCCCCCACATTTGTAAGATAGCAGATGAGTAACTTTATATATTTCCCCTCTAACACTTGCTACATTCATTAGCCACAAGTGGGAATACTGGATTTCTTCTCTTGAACATACTACCAGATTACAAATAAATCTATTTGCTGTTACATGTAAGTAGATAAAAGGTAAAAGATTTTTGCACTTCAACAACTAAACCAGCATGCATCTCACTTATAATCACCACTATTCTGATGCCTAGGGCTTTTGCACAGTGACACAGAGAGATATAACGTATGCTAAAAATCCAATGTATATGAATGCTTTTCATAATATTGTAATAATGCAAGTGACAGTAGAATCAGATTAAAATACCACCAGCAACCTTAATTTAACTCTTCATATGTATGCATTAGAGTAGCTTTTAATTGCATTTCCATATCACTAAACAGATGCAGTGTATTATTATATTCAACCTGTTTGTATGTCTTTTTGTCAGCCAGCCTTCCTCAAACTTAAAAAGCTTCAGCATGGAGTTCTAGTAATCCTGAATATCTGAGAAGTATTTACACTTATGATTTATTTACACTTACAGATAATATTGATACTTTCTTTTTGCCTTTTATTGCTGATCAAATTGCTAGACATATCTTCTAAGCTGGTTCTAAGAATACTACATCTCTAATATCCTCTGTGTATCCTAATATTTTGGTGGTTCATTAAATATTTTGATTTACTCCAATAATTTAGAGCATAGCTTTATCACTATCATTGATAATCTGGTTAATCCTAAAAACTTGACCCTTTTTCTCATTTGAATTCATTTGACTTCCGTTTTTGGAAATCCTTGTTATGATCATCGTATATTAAAAAATTCTTAAGTGGACGATATTTTGTCACTGTGAAGGTACTTAGGCACTCTAACTGATTCAAATTTCATTTTATTTTAAAGTATAGTGGTCTAAACTCCTCAGAATTTCTCCCTGTAGGGCATTTCTCTGGCTTTAAATGAAAATGAACTTTAAATGAAACTAAACGATGGCAGATTTCAAGTGGGGTAAGTGTTGGCAAGTCAGATTAAAAAGACGTTTGTATTTATTTTTTCTTTCTTATGCCTAAATTATTTTTACAGCCTCAATTCTTAATCTAGTCACCTATGTATCAGCTACCAGCCAACAACACAATGGTCTTTATTTGGATATGTAACGTCTCTGAAAGTTTCCATCTAGAGACAACATGTAGTAGTAAACAAAGCTCTAACACTAATACTATTGGAAACAGCTCTTCCTCATTTTTTAACTCTACATTTGTTGGTATTTAGTTTGATTTTTTTAAAACAAATATATTTCCTTTTTCTCTCCCTCTGTTCCAGATCTCTACTTCTGTCCTGCATAATTTCTCTCATTTCCCTCTTCTTTTCCAATCTTTTCACCTTTTGAGCTCCTTCTTTTAATAACCTCTGGTTGTTCATTAGCCCTAAATGACCTCCAGAGATATTTTGTCATTAAAAGTCTTTGAGGACATATTCAGTGCACACTCAAAAATCACAAAACTTCTGGGTTTTCATTGTTGATGAGAAATCCTATTAGGGAAGGACTAATCACAACACCACCTCAACAGTCTGTGTTGGAATAATGATGTGTACAGGGTAAGGAAAAGCCTAGTCTTGATTCTACTTGGTATGCCAAATGTTCACAAGCCAACTCCCTAATGATGGTTTCAGCTGTACAGTCTATATAAACTTGTTGCTGCATCTCAAAGACTGTTAAATAACAGAGGGGAAAGAAATGAAAGTACACTTAGAAAAAGGGAATTTGGAAAATATTTGCTAAAGTGTTCCATAGCTAAGCCTATTTACTTAATGATATCCTGAGCCATTGGATGAATAGGTTTTATGAAGAAAAAACATTGATTTAAACTCTAAAGTGTATAAAACCTGTTGGACCAGACAGGGGTATAAACAATGACGTGCCAAGAAGTTCATCAAACCTATTATCTTCTAGTCCCAAATGACTCAGTTCTGGTAGGATAGGAATGACATAGGGACTTTCTGTAGTCAATTTTTTTCCCCTTTTTGGGTTTACAATTATTTGGAAGAAATATTGTTAGTGTCAAAATAGATAATATATAACAACAATAACGTTCCGTATATGAGCTGCTTTAGACATATGTCTGTTTACTGGTTTGACTTTTAAATCTTACTGGTTTGGTTAATGGGATTTTCTTCTTTGCTTATATTTTGTTTAGTCATTTTTATTTTTTTTTTTTTATTTTAGGTCCAATATTTGATGCCATAAGCAATGCACATTGAGAAACTTGCTGTTATAAGGGTTTATTCCCACTAATGGTCAATATCCTATAATGGCTCAATTATCTCTGCAAGGCTCATGTTCAATCTTCTAACATACTGTATTGCATTTATATCCTGCTGAGATTCATTGCACTTGCCAGCTCTAAGTAGCAACTTTTCTGCCTGCACTTGTTTTCTCTGCTAGTTCTTTTTGTCTTCTGTCACTACCAATCATGTTTTAGGAAAGTCCTGAATATAAGTAACTGCCTATGCAAGGAAATATAAAAGGGCATTGCTGAATAATGCCTAAATGAAGTAAAAGTCACAAAAAATTCCTACTGTACATATTTTTACAATATGTATGTGGAGGTGGAAAATTGTTACCTGAAAAACAATTTGAATTAAAAAAAAAAATCTACTCAACTATAAGAAGCAAATTATTTAGGCATCTTCTACTCACTATGAAAATTGATTGCTTGAAATGACACCTAGTTTTAAAACATTACAAAAATTTGACTTAGTTATCTACTTCCCTCACCATGAGTGTCGGAGAGCTATATTTTTTTTTTTAAATAATAAAAATAGCTTTAACCATAAAATTTGTTGCAGCATTCTGTAGTGCAATTTTTACAGTACTCCTAAAAAATTACAAACGGTACTGTCCTAAACACATTCTATCATGTGCATTAAATTCTTAAGTGATCCATGAATACTATTAGTGTCTGAGAACACTAAGTACCACACAGTAAAAAAAGCAATCATACTTTTAATAAGACTAATAGAAATATTACAGTTATTAATTAGGAATAATTTGAGCACACAGAATTTGCACAGCAATACATCAATCAACAAACACATACTGGGTTTTTTTTTTTCATACTGAAAACCTGTAAAATTGATCACTTAGACAGCTCACATTGTTTCAAAAATTAATGAATTCTGTTGACATCTCTATAAAGCAGACATACATTTCTTTTTTTTTTTTTTTTTTTTTTTTTAATTGACAGGTAAATAAAGACACTAAGTGACTAGTACAAGTTTTTCAGTGTGGTGGTGCAGAACTGTTTTATTAGGTTTTTATAAGAAGTTTATGTTATGGTTCATTTCACTGTATCCCCAATGTTGTAACCCTTTTTGTGTTTTCTGTATAACAAGGTGTTTTGTGTCAGTCCTCCCACCCCCCTCTCTGGGGCAGCTTGTCTATCACTTTGAGGAACCCTCCCAGGTTGTGAAATCTCAGGGAGAGGGCTTCAGGTGATAGGCCCCCTGGGGGGAATTCCTTTAGCTTTGGATTTTAGTGGTCCAAGGCTTGAGGGTGGGCACACCTTGTTACTCCCTGAATTCCCTGATTTGTTGTCTTGTGGTACCCCCCTGGAACCCCTCCCCCGCATATAAGGGGTAGGAGGGGGATTCAAAGTCTCTCTCTCAGCGTCTCAGCCCTCTCAGCTCGGAGCCACTCTGCTCCTCAACTCTGGAGCTAATAAACATCTTTTAACCTGCTATGCTGAGAGCCAGCCTTTTCTCTTCTGCTGCTGTTGCTGTCACAACACTTTTGGGGTCCAGCTGCTAAGCCGAGAAGCCGAAACGAACCGGGACCATTCTGTGGCTGTGTTGACTCGAGCTAGCCGGAGGTCATCTCCCGCCCGGTGCGGGACGGAACCAGACACATTTCAGGAATTTAGAAACCCTTGGATTTTACTTTTTTTCCTGTGCTTGTCTTTTTGTTGGGAGGTTGTGTTTTTGGTTTGGTTTGTTTTTTTTAAATTATTATTATTATTAATCATATATATGTGTCCCTGTAAGACTATTTAGAAGTAATTCCAAGAAAATGCTCCCAGGTTTAGCTGAGTTCCTTTTTTTTAACTCATTATTAAATAGTAGCAAAGAAGTCATTTTTACTGATCTTAAAACTGCCTTGCCTGATTATGTACTGGGGTATAGAAATGTGGATAAAAAGACACACATCACTTTGAATATTTATTTGCCACAATTGTGACTCCCCTGTTGACTTCTAAAAACTTAACTTTTCTACTGTATAGACTTATACCCATTCCAAGATATTCACACAAATATAATTTAGGTTACAAGACACGTGAAAACAGTACAGCCATCTGTGCAGGAGGAGTTAATTTCATCCTTTTGAGAAAGAGAGGAAAAGGTTAACAAGCTTAGTTGATATCCACTGAATTGTTCCCTTGCAGAAATACTATACCAACCTATCTCCTTTGAAGAAGTAGGTTTTTCCAACATCTTCCCACCAAATTGCTGAATCAATGCCATGGGAAGGAATTCCACTTCCAAGTGTTATCAAATCATGAGGATAACCTGGCTGGAGAGTAGTGTCCTTAAAAACCCAGAACTTGTTACCTGTACAAAAGCATATATATACACACACAGGTGTGTTAGTTCATCAGTACTGTCAGTAGAAATATTCATACACTCCTAAGAAATAAGAAAGACTCCCAAAGGTCTATAGTAGTGGTTCTTCCAAATACAATGAAATGAAAAATGTTCCATCACTGCAGATAATGCAAAATTAAATATGCCTTATGGATATCTTGCATTTATAAAGTACCTTTCTTCAAATAAGTCCAGAGAATATTTTGATACCAACTATGTAGTGATCAAAAGTAGAAGGAAAATGAAATAATTTTAAGAGGCTATGTGCTTGATAATGTAATGAATTACAGAAAAACTATGCAGCAATTTTATATTTCATGAGGCAAGAGTGAATTTTATAAGAAATTAAGGTAAGTAGACACACACACACACACACACACACACACACACACACACACACACACACACTAGAAATTACAATCCTCATTGAGACCAAATACTTTTATCACTCTGTATTTCTCCTTAAGAAGTTAAATTATTTATGAAGGATGTATGATTATTTCAGAAATAACCATAGAAATTAATTTCTAAATGTATTTTCTCTAGGATGTCCTAAAGACAGCAAACTGAGAATCTGAGGTCCCAGAGGTGAAAACCTTTTGTTGCTGAAAGTAATGGGGGTTGCCAGTGGCAGCAAGACTTAAGCTTTATCTGTAGATGACAAATCATTCAGAAGCACCCAACGGACTTATTAAGTGCTGAAAATACAAGGTAGTTGTATGACTCTAGTTGATGTTAGCGCCATGTCTACACAGACCTCAGATTACCCAGGTTACTCAGGTTACTGTCTTAAGTATGAATGATAGCCTAGGGCTTCCCAGGCTGCAATGCTGAGTGGCTGAAACCGCTACTGCTAGAGATGTAACTACAGTTACTAGAGAAATATTTTGTGTACATAGGGATCCATGCCCACAGAAGTAGGAGCTGCACCAGTGTTTTATAGTCTAGATGCCCCCCTGTTTGTGGGAGGGGGTGCTTCCTGTGATCTCTCCTCCAGCTGAATAGCTTACCTCACCAGCCCATAACTCCAGTTTCCAAGCTTGAGTTTTTCCTCTAGTTTCCTGGTCAAGGCCTTCTTCAGTGAACACTTCCATGATTACCTCACCTACTTCACCATCTCATATTGAGCCTATAGTCCAATATTTCCGCGCTAATTTTGTTGTCCTCCTAGGGACTTCTCAGAATACTGTGCCACCTGTTCTATTCTTGCAACTATCTTCTTTTTACATTTCTGCTTTTTTCTAATTCTTCTTAAAAACTCACTTCTCACCTGTGTCTTTTCAGCAGAGCCTTCTCTTTCAAACACAGACAACTTTGGCTGAAAAAAGGGAATAAAGATTCCCATATGCTCCCTTGTAGTGGTGTGAGAGTTGTTTTATTAAGTTACTAAGTTGTTTTTGTAAGATTTATAAGTTATTTTTGTAATGGTTCAGTTCACTGTACCCCCGTGTGTTCTGGAATGGTTTTCCCCCTTATGAGTTAGTTATATAACCAGACGTTATATGCCAATCATTTCTCCCCTGCACCTGTCCCTGTCAGTCCCCCTGCCTCTCCTCGTGGTCGCCCTGTCTGTCACTTTGAGACCCTTCCCTGGTTCTGGAAAGATCCAGGAGAGGAGTCGAGTGATAGGCTGGTGCCCAGGGAATCCCTTCCTACCCCCCTGTGATTTGTCGATGGTTTAGAGGTTGACACCCCTGTTACCACCCCTGTGTTCCCTGGTTGGCTCACCCATTGTCAGCCCTCTCCCGTTTATAAGTGGCTGTCAAGCTTTGATCTCTGCTCTCTCTGGGCAGCAGCGGTCTGAGGCGGAGCTCCTTGCCGGACTCCCCTTAATAAACTACCTTCTACCCTGCCTAAAGAGAGACGACGCTTTTTCCGTCGCCGCAGTCGCAACTCCATCGGGTCCACTCGCTGGTGGGGGGAACCAAGAGCCCACTGGGAGGAGGTTACTCGCCCTGCCTGTAACCCCGACCGATCCTCGTAGTGGCAGTGCAGAACTGAGCTAGCCTGCACGCCCGCCAGGAGTGAGGGGACACTGCTATACTCCCTAGAAATAGGAAAGGGGGGAGCATAATTTGCATTTACGTACTTATCTGATGAGCTTGCTTTGATCCCTGTCTTCTCTTTGTGTTATGTTCCCTAGACCACAAGAATACTCTTCTTAGGCCAGACTATAGGCTCTATTGTGAAAGAACCATGTGTTTATTTTCTCTTCAAAGGACTACCATCATAATTTTTTCCAAAAACTATTGCTAGTTTTAGTAATAATTACACTGAAGGAGAAGATACTCTTTGACATCACAAGGACACTTTGAGCTAAATCACAAAAAAATCTAGACAAGATCCATGAATGTATACATTGAATTGGCCTTATTGGATTCTTCACTTTGGTCTATCCATTGACATGGATATTGACATAATAATGATATTTAAAATATAAGGGGGAAAGTTTGTGAACAAACTTTGCTCAAACACATTTGGAAAGGGGATGTAAGAGATAAAATCATGGCTGTTCACATTAGTTTTTGTACTTACCTTTAAGGATAGACAGGCTGTTATACAGATTTAGGAGGTTAAAATACTGTGCTGTATAAATATTTTATAAGGAAATGTAATATTACCCCAAAGACCTAGGATCAGGTGTATGCCAGAATCATCAACAGGGAAAATCCAGAATGCTGTTTTGCAGTTGGTTTTAAATTTTAGCTATCCCTATGTGGTATTAAATGTTTGTTTAAAGGAAGGGTTTCTTTAATCTCCCTATTTGTACTGTGGTGATTTAAAGCATGTTTTCATTTTATCAGAGTTTTAATTAGGAGAGGGGGCATAGTTTCCATTGCTCCCATGCTGGGTTTCCAGGGTTAATTTTTTATCAGCTTCTTTACAGCTGCCTGTCACCCACTTTCAAGCACAGACACTACAGTTTGCTCAACAGATCCATTTTCTCTCCCCTGCCAGTTGAAGGAAAAAAGGACTCAAAGAATGAGTATGTACAGAACCATTTGAAGTACTGAAAATAAAAGAGACACAGAAATCTGTGAAGGGCAGTCATGGAAAGCTGAGTTCTATGTTGACTTGGGATGAAGGTCATTGCTAACCTGAGATTTACCTTTACTGAGATGCCTTATAAAAATTCACTTATAGGTGATAATGACAGAGGTGAGCATCTTCAATCATTGTCTGTCCCTCCTCCCATGTGGTTTATCTTTTGCCAAGTCACATGACTGGACACAGAAGGCTTCAGATGTTAATGGCAGTTTCAAATGCAATGATAAGAGAAGTCATGCATTTTGGTCTTACTAGTTGGTACTTATGGTGTGAACAACAGATGGCATCCAGTGAATGATCCCAGGCCAGCTCATTTCAGTTTCAGAAGATCATTCAAAATGACAGCTGTTGCACAGCATTGAGAGGCATATGCTGTGATGTATGTAATGCCAATACTTTTCTCTGTGCCTCACAAGGAATAAAAGTCAAAGCAATTGTTATGGATAGATCATTATTAGCCATACCCAAGCAGGCAAACAATTGACAAGATCATGTCATACCAAAATAAACAATGGTTATGCACAAACCATTGTGACAGCACCACTGAGCCATGTATTTTTTGCATATCCAGATATACTGAAGTAAAAGAAAAGTGTAGACGTGGGAAAAGATAAGAAATGTAATTTTTGACATAATTTCTTATTAAGAAGCAAATTCTTAGAAAACAGAAAAGGTAAATTTAACTGTATTCTGAGGAGACAGGAGCATTGAGAGCTCTAACACGTAAGCAAGGCCTGTTGATGCTAACTAGAGGGAATTTTATTTAAAATTTGCATTAGAAGACGTTTAGTCTGCTATAACTGTGTTGATTGTTAATGAGAAGTACTATATATAAGAAATCAAAATGTTCCACGTGGCTGACCGTTTTCATTTCAGTTTTTTGTTTGATTGGGTTTTTTAGGAGATTTTAGGAGGTTTGTTGTTGGTCTTGTTTCAGATTTTTTTTCTGTCTCTCACCTGGAGGAAAGTCAGTGACTATTGATCAGAGAATTGATCTGATCAACAGAATATTGATCAGAACCCAATGTTAGGAGAAGTTAAAGCTGAAAATCAGTGCAAAAGATGCCCAACTGTGATGAGAATGAGATAATTTTATTTCTAACATGTAATTTTAAATGTAGAACAAACTAATGCTAAAGTCATTATGCTTTCATGTAGCTCATCTTCCACTAATAGTCAACAAGACTTCATTAATTGTGTTCACAATGGAAAGAACCATGACAAAAATCGTCATATTTTTATTGTTCTTATAGATAATGCCTCTTAATGCCTCTTTGGAGTCAGAACCTATGCCTTTGGCAGAAGCCACCACTGTGTCTATTTTACAAAGTTGTTTTTTTAAGGTCTCATTGGTAGGGTTGTTATTCTCACAGAGAATAAAGCACCACGTGTTTCATGAAGTCTGAAATTTCAGAATGTTTAATCTCTCTGCTTTTATTCCCTAATGTAGGGTCAAATATAATAAGCAGCAGATTGGCAAGGTCAGAAGCTGAGAGTGAAGCAAGTGATAAAAAAGCTAAAATGTCTTACTTCTTGAAATAAGGCTTTGTTAAATATCATCACTGTAGGGAAGCAGCTAAGAAGGATGAACCATGGAATTATTTGAAGTCTCTCAACATCCATCTTTGACATTCCAAAAAAAGTACTGGAAATAAAGGACATCTGTATTACTGTGCTTCACTTAAAATTACAATATTTTAAATTTTCTTCAGACTGTTTCACTTCCTACTTACTACTGCCAACAAATATGCAGTTTTTAGTAACTAGTTCTTCCTTTATAGAATCTGAATTGTGAATAATTGTGCTTCTGGGTTTTTTTGTCCATATTATTTGCAATTATAGTATAGGTGTGGTGCAAGAAGTGTGTGCCATATAATCATTGTATTAGCGCGGTGAGATGAATTCCCAAATTTTAAAAAAATTACATGTAATTTAAATGACTTTAAAATTTAATATCTAATCCTGAATGTTGTTTTTTTCCAGTCAACATTCCTCTTAATTTTGGTCTTTCAAGCCTGTATCTAGTCTTTTTACTACTATCCTAAAATTACTATTCATGGTTCTTTTTTCTCCACTCCTTATTTCCCACATCAAGTTTCTGTCATTTCTCCATTCCATGATTTGACACTATAGTAAATCTATTTTTCAATATAAAACTGTCAGGCCATGCAGTAAGTGTGGTGATGGAATGAATGTTATGATGGAGGCACCAGTAGTATGGGTTTTACAGCAGCCTTTCTATTGCTACATTTGGTTTACCATAACATTCAACAGTGCAGATGGCTTGACAATTTAATTTTTAGCACTATATAAATTCCCAAAGGTACACAGAATGAATTTTACTATTCATGTTTTCTCATTAAAAAAGAAAAAAGAAAATAAGGTATCTTTCTGATGCCATCTTATTGTCATTCAGCATGGACACTGGCAATGAATAATAACAAGAATTTGAACATCTGTTTTTTATAAGCAGCTATTCACCAGATTGCTCTGTACTTTATGAGTATGGTCTGGTCTACTGGGGGCTGATGAGTCCATCTGGCAGGGAACAGGAAGAGCATCTCGGTCATAGGCTTGCCAAGCTGGTAAAGAGGGCTTTTGACTAAAGTTGCTGGTAGAGGGAGAACCTCAATCCATCCCACTCCTACCAGTTTGATGCCAGTGCCAGCAAGAGATGTCCAGAGCCTGGTGGGAGATCACAGGTCAGCCAGAGAGCACTGGAAACAGCTTGAAGGAATTCCACCCCCTCCATCCAGTGTGCTGGTTTCATTGGGGGCACCAAATTAAATACCTCTATGGAAACACATGTATTATGTGGAATAAGCAACAGGAGTTGGGGATGTGCTTGGAAATTAGTGCACACCTACAGGGCTGTGATCTTACTGGCATTACAGAGACACGGTGGGATGGCTTCTAAGAATGGAATGTTAGAATGGAAAGCTACTGGCTCTTTATGAAGGACAGGCAGGGAAGAGGGCATGGGGGTGTTGCTGTCTGTGTCAATGACCAGCTGGAGTGCACAGAGCTCTGCTGGGATGAGTGAGGAACTTGTCACAGAATCACAGAATCAGCTAGGTTGGAAAAGACTGGAGATCATCAAGTTCAGCCTATGATCTAACACTACCTTATCAATTAAATCATGGCCACATCCAGTCTTTCATTAAACACCTCCAGGGACAATGTCTATACAACCTCCCTGGGTAGCCCATTCCAGTGCCCATCCAGTCTTTCTGTGAGGGTTTTTTGTTTTTTTTTTTTTTTTTTTCCCTAATGTCTAGCCTGTATATTTGTAGCATATTATGGGTCAACAACTAAAGGGGCAGCAGGAACGGGTGACACTATAGTGTGGATCAGAAGAGTGCATAGTGACATTAATCCAGTATAAATTCTCTGCTGGCACTTAATCCACATTTTCTATTTTATTCTCTGAATAACAGATGCAGACACTGGCTTAGGTATGTTCTTTGTTAACACATCTGTATGCTAGACTTCAGATTAAAAGTTCCTTCTAGAACTTACTTTCTTTGCACCAATTTTAGACTGGTAAGGCACACTACCTGGATAAGACATTCTACTTGCCCATCATCTTAGCAACAATCAACTTGTCTATTTCTAGCATCTTTGGGAGGAGGACATGTACTCTTTTCCCAGGAAATTTTGTGATGGAATAGAAGAAACAAGACAATGATCATTTACCTACAATCTATTTATATAGATTTCTGTAATCATGTTCCCCAAGGCAGTTGAGATCCTTGGAACAGGAATTTTCAAGGACACCCACAAAGAAGACTCAGATGAAATTTTTGATTCTGTAGCAGTAGAAAAACATAAATTTCACTGATAGAAAACACCAACAGTTAGATATTAGGAGTCATGAAGACACGGCAGAGAAGCAAAAATTTTCTAAAAAATTGCATGAGGAAATACAAAGACTTTTGACTGTGGCAAATAAAGGGATAATACAAATGTCATTGGAGGAATAATGGAAGGAACTTTGAAAAGAAGTCATATGGAAAAATACCTACAGCAGAATATCCAAAGATAATATGATATCAGCTAGAAGGCATAAAACTAATTGGTCTGAAATCAGATAGCATAAGGTGGGGATGATGTGAAAGGAAAACACAATTCTGACTTCTAAGAGCACAATCCTGCTCCTGCTTGCTTTAATTAATCTTGGTTTAATTTCCCAGAGAGAAAATAGAGAAGTTCCCTCCTCCTTCTGTTGTTTGTTATCTATAACCCACAGACTACAGGATCAACCTATTCCTGTGAGACCCAACAGGGGCCAGTCAGCTGTGGGTGAAGAGTTAAATAATGATGAAACATATTTCAAGGTCACTTGGAAGGAAAAGAAAGCAGCTATAAGAGTAAGCTTGATCATTTCTGTCTTGAGCTGAGGTAATGGATCCCAGCATTATCAAGGCAAAAGTGTGGAATGCCCAGGGTAGCTACTTCATTATTTTTAGAAGTGGTGCAAAGGCTTTTTAGTAATATTTTTACCCTTCCAAGTAACATAGACCTAAAAATCTAGCTGTGGGATGGAGATTTGGAGGTACCTTGATCATGATTCCCAACCATATAAACTTTCTAGAGTTAATGACTTGAAGTTTACTTTATAGCAGCTGAAGTAAAAGCATTTGCTGTATTGAAGTAATATAAATAGAAAATGTACTATATGGAATGTAATTTTCCTTATGATTCACACAAAAAATACAATTTCACTATTAGCAAAACATAAAATGCATTGTACTGTTATGAAGTGTTTCTGAACGTTATTAAATATTTTTTATTTAACATTCTCAAGATCCTGTTTCTGTAGTGAATGAAATATTACTTCTAACTCCCTGTTAATGACTCCACTTGTAAAAATGAATTATTTTTTAATACAATGACTTTTTAAAAACCTACCTTTTTTGTAATGTAATCATTCATAACAGTAAACAGCTGAATAATTTTTCACATATTTGTTATCTATTCAGTTTCTTCTCTCAAATGATTCTTTTATAAAACATGCTTTGCATAATTCGTAGACTTTTTTCACTAAGTATGCATTTATTAAACATATAAGATAACTTTGTTAAATCTAAATTACATAAAAGTTCAACTGTACAGCTTTAATTTTGAAGAACAGCTGATGTCTGGAGTGAAATTTGAAAAGAATTGTTAGCAACAATTCGATCTATACCTCCTATTTTCTGGAGTTTATGCTTCTGTGAAAATGCTAAATAAACATCTATAAAAAAGATTTTTTTTTTCTTCACACAAAGCTCATGAAACAAATATAATGCAGTACAGTGAGGTATATATAGCAGAGGTGCCATTTAAATGTGTAAGAAATTCATTTGTAAAAAGGAAGAAGAGCAAAGAGAATGACATGAGAATGAGCAGAGAATTAATAATGGAAATGTGTTTATTGTGTCTTCCTAAAACACATTTTTAAAAATTATTTCATAGTAGATAATTTCTATGTCTCACATTTATACTTTCAATTTTTTTACTGAATATGTAAGAGCAGATGACCTGATACTGTGAAGGGTAATCATAAATTAAAAATGTAATTGCCAAACAAGAAAAATGTTAACTTATGCACTCTTCCTTTAGCTACCAATTTGCAACAAGATTTACAAATCTTTAGTAAAAATAAACAAGATGTGTTTCAAGAAATCATCACACTCAAAAGTGTTACACAAAATCTTGCTTTTGTTCCTTCTTACCTTTAAAGAAGACAAAATTCCCCTCGCTGTTTTCATAAACTGCATCAATGCTGGGAGGCAGTCCTCTCCAGAAGTAGGTAATCTGCATGGGGTATCCATCCATCACCCTGTTGTTTCTGACTCGCCAAAACCACTGATCCTGGAAACCAAACATACACTTCTTACTACATTTATATATGTTCAGCTGCTGTCTTGAAAATACTGAACAGCCTATCCTGGCATTTTTAGAGCAGACCTTTTGCTGAGCGCATGAGCACATTGTGTTTGCATTTGTGTCACATTACAAATGTTTCAGAACTGGTTTTTGCTAAGGTGGGAATAAGCCACACATATGAACCAGGTGTTTGGAGCAGACAGCCCTCAGCAGAACACAGAGCATGTTGTATGGGCTGATGCAACTCTCAACTTCATTCTTATAAGGGACCTAATTTAAAATTTGTGGTTTGACCACAAATGCTTTTAGACTGAACCATATGCTTATGTGAATGTCCAGAATAATGGGACTACATAAGGCTTTGAACACCAATTAATTTTGTGTGTCATTTTTTTGCAGTGGCTGCTTAGAGTGAAAGGTTGATATATATATCTGTAACATTACTACATCACTCCAGTAAGAACTACGCTTTGATGATGATTTTACTGTAGTGAAGTTTAGCAGTCTTTCCAAATGACATTAAACAGATTGGTTAATATTATAGCCATATATTTTTATATATTTTTATATAATAGGTATTAAATCCAGCTAAATACAATACATGGCACACTAAATGGATATCAATAAAGATATCATCACTGTACCTCTTCAGAACTGTTTCATTTAGAGATGAAGGATAGGGTAAGTATTTAACTTCTTACACACATTTGAAAATTTTTCAGCATTAGCATTATGTAAAACAATCCACTTTAATAATAAAAGAAGTGAGGTTCTTCCAGAATCTGTCAGTTTACATGGCAGTTCTTCCTCAGTGTAAGGAACACAGATTTCACAGTGCAACAATACCTGTAAAATCATCAAGTCAACAAATATCTTCTTGAGAATGGGTTATGTTTCAGACTTAGTGATTTGTGGGGTATGCTTGCATTATTTTATTTTGATAGCAAGACCAATAAAATTATATTTTGCAGAACTGGTATTGAGTTGAATGTCAAACTGTATTTCATACTTCATATTGCTGACCTGCAGTATAATAGAATATTCTTATCTATTATTTGCTCAAATTCCTTAGCAATAACTTTTCCTGCTATACTATTAAAATCTTAACAATAACACAAATATGGCAAGACTGGAACATTTGTTTCAGCATATCCCCATGAATCTTTTATTAAATCTGTGTATATGTGTATGTGTATGTGTATGTGTATGTGTATGTATATGTATATGTATATGTATATGTATATGTATGTGGGTCATTGCCTTTAATGTTGAAATATTCCATTCTTAAGCATAACTGTGACTATAACATGCCATGTTCTCTTTTCTGCTGATGGAATCTTGTAGACTTCTTATTTTCCTCATCTATTTTCATCACATCCACCTGTCCTTGCAATGGACAATGGAGTATAGCTCATCAGTAAGGATCCTACCGGTTTCCACAAAACTAAAATTTTGAATATTTATAATTTTAGCATTTTTATGGTCTTATTTAAAAAGACAGAGGCTGGCAAATGGTTTGTCAATAGATATAATTTCAGGGAATCAGCAAAAATCTGGAAATGACTGAAGTAAGAACTGAAAGTTTGGACCATTTATAAGACTGGGAAAGGTAGGTGATGGCAGAGGCTGAGAGAATAATTTGTTTATGTAAATTTAATTTTCCTGGCTGACTTTCCTATGAACATGCTGGACTCAATGGTTTTAGACTGACAGAGTTCAAACTCTGGAACTCAAAAAACCCAGCATGTAGCCAAGTAAAGTCAAAGACCTTTCTGAAGATTCAGATGGGATAGGCTCTGCTTATAGGAAGAATGTATGTATACACATATGTACATATATATATATGTATACACAAATGTGATTTATTTATCTTAAAGTTATATTTACCAGCAATTTTATCATCTGCATTTTGATAAACATGTACATTTACTAAAAGTATGTTTTCACAAGAGTTTAGCTATTACTGAAATTCAAAAGAGGCACAGTCCTAGAGAAAGCATTTTCACTCTAATAAAGCTCTTTCACGCTTTAAGTAAATAGCTTGAAACAGTTTCTCTGGCAAAACATTTCTCAGTGTGTTTGTTTATGTTGAATAAACACAGTTTTATCTCTTTTGAGAAATGGTGTGTATTGAGAAACCCTTTGCCTTTCCCAGTATGTTGGTTAAATATACTTTTTATTATTTTGTTTCTCCAAAACACATTAACTACAGCAGACAGGTTGAACACATGACTTGTCACATGCACTGCAATGCAAAACCTGACAAATGCATACATTGAATGCATAGATTTTAGTGTCTTTCCTTGCTGGCTAGCAAATGCCTCTTTGTAAGCATCTGTAGATACCAAATTGCTTCAAAATATGGATCACTCCTGTTGAGCTGAGATCTGGCGTAATAATGGATCATTAAATATTATGACCGTTAGACATACCAAGTAAATTAAACTTGGACAATTTTCCCCGGTTGAAAAAGCAAAACTGAAATGAACAACAACAAAAAAATCAACATTAAATTAAGCTAGAGCAATATATCTAAAACCCAGAAAATGGGCATTGAGTGAGAAGAGACTGTAAGATGTTTGAGAAACGCTACGATGGATAAAGAGTAACAGATGAATGAGGAAGCAGTAACAAACACTCAAACTGAATGTTTTGACATTTTATTTAGAAGATGGGATGTTTCTGAGAAAAAAAAAGACAATAAAGCTTTTTTGAGGAAACAAACTAAACAAAGGTCATGCATAAATCATTCTGCACTGTCAGTAATTGCTTTAGGTATTTTTTTCTGTTCATTTAAAGGGACTAAAATATAGTTTATTATGTATGATAATAGCATATACTGCCATCATAAAAAACATTTCTTTATTACCAACTCAGAGAATCTTGAATGGAAGACAGTATAAAAGTAAAAAAAATCTGGCTCATAATGCATAATTTTCATAATTTGTTGGTAGATACAGTCTCCTCCCATTCTTAGAATATGCATTTTCACCTTTTTTAGTGATGATTGTGTTAAATTGCTCTTTACGTTTCATTTATGAATATTTAAATCTTTACTCTTATGAATAATTAATTTCCATTTCAATATTTATTATCAACCTAAATATCTTTCCAGTTCCTTAAGGGACACAACTGATGTGCATGAGAATTGCAAACAATCTCCAGGTATTTTAGTTCATCTGTAATACACAAACAAGAGGAGCTTTTAGTGCAAAATTAATGGAGCTTTCTTGTCTAAGGACCTCATTTGCTCTTATGTTTCTGGACCAATAACAATTGTCAATGTTAAGATGTTAATTTGTTACAAAATGTCTAGAGCTCTGACTCTTATTTTTTACCTAATGAACTCTATCTACAATTTTGTAATGACACGTTACACTCTGTCTCAAGGTCAAATGACACCCAGTAAAAACAGAAAGACTGCCCAATGTGATAGACATTCTAGAAACCTACAACAAGCTATAAAGAAGGAAAAAATGAGAAACCTTTGAATTGGTACCTTTGTTAACTGCTTGGAGATGAAGGCAGGTAAAGATTTAAGGTAGACAGAGAGATGCAAAACAAGGCCAAATTGCAACTGTAAATGATATTATTTTGACTATGATTACAGAAATGTGTGTGAACCCCTAGTAATTTCTGAAATATCCTTGCAATGTACAGCAAAAATCTCTGTGATTTTCTGCCTGACTTGATGTTTAAGGATGTATATGTATAGTGCTATTACGAGCATTCTCCTAACAGGATAGAGTGAGATGCAAAATTTAATTGCTACAGCTGATTAGGAGAGACATTTTGCTGTTTCTAGATTCCACAGGATAACTGTTTGGCCCATTTAATCTGAAGAAAAAAAAAAAAAAAAAAAGCCAAATAAACATAATATTTCTGCTCTGAATAAATGTCAATTGAATCAAATACTAAATTTCAACCAATACTGTAGCTTAATATTATTAACAAAATACATCAAGGTCTTGTGTACTCCCACAAGCATAGTCTGATCATGTGCAAAAGCAAGCCTCTGTCAGTGGAAGATTAAACATACCCAGCAGCTAAGCAAAACAGCAGCAACAGATTGACATATTTAGACAAATTACTATCCTTCTACTTTCTTTTCGTCTGAGTATTGCAGAAAAAGAAAAAAGAAAAGAAGTCAGTGTTAAATAATATAATAAGATATTTAAAAACTTTAAATTCTTCTCTTAGAGAAAAGGAAGATATTCCGGTTCCGGTTCCAGTTCCGGTTGTATACAGAGAAATTTACCAAAGGACAAAGAAACTACAGAAACTGCAGAAACTACAGTTCAAGACCATGATCAAGGAGACAGTAAAGTTCCTCTTTACCATACACCTTTATGGGCTACTAAGAAACTGAATTTGGGAAATGCAAGGTATAGCTGTTGTATATAAACCAAAATAAATTTGGAATATCCTTTTAAAAATCTTGATCTAATCTCAAAGGGCACTTTTCCACATCTACTTCATCAGGTTGTGAATTTCATCAGGCAATCTCAATGTTGGTAATAACAGGCCTGTGGCATTTGGAATTAAAGCCTTTGTACCTACTCATTTGGGGAATTCCACTATTTCTTTAGTAACATCCATTTTCAACATTCTGAATTTGGAATTTATAGCATTTAAGCCAAAGGACATTACTGCACAAAATAGGAAAAACCCCAAAACATTTTGAGCAACTTTCAGGGAAATAATTTTCATGGAGCAGAAAAAAGAAGATGCAGTCCAGGGGATTTCAGTGCAGAAAAATTATTAGCACAATTCAGCCATGAGAAGGATTCTGAAATTTTTTTTTTTTTTCTGTTTTGTTTCTTTTTCTTTCTCAAAATAGAATTTGCAATGATACTTATAGACTAGCCCTACTTCAGTTCCTACTTAACTCCATAGTAGAAAACAATTGGCTCTACTGAGATCAGAATCAGATATTAAATAGATGCTACCAATCTAGCTAATTTTAGGAAACAACTAAATTGGCGATTTATACACACACAGAATGCTTTAGCTCAGCTCATTATGGAGCTGGTTCACATTAAGAACAAACAAAGCTCCTTTAAAACTACAAAGGACTGTTATCTGTTCATAAACATGCATACAATGCATCACTTATTTAAACGGATAGAAACAATTTATCTTTCCTAATGTGTTTGGGACAGCAGCATGGTTACCCAGTTAGAATGGGGCATAAATGTTGCCTGAGAGCCACGGTAAGAAGTCGGAGCTTTTAACACCGCTCAGAAAAAATCTCAGTACTTCCTATGTTGAGATCCTGAAATTCCTTGTGATATCCTCCCTGGAAATGAGACCAAGTCATTGGACTCAAAATAAAGATATGGAAAGGTATCACCAAATACTTGTTCTGTTTCTTTCTTACTTCCTCGATTATTCAAATTATTAAGCATAATTGTATAAAATACCAGCTATTTATTGTTGGTACCTAATCAGACACTGGAGAACTGTAGACAAACTAAAACCATTGTTTGTTATAAACTTATTCTTTTCCTTAACAACATGTCATGGCTAACCAACACCATGAACAAAAAAAATATCCCACTGTTGAATATTGGAAGTGCTAATTTGAAATTGGTTTAAAATATCTGTATTCAGCTAAGCTGAAGTTCACTGGTGTAAATAAATTTTCAAGTGGAAATATTATGTAGCGATTTTATGTAGGAAATCTTTGCTAAGGAGTATGCTAAGCATTTTTTCTAGTATCTTTTCTTATATCTTCTTCTGTATTACTGACACAATTAAGTCAAGTAATTCATTCAGGGTCCAAAATGGCCTTACGTTAAAACCTGTCTTCTTGGCATCCTATTCTGAGTCCTAACTATTGACCTGAATATTCAGGGAAAATATGAAAACAATCCATTTATTTTTCAGAAAGGACTCAAAGAGTTATGGCATTTCATATGTACTCTGACTCTCTTCATGAGAGAAGAGTCTAGTTCACCTCCCTCATTTGTAAACTGCTGTACAGATCGCCTTCATGGACCACATATAGAACAAAATTGCAATGTGAACTCTTGTTTATCTGAAATCTGGTTTATGTACCAGAACAACAGAATGTAGCAAGAGGAGCTGCAACTGAAGCTCCTTTACACTCAACATCAAATTCTAAAGTATGGTTGATTAGCCAAAGCACATCATTGCTCCCGACTCAGAGGTCTTTTTCACATTCAAAACCATTTCATGATCAGTAGCAGATTCGAGAAAATTTTCATTTTATTTCCAATATAAAAATACTGAAAGTTTGACAACAAACTACACAAGATTCTGCAGTTCTTCAACACATTTTGAAGAGCACCCATTCATTTTTAAACTAGATTCTGCAAATCACTCCTTTCTGCTATATTTTTCTCATTTGAAAATCAACATTCATTGTTCAGCTATTTAAAGTGGAGTTATTTTGTCAAGCATCATACACATGAAAAGAAGATAAAAGTATCCCTATTTTTAGAACCATAGAATCATAGGAACATTAAGGTTGGAAAAGATCTCCACGATCTGAGATCATCCAAGTCCAGCCTTGACTGAATACCACCGTGCCCACCAAATCATGCCATTAATATATCTGTGAAGCTTATTTTAGGTGTCGCATGTTGAATTTTTTCCTAATTATCATGTGTATTACAAGGCAAATATGTAAAAATACACAATATTGTGAACTTCGTCCTAAACAACATACAACAAAATATTCAGCCAAATATCATGTGCAATTTGGTCATTTGCTGTGAAATTATCTTGGACATCTACTTGGTTGACTATTAGTGTATCCAAACACTTTGTGTGATTCCTTGAATACTGAATCTATAAGACATACAAAGAAAAGCATATCTTAAAAATAGACCCTAGGCTTAAAAAAATACCCAAAGGCCAATAGTTTTTGTTGTTGTTGTTGTGGGTTTTTTTTTGTTTGTTTGTTTGTTTTTGTTTTGTTTTTGATAAACAGTCATTGTATAATCCAGATTGAATTGACTGGGAAAGCATCTCTTTCAATGAAGGTAGTGAGTGTAGCCTACTTGCAGAGGCATCCACAACCATGACTGTAGTTCATGTTTGGAAAACAACTTGATTGAAATCCTGGCCCTTTCCTGTCACTGTTCATTGAGTGCAGAAAATAACTGCAGTAACTCTCTAACTTATTTCATCTATCTTTCAAAGGTCATGTGATTGCTGTTGCCTAGTCCAATTTCTCATGCAGATGAAAACTGTTTCTTAAAAAAAATATATTCTCTGCATTTCGAATTAACAAATTTGTATTACTAAATATGGAAAAAAAAAGGATTTCTAAAAAAAAATCTCTTAAAACTGTTTTTAATATTTGGTGTTTTATGGAAGTAAATAATTTAAGAATACTTCGATGCATGTTTAATATTTATTTTTTTAATACTGTATCCTCACTTTTTACAGCTGTTCTCATTAGTAAATTATTCTTTGATTATAGCCCTTATTTTAATTCTTTCAGTCTTATGCAAATATTTTAAAATAATTTCTTCATTATCAAACTGTGTGTGAAATTTTAATCAATTTTTTGATGCATATCCATCTGTCTTCTCTATTTTTCCTGTGCAGACAGTACCAGTGGCATTTTAGCATTTCTATCCTTTGTATACATTAACCTTTCAAAAATATCCTGAAGTAATCAAAAGCTGTTAGTATTTATAAAACACTTTCAGCTCAAGGAAAATCTGTTCTGCACAATCCAGACAAAACATGCTATGGAGTTTTTGGCTAATACCAGTGGCTGGGTAACATTAGATCTCACATTGTACAGGGAACTCAGCAAATTTAGAGACCTCTAACAACACCATGGGTTGATCTGGGCCTTTTGTGGATGGTTATCATGTAATACATCACCATATACTTTCAAAGAGCACTTGGCTCCTCCTGGAAAATCTTCCACCTGAGAACTTGTCCACTGTATCTCTTCAGATGACAAGTATGACAGTAATAGAACTTGCACTATGATGCAGCTGGAGATGATATTGCTTTTTCTGATCTGTCCCACAATATATATAAATGGTGACAACTCAGGTAATCAATGTTTCGTCTTTGCCAACTGAACATACCCTTTTTTTTTTTTTTTTTTTTTTTTTTTTTAAATAATAACAATAATAAAAAAACTATCCATTTGGATGGGTTTCTCTGTTCCGAACTGAGCATTTTAATTCATTTTGATTTTGTCCAAATAACTAAATTGACTGAGACACTATCAAATGTTCCCATTGCCACATGCTTATGATCCAATATGAAGAAACAAATAGACATAAAAGAAACAAAACAAAGACCAGTAATGACATCAAATCTAGGCTTGCAGCCACAAATCTCTGGAATGTTCATATTCCCCCTAATGCTCTGTAGGTATCAGCACATGCCCATGAAGTACTGCACAAAACCTCTCATCCACACAACGAACATTAGGCCTTTACAGAGCAGTTAAGTGTCTATTTCCTCAGTAGTGATTGCACTTTGAGACTACAGAACCATCTGTAAGTTTTCTTGAACTCAGTTCTGTTGCCCTTCCCCATAGGGAGTTAGCATAAAAGCGATGAGCTCCATGAATTCCTGAAGCAGTGGCGTGTTCTGCACCATGGAAAGTTAAGAAAATTGGGCATTTTTTATTACTAAAAAAAACCAAACCCACAAAAAACCAAACAATTTCCTTGGTTAGAATTGAAAAACCTTTCTCCTGGTACTGAGAAAAACAGTGTTCTGTTGAGTATTCTAACAAAGATTAGTCAAATGTTAAAAAAAAAAAGAAAAAAGAAAAAAAAAATCACTATTTCATTAATACAGGCATCTGTCTATGTAATATGATACAAACAAGGGATCCTTGATATATCTTCTTTAAAATCAGGCAGGTATATAGAAGGAACTAAACAACAAAAAGGGGTGAAAAAGGATTAATATACAGTTGCATTACAATATGAGCTGAAGATATGTGCTTTGTAGTAGCTATCCTTTTCTCTATATAAATAATGGTGGGAAAACCAAGTTGGAATGTAGATTGGCTCTCTCAGAGGCTTGCATTTCTACAGGTTATGTCAACACATGTTTGTGGTGCCTCCAAATATCATGGGACATATGATGAACATAATGTTCAAATGAGTCAAATCTCCTTTTGCACTGACCAACACCTACTTCTTGATATTTCTCTTCCAATAACACATTCCACTTTTGATTCAATCTTTGGGAAAATAGATAACCCATTATTTTCTATGACAGTTTGCTATCTTAAATCTGACAAACATATGAGCCTCTATTTGAAAGCTCAGTAACAATAATTGTACAACTCTCTCCATCACCCAAGTAATCTTTGATATTATATGTCATAATCTTCACTTTTCTTCTATCCTTTTGCAACCTCTTTTACCATTTCATTAAAAAAAAAAAAAAAAAAAAAAAAAAGAAAATCAACAACTGTAGACTACCTTTTCCACTTTAATGAAACTGTCAAAAAGATTTCAAAACATCTGAATTTTTCCGGGAATAGAGAGAATATGAGCGTAACAGCATTTTCAAGATTCTTTTCCCAGTTGAACAGCATTTCCTTTCACAAAACTATATTGCCTTACCAATAACAGCGCAGAAACAGAAATTTCCTTCCTGGAGATAAGCAAGTGTAGCACCTAGGATTCTACAGAAGAATTAAGGGATTTTTTTTCCATAGTTTATTTTTGCTACCCATCCTGGCCCATGAAAAGAGAATAAAGAATAGTGGGATTTGTGTGCATATATTTCTTCTGCAACTTCACATACAAACCCACGAAAATGGTTCACGACAGACTTACCTTTCTCCAAGCAAAACAGACCAACCACTGCATTGAAATCAGAATAATTTGTTGGGGTTTTTTCCTACTTGTCTATCCTTATCCCTCTATCACTTACAATGTGATGCAAAATAGATTGCCAAGAGTGTGAATAGTGTTTCAATAAGTTATTGAAAAAATGAACATACATGTGTTTTACATTATTTAGGATCTCAACTGTTTAGTAGTACCATGTTTCGCATAGGAAATGGCTAATTCAGAGGAACAAATGAGATTAGATTATTTGCATTTAAACCGCAGTCATACTTTTACATTGCGGACCTTCAACCCCTTGAAAACGACAAAAAAAAACCCACAAAAAACAAAACAAAACAAAACAAAAAAACCCACAAAAAACCCACAAAAACAAACAAACAAACAACCCCCCCACACAAAAAAAACCAAACAAACAAAACATCAAGAAAACCCCACCAAAACCAATCAAAGAAATTAGAAATATACAAATACTACTGGAATATAAGGCTTTGGCTGTAAATGAAGATTAGTGAAGTATAAGCAAATAATACCACTGCTTGAAAAAACTTCTATTACAAGCCATTCAAATTGTTTTCCAAAATGTTTACCTAAATTAGTTGAAAGGCCACAATTTTATACAACAAGAAATTTTAATTAAGCCTTGTGCTTGAAGTGTTTCTGCAATTGCTCCCTTTGGTTCCATTAGGATATAGCCTCAATTAAAATGTATTGTTAATAGTACAAGATAACACTTGCTGGTGGCACAAAATTGAAGATATGCCTCCATGTAATTTTAGGTTATTCCTTGCTGCAAGTTTTTGCAATTATTTTTTGTCAATAATGCTTTCTTCTATTCTCTTGCCAATGAAATATTTTTAATCAGTACACCCAAACACTGTGCCTCTGAAAACAGACAACTTCTACAAAATTAAATACCTTTTACACACTAGAATTCAGTTAAAACTTTTCATTATTAATTATTACTGTATTACAATAACATGTAAAAAATAATAGGGTCACAGGATTCTCTGACTTCAGGAAACAAATATCGTAACTATGAGGTGAAAAATCCCCAGGATTACATCTTTCCACTTTAATTGACATCATTAGTCCTTTCTCAAGTGATAATGTCCATTGAGGGCATTTATTTTCCCTACTGAGATTCTCTGTCTATTGTTGAGTTATGCACAAGTAATAAATTTACCAGATTAGAGTTTTTTCACATGTATTTATTTATCTGTATTTTTAATGTCTTCCATATATTTAATCATTTTATGCAGAACCATAATTGTTCAGTATTCCTTACATTTGGTAGTATGAAAAACTTGTGATTCAAAACACAATTTTTAATGATCAAGTAGATTTTAGAACAAACTCTTGTCATATGGGCAGGAAAAAAGGAACAGTAATTTTCAACAACTAATAAAGATAGTACTTATAAATGCACAAGTAACACCATATAAGCATGCTATCGTTTGTTAGAGGATTGGTTTTTTGCGCAAGAAAAAGTAACAATTCTCTTTTTTTATTCAATTTTCAAGTACATTCTTAAGAATATATAAAAGTTTAATCCACTCTATCCTTTTGCATAAAGTAAGTACCAGAGCGCTTCAGATTTCCTCAGTTCCACTCTATTTTAAAAAATGCTTCTAAAGAATGACTAGTTCTTTGAATTGTGGCCAATGGTTTGCAAATATTTAGTATCACATTTTTCAGTATTTATTAGATTAAAACTAAATCAGAAATAAGAATTTTTTTAGATTCACATTTAACTGCCCACAGTTTTTAAACATTGTCCCAAAGACTGTTACCACGTTTGTATAATAATTCACACAATCCACTCCAGTATTCCTGTCCAGCTCTGTGTGAAAACCCTTGAAGAGTCTGAAGTGCTCCTTTTTATCTGTGAGGACTCTCTGGGTTTGGGAGAGCACCTTGTGGGTATTAATGGCTCATCATGAGATGGTTAGAGTTTCAAAGAGACAGGACCAAGTCAGCCTTTGAATAAAGTATTTTAGCTCAGAGCCTGACCCTAGGAAGGAGGATGATTTCCTCTGAAAGATGACCCAGGGAGGCAGCAGAGCGTCTGTCTCACACAGACAGAAAGGGTGGACATCCCCTCCCCTGCACTTCTCCTGTTAGTGTTTGTCTGCCACACACCCCAATCTCCTCTTCCTGGTCTGTTTTTCTGAGCTGGAATGAAGAAGTCACAAAAGTGTCCTGACAAAATCTCACTGGCTATTGCCTCTGACAGTCATATTCCAAAGGGGATAGAGCAAATGCTACTGGGAAATGAGTGGGTGAAACAGTCAAATTTCAGCATATTCACAGAGTCACAGAAGGACTGAGGTTGGAAAGCACCTCTGGAAGTTTTAGGGGAGTATGTAGAAACACTTGAAACTTCTTTTGTAGTTAAGTGGGGAAAATAAGTGACAGAAACATTTTGGGAGCTATGACTTTTTAGTGCTCATATTTCTGTTGCTACAAAAAGTCGCAGAAGGGACTTTTTTTTTTTTTTCCCCTCATGCTTAAATTGAAATTAAACAAATCATCTGTCTTGCTTTTCTCTCAGGGAAAATAAAATTCTGAATATTAGCTTTCAAGTTCAAGGCAATGCCTCAGCACAGCTGTTAAATCTACCTCATCTTCCTGAACTGTATTGCAATGCAAACTCGTAGTACGGAGGTAGTCAAGCAACATTTACAATTGTGTCAGGCAAAAAGTTGTATGAGAAGAAATAATATATTTTGCATGTGAGAGATTATTTGGGTCAAGATGGTGTGAGCAATTACATATTAACACCCACCATTAGATGAAACACTTGTGTGGTGCACTCTCATGGGGTTCACAGTCAAAGACACCAATGTCTAAGGGACAGCTACAATTCTGAAAAATCTGAACCACATGTATTGTGCAACTGTTTGGCCTCAGAGGACAAACTGTATCTAATTAAAAGCAAAGCACATATGATGGGCATGAGAGGAACTCAGTACCATCTGCTCTACCACTGATTAAATCCTTTTACACCACACTGTTTGCCAATGAAAACATAGCCTTTTAGAAAAAAAAAAATAAAAAAATACTCCCTCTCCTGACAAATCTAAAGCCCTGTGGAAGGTACTGAGTCATATATCCTGGTAAGGTTATACTTCTTAATGGGCTACTACATGACTAATGGGAATTTTACTAGGCAGATAGTACAGACTATTCATCATTTCAAGTTGTTCGTAAGTTTCAATTAGATGTATATCAATTATAGTGGTACCTTCGTAAATAAAGCCCCTAAAAATAGAGTTATGATTTTTTTAGAACTTTCTATACATAAAATTTACATATATATATATATACAGATATGTGTGCGGGTGCTAGATAATAAGTATTGTTATGACTGGGCTGCCATCTCTCAAATTGTGTAATAAAGTTCAAGACAACTTTTTAAAAAGAGAGACCGTAGAAGGATTTTAAACAGAACTATTCTGGTACAATTATTACTCAGGTGATTACATTCTTGTCTGAATTGCTCTGCAGCTGGATGGAATATAGTACCCACCTTCCAAACTGTAAGGAACAGATTGTACTTCCCATTTTAAGCCCGTGAAATGTGTTAGCTAGAAACCTTTCTTAGCTTAGAAGCAGATTGAAAGGCTGAGGTAACATTTGGAGAATATTTTTACATCTGTCAGTGAAAGTATTCAATTATCAAAAACAGACAAGCTATGACTTTTTAGCAAACCAGCATGTCCCTGCTTTTATCCTTCATGACATCCTACAATTTGGTTTTGTTTCATAAAACAGCCATGCTGTACATTTCCAGTTAGCTCGGTATATTAGCATACATCAAAATCCCCACTGACTTTTTGCTGCTTTTCTCTTTCCTTTTCAACATATAAACTGAATTACCTGAATTAAAGCAGCTCTCCTTCCCTGCTTAGTTCAAAATTGGCAAATTCCATCAAGTTGCTCTTCCTAACATGATACAAAAAAATATGGGAAATAGAGTCTGCTCTCTGGAGACTTCGGAACTACTGTTCCTAGTCTTTTATAGCTAAGATGTTAAGTGATTTTCCCTCTTAGATCACAAAATGTCTGCTTCCTCAGGATCCTCTGCTGAACTTTCCCAAGCAGCAGTTGACAGCTCTGACACCCACAGCATGACACGAGAAATAACAGCTACACAAACAGACCACAAGAGCTCTGAAAAAAAGTCTGTTTTCAAATACAGTGAAATCAAGTCTCATACTATAGTTGCTTCTTTGCCTCTTCTTTTATTAGTAGTACTTTCCCTCTGTCTCACAGATTTTGAATTAGATTAAATAACCAATGCTAAAATGCTTTAAAATTTTTTCATATGTTTATCACATATCAAAAAACAGATTTTTGTCCTTTTGTGTTTAATGGCATACTCTATATAAATACACACTTCTAAGAGGGATATTAAATGGAACCCATACTGTTATGTATGAAAGCAATTGCAGTCTAAACTAATGCCAAGGAGTAATTACAGCCTAATTGCCTTGGCTTGTTTAGCATGTCATAAATGTTTTTACAATGGTTCTTAGCAGATGAAGAGTCAGAAAACAAATTTCTGCAAGTTGTGGAGAAATTACAGCCCGTTAAGGCCTTCTTCAAACTGGTTCCATATTCTACCATCTGCAGTGTTCAGAAGATATTTCTCTGAGCTGTAAATGCTATTTGTCTGCTGGACAAAATTCTCTATCTAATACCTAAATTACATTTCAACAAACACCACAGTATATGAGAGTAGATAAAAAATGCTGCTCTTCAAGGAGTTTGCTTTTCCAACATGAATACTAAGACCATTAGAGATTATATAGGATCCATTCATTTGTTTCCTATGGATTTAGCATTAAGGACCAGTTCAACCTCTATGAAGTGTTCTGTGAAATAAAAACCTGTGTCACATAAAAAAAGGACAGTAACTTCTCCCTCTAATTTGATGCTTTTGAAGAACAAATTCCACATATGCTTACTTTTCTAGACGCAACTTGCTGAAGAAAGGAGGATTTTTAAAAATCTGTGAGACTGAAAAGAATGCAAAGGAAAAGGATATTGGCGGCAGTCACACTGTTTGTTGAAGAAGAGCTACAGGTAATTTTGTTGCCATGGAACAAAAGTGTGAGTTGCACAGGACACCAGAAGAAAGTGGAAGTGTATGCTGCAAACGTCTTTAGTAATGGATCTTTTCTACAGACCTTAGACAATGGGGTTTCTATTCATGATGCACTAGCCCTGGAGGTACTCTCAGGAGATGTTAATAAGACAGTATTGTTGGATACCACATATTGCTACACACAATGGCAGAGAGGATTTTCATTGAAGGCAGACAGTGTCATACCACTTTGCATAACTTGCCCAGAAAAGGAAGACCTTTCTTTTTCACCATTTTCAGCCATTTTTCTGTCACATGGGGACTTCTAACTAAACAGAAGAAGAAAAGACTGGAAATGAGTGTGACAGCAAAATACTGATTGTATCAAGTATAAATACAGAAGCTATGAAGTTATCCAAAGATAAAAACTTGGCACACATGAATTTCAGCATAGAAATTATTCTGCCCTGATAGTTCCTTATACCAATTCAAGCATGAATCAAATAACAGCAGTATTTATCAGTTGATGGCAACTGAAACCAATAGTTACAATGTATTGATTTTAACAAACATTTTTGTTAAAATAGCCTACTGTGTCCCAAACTCTTACAGCTGGCAGGGACATTTTAAGGGCCTCTAATTTAAAGAATTCTGGAAGAAATCCTCTTGGGATAATACATTTATATGTCAGTGACGTATATGTTAGGCACAAAAGAATTCTCTTTTCTTTAAAATCCAATCATTCCTACAAAAAAAAAGCTGATCTGCAAAATTATAATTTTACTTGGTGATCATTGGAGAATCTTTAGTAAGCTGATTGCTTTACTTTGGTGTTTAATACCTATGTTAGATCAAAACTGTTCCCCTGTTTTTTATCTCTATGACCCTACAATTTTTATCAAGTGTTTCTTGATAAAACTTGTGACTTTGTCAAAGTGATGGCAAAACAATAAAAAGGGATGGATAAGTGTAAATTGCATTTCCTCTTTACATTTTGTGCTATTCAGTTTCTCTAGATATATCTATTTGAGAATGTCAGATAGTCATAAAACCACAGACAAAGCTCATTAATTTGAGCGAACATAGAAATTGTTTCTAATATTCTGATTCCCCTATGTATACCTAATAGCTCAACAGCCAAGAGAAAACAATATTGAAATTAATAATGTTTGTCATCTACTATGAAAATCCACAGTGTATCTCAACATGTTATATTTCATGCTTCGGTTTTATGCTTAAATTAGAATTTAGCCATTCAAAATGGCTCAAATTCTTCAATTCTGTGGCAAGTTCCCAAACAATTTCAAGGATCACTTAAATAAATTGAGTTCCTGATTTTGAGACTTGTCCATAAGGAAAAAAAAAAAAAAAAATTTTTTGGCTATTTTCATTTTGAAATCGGTACATGGCATACACTCTGTTCAGGAGGCAGTAAAATGTGCCACTACACAGTAATTACAGACCTCTGGATAAAGACAAACAAAGAAAAGGATTTAATTTGATTAGCCTCCAATTTTATTCATTTAACTCATCTGGGAACTATCCAGCAATAATTCTTCCAATGAAGGTCATAATTCTTCTTTAATTGTTTCCACCTGGTACAGTACTGTCATCAATTCCCTGTTCTCCACCTTTCTGTACTTGGCTCTCAGCCCATCACTCATGCCCTCCCAGTCTTCCCTTGCACTATCATTAAGGGACAAGGGAAAAGAGATTTGAGTAATTTTTGTTGCGACAGATCACAGAACCTCCAGCTTGGTTTCCTCCTTTGCTGGATGATTTCCCTGTGTTCAGTTCCTATTTCTGTTTACACCTCCTAAGAATTAATTCCTGCCCTTTTTCTGCGACATTCAGACATGCTGAGCTTTTCCTTACAACCTGTCCCACACCCCAGGATTCTGCAAAGTTGACTTTTCCAACTCTTCCCTTTTTCTGCCCCTTTTATAGTCATCCCTATACATCACCTTCTGCTCCCCCCTCAAAAAATCCCAAAAAGTTAATAAAAATCCATTAGTAGACAAGTCTTTACTAGCAAATTAATGTACAAACAAGAGACTTAAGGCTCACTAAATCAAGCACTCAAAGACACTCATTCTACAAAGTCAAAATCTCTATACTTAGGCAAATTCCATTGCTTAGCTAACTCAAAGCACACCTTGTGATGTTCCCAGGCATCCTGAGGAGAAAAAGGGAAACTGTGGGACTCTAAAGAAATTAACCTCAACAACGGTGACTTCTTATTTCCCTTCCTAGTATATTGCTTTTATGATTGCAGTGACTTCATTTGGGGAGTCAGACTCTATACATTAAATCTGTAAATGTTCTGTTCACGTATTTCCTCGTTGTAATAATCGTGAAAGAAGTTTTAATCTTAGAACATAAATGCAGTCTGCACACTACCAAGCATACACACTTTAGAGTAAATATGTTGTGTTAAGGCAGTAAGCAGTAAACATTTTTCAAGAAAACTTAATTTGTTTTCAATCACACCAGATAAGAGTGATTATTAATGGTGGTGAATATATTTATCCAGGAACACAGGCTTGCCTAGACAGGAAATTTTGTATTAGTGGAACAGCATATCTCAGTTTATTGATTTATGTCTAAACTAAATGAGAATATGTTCTATTGCTCTTGAGGTGGATGACATGAGATTGAAGTAGGTATTTTAATATCCTGTTTAATGTCAAGTTAGAAAATTAGGTTCTTCCTCAACCTTTGAGTTTTAGTCATAAAAGACTGATGGTTCAGGACCTCCCAGTGTTTCACCATATACCATCTATTCAAATGGAATGGGCTGACAGCCCCAGGCTACAAAAATCCTTAGCTGTTTATGGGAAAAATATTTCCTGTCCATTGGATTGCGAAGGTAGCTCAATAATTTTGAATGAATTAATGTAAAGCTATTTGTAAATGTTTCTTTAGATACGCTAAAGAAAGCGGAAGCCTGGGTAGCATTGCTAATAAGATTTATCTGTTAAAATAGGTTATATAAAAACACATAAGGGAGAAATGAGTCCTATCAGAAAGGACAATAAAACTGAACTGGGAGCTTCATGTTTTGGGACAAATACATTGCCTTTCCCTTGCACTTTCACTATTGCTGAAGAGAAAATGCTTATCTAGTCACAAGAAAGGCCCTTCATCTCTACCTATAATATGGAAGATAAAAAGGATCCTATCACACATTCATAAATCAAAAATCTCACACTTCCCATTGCTTAAGCAAAATTATTTTGATATGCAAATCGGTTTAAGAGACAGAGAAATAACGATTCTGTAATTTTTCTTGAACATTCAATGCCTTCTGGAAACCATACTGCAGATCATCCTCCTAAAGATACCTTTGATGTCCATGAGTCTTAGCAAAGTGCTTCTATTAAAAGACTGCCTTTCAGTTCAGTTTGTTTATTTCAATTTGTTGTATATACACCACATTTTCAGCTCAGAGCAAGAAGATGAATGGAAATAAATAATGACACATTTGCAGTAAGAATTTTGTGGCAAAGACGTTTAGTAAGGTATTGTGGTTAAATACAACCACAACACAATGACAAACTTCCTTTGTAAATGGCAGATCTAATTGTAAAGCTAAAATTATTGTTCCATAGAAAAAAAGAGCAAAGGCTGAAGACACAGTACCTACTGTATGTTGGCATGTGGCTGTATTGGCAACAAAAGCATCGCTATTGTTCATGAACTGATTTACACTTTTTATATTTCCATAACATGCAGCATTTATTTACCCTTACATTTGAGCATTATAGTTTCTGCTGACATGGGTATTTTCTTAAAATAGAACATTACAGCAGTTCCCTGCTAGATGTTTAAGCCATGTGTATGTTTATTTTTAAACTTTTTTCTTGAACTTTCTGACTGTGAGCAGGCTGGGAATGTAAAGTCATGATGAATGAGAGTTTGCTTTATAAAAAAGAGAAATGTAGACATTTGATGTAACACTGAAAAATTCACAGCCTCCTACCTTAAAAACAAACATTTCCCGGCGAAGAATAGCCAGAGTGTTGAAGTTCCCATCACAGATGTTAGGCTTGGCTCCAGGATAGGAAGGTTTGTCACCAGTGGGTGGCCGGGGAGGTTTAGGTTGTCTGTCATTCTTTCGTGGGTCTGCTGGAGGGACTGAACGGTGTGGGGGCACTGTTGGCAGAGGTCTTGTTGGTGGTGGTATCCTGTCAGGTGGACCTTTAAAAATACAGCAGCTGGATGTAATATACAAACCCACTAAAGGAAACATATACAACAAAAAACAGCTGTAAGCTGTACAAACCCGACAGTGAAAGGGGAAAGAAAAAGTGACCTAACATACCGTTCTGATGTTATTAAATAACTGAATCATAGACTATGCTGAGTTGGAAGGGACCCATTAGAATCACTGAGTCCAGCTCTTGGCCCTTCCCAGAACACCCCAAGAGTCACTCTATGTGCCTGAGAGCTTTGTCCAAACAGTTCTTGACCTCTGCCAGGCTGGTGCTGTGACCGCTTCCCTGGGGAGTCTGTTCCAGGACCAACCAGGCACTGGTTACAAATGGTATAAAGAATGACTGCCAAACCCAAGGAAAATAACTAGTTTTCATTATCCAAAATCTTCCTTTTTGGAAAATCATTCCTATAAAACCTTCAAGGATACTTAGGCCACCATCACTTCAGATGAAAAGTAGTTCAAAGCACATTATTTACCAACTGAATAAGAGCTCTTATAGCAGAATAATTTTCTTTCGTACAAATAAATGAAAAAAAAAAAAAAAATCTTGGTCATTATAAGATCATCAGTCAATAGATTTTCAACCTGTATTTTTAATCTACAGTCATCAATTTACACAGGCATAAATGTAGCATACCTGCTACTTCTTACCGACCAAATTTTTAGTTCAAGTAATGTCATATTCATTAGAGACATCTTTTTCCAATGTCCCTTGGTATGTACAGGAACTTCTAAAAATGGACCACAAATCCTAGGCATGTATATAACACACATACCCCATCACTTCCCTGCCACGATTCATATATTTTCTTCGAGTGAAAAAAACACCAAAAACTCTGTAGAGCATTCTTAAAACATTTTTCTTCTTTCAAATATATATTTGTCAAAATATACAGAGTTTCATGAAATTACTATCCCACTCATAATTTCTCTACCTGCAAGTCATCAGACCATCCCAGACAGATACTGATCATAACTTTAATGGCATACTGAATGACTTGAAATGAGTGCACTGAAAATGTCTTCCCCTCCCTACACATATCAGCAACACTTACTTTTCATGGACAAAAAGATAAGATGATCATTTGGATCAGTAAGACGTCTGGAAACAAGATGAATGTTTTAATTTTTCTCATTCTGTTTAGGCCTCTTTCTAAATAATTTAAATAGATAATACACTTTGACTTAAAAAAATAAATACTATTTGTATGACCACCTTCAGAAACACTTTTGAATAGTAAGACAACCCTAAAACTGGACAAATGACATTTGAATTTCTGAGAATTTTTTAGAAAACCACATACATTATAAGGAAAAAGATGGATTATGTAAGGAAATCTTAAACTCGCCAAATGGTTGTCATGCAATTTAATAGGGCATTTATTTCATTCACAATTTTAAGACTTGTGACATTTATAATTTACAGTTAATAACAGTATTTCAAGGAATACTGCAGACCAAAGAAATTATTTTAATAGGTGTGACATTTTTATTGAGGCATATGATTCCAGATCATATCTTGATTTTAAAGGGAACAAAGGAATCAGTTTGCAGTAGCTCATGTTGGAAAGTTTTTAACCCCAAATCAAAGATTTTTTATGCCATTTTGTGGTGATGTCAGATATTACTTCCCAGGGGAAGTAATTTCTCTTAATGTATAGCCCACAGCTGTTCAAGCTTAGCAGCTAGTTTTCAGCAAAGTATCTTTGTCTAGCCCTTAAGTCTAGACTACCAACTCATGAGGTCATGAGAATCAACCTTCTTTCCAGCTAATCAAACAGGAAAAAAATGCAACCGAGCAAAACTTGATTAGCCAATCATTCAGAAATTGCTATTTATGCTTTATGAAAATATATATCTGTGCTTGTGAATATGATATTTTTAAATTCTTGTTACTATTACACCATGGAGTCTGGAGATTTCTAGTTAGCAGCACAGTAATTCTACATGATCTTAGTTATCCTTTCTGGTAGGAAAGATAAAGAAGGAATGGCCCTCACAACATTCAGCATAAACACGACAAACTCTAAACAGGAAAGACTTAAGAGTACAAAATTTAATCCAATGCAGATTTAATTAAGGAATATTAAGCAAGGCGGTATCAAAATATATGCACTGGATACAGAGAATTAACACATAGACAAGACAGAATTTTCAATTCTAAAAATAAAACTTATCTTTAAAGAAAAATACACTAACATGTAACAACAGAATCAAAGTCATTAAAACTAAAACTAAAACTATGTCTTTGGAAATTTAAGACATAGTAATATGGGAATTAGTGTTACATTCAACCCGTAATCACAATTATGTTAATGTTTTCACTTAAAAAACAAAAAAATCAATTGCCTTGTTAAATGCAGAATTTATTTGCATCACGGGTATTTTATACCAGGCCATAAAAAGCCTAAATTAACAAATGTTAAAGAAGTAGTCCCTTCTTTACCCTCTGTAGGGACTGGTGATTATGTTATTTTGAGATCAATTTGTTGTACTTATTATAAGAAAGGGTGCTTTCAGGACCTCAGATTTTGAGGGAAATTTTATGTATTATAATTGATAAATGGAGAAGCAATCAATTCATCCAGTTACATGAGCTTGGACAACTGTGTAAATAATCTCATTATAGTTAAAGGCCTGCTTTTCTTAATATTTTCATAGTTTGGAATAATTTTACATGAATTTTCTTTATGGAATTTTAAAACATTTAAAATTATTATTCCAGATGTGTGCTAATTTGAATATAAGTTGTGAACAGTGAGAAACAAAGTAATAGCATCCTCAAAATTTTTGGATGTTTTACTCACATAGACACTCTGGCATAACACCTGGTGAAGTCCACACTAATGAACTCTTTGGAGTGGTGATATGGACAAGAAGACATCAAAGGTATTCTAAACCAAAAAGCTTGTGCTGTCTGATGAGAACTTGACATACCGTATATCTTCTGGATGCCCTGTAAATCGTCATTAGGTAGTTTGAAGTTGTCAGTTTCCATATATTGGTAAAATGGAGCCATGATTGCCGTGGGATCATTAGAGTGCTCCAAGCCTAGAGCATGTCCCAGTTCATGCACTGCAACTAGAAAGAGATCGTTTCCTGTGAAGAGAAGAAAAGGAAAAAGACTTTTGAGTCCACAAAGCTAGAAGAAAAATAATACACATGGAGGACTCTGCACTTGCAAGATGTTTTCACTGCATTTGAGTTTCACAAGGTAATGAGTAATAATTAATGGATCATCAAGGATAACATGGCAGAAAAGGCACTTTTCTATCTTTTTTTCCCCTAACAAGGAAACCATTACGCTATGGTGCTCTTACAGTCATCATAAACATAAACCTTTTTAATTGACACACATGGTAAGTGTAGGGTTCAAGTGTCATAGACTTTTGTGCAATTTATGACTTGATGTTGCCACAAACCCGATTAAAAATGCTTCCATCAAGACATAGTTCCAATAGGAAAATATCTTGGCTTTGTTTGCTAAACTTCACAAACTGAAGACTACCTTTTTAGGACAGACCCCACAGAGCACTTAGTCATCCAAACACTTGTAATCAGACCCCTGCTGATTATATGTAGATGTTGTCCATTTCTGAATCACTGTAACCGAAATCCTAATGAGGAAAATAGATTTCCTAATATATTACACCATGCAATTCCTTGCAATAATTGTAATTTTTTATTTAAGTATTAGAGCTTTTTTAATTTTTGTAGGAGTAAAGAAAAACCCCAAAGCCATGCACTCATGCTATAGACCAGTTTAATGTTTTTGTTATTCTCTACTCAAAAGTATCTTTAAATTTTTTATTACAGAGTATTAGATACAACTGGAAGATCTGGCAGTAGAATTATGGCACTCTTCAGAAGCAATCACAAATGAAAGCCACTGGGATCTTTTCTAAAAATAGTTTCAGAGCTGGACCTCTATGGTATTAATTTTGTCTACTTTACTCATCTAAGATTTTGTTCTGCATATCTTTCTATGACTCTTTCATACAGATTCTGTTGTATTTAACATGTCACAAAATGAGATTTTGGAAAAGTGTTGTAGATCAGGAGACAGATGCCAGTTGTCTTAAGAAAGAGTCGAATCCAGAATACAGCTCATTTCACCACCTAGGCATGGGCAGAACTATCCTCCAGAAGTGTGACCCTGTCCCACTGACAAAAGAAGTACTCTAGATCAGCAGCTTATGCTGACCATCTAATTTTTAAATGCTGAACTCATGTGAAACTGGTGTCACCTAGAGTAAGTAGTTTCTTGTTAAAAGAGAAGTATAAATAATGAAACGCCTGTGCTGTGGCCTAACAGCCATTTATTGGTTGTGAATTTGAAAAAAAATGCTCAACCTTAGCTCTTATCATAATCTGTAGATTCTTTGGGGATAAGCAGTTATTTTCCACTGCTGGAACGTGATCTGAAAGTACTTTAAAAATGTCAGTAGTAATAATATGAAGTTGCATCAGCAACAAAATTACACATATATACATTACAGAACTATGAGGACATAGTTGACAGTATTTCAATTTCTCAAGCACTTCCTGTTCTTGATACAATAAAATAAACTTTATCCAAAAGACACATGAAAGAGGAAACACTAGATAATGTATGTATAAACTTCATGATGTATGAAGCCATGCTGATGTCTGTAAAATAAATGTTTGAATGAAATCATTAAAACAGACACATGTAAAATTATATGCTTAGTTCACAGAGTCTTCTCATAACCTCTCATTCTTAATTGAAAATGACAACTAAATGTTCTTGATGTTCTATTCAATATAACTGTGCAAAAAAAATCACATCTTTCAAAAACTAATGTGACATAATGTGCTTTTAGAAATGAGAAGTTTATCCTATCATTTATAGTTATATGGTTTCAAGATGAAATGTTTTATGACAATATTTTTCTTAGCTGTAGCTCTTTTTATAGTAAAGCAAAATCTCAAGGTGCTGTTTCAATAGGTTTGATAAGCCTGACTGTCCTGGTGATAAATGTTCTTGATATCTGAATATGGCCTTCTATATGCAGACAAAGCTCATCTTGACATCAACTCATATGAATAATCCACAGCTTCTGTAGTTGACATCAGCACAGGAAGTGATGCACAGAAGGAACTTTGTAAAGGTTTTCATTCTGCACTTATAATGGAAAAATTAATGTTATTTTAAATAATCATAGGTTTAAGATGGAAAGACAGAAAAGAAGAGCATGTTACTGTGCTACAGCTCTGATACTATGATGAAAAGTCTCACATTATTTTTCAATTCTTTTCTGAGTTTTGTGAAAGTTCTAAACTAGGTTTATTAGAATGCAATTTTTTTTTTCCCTGGTATTAACTTGAATATTTAAGAAGCAACCTTCTTTTGCTTTTTAGACCTTCTGAAAGCAAATTTCCCTCCTATACCCATGCTTCCTACATCATAATTAAGAATATTAACTAAGTCTTATATTAAAAAATGCACTAACAAGTTGGCCATATTATTTCCTTTTTTTTTTTTTTTCCAAATAGTTTTGAATTAAGAGTATTTATTCTACCACTATCATTAGGCTTGTTACTATCAGTAGATGAAACAGTTTTCTACAAGTTTTACCCCTACTGTTTGCAGGAAGTCTGGGAAGTTAACTAGTTTTAATTTCTAAAATTTCAAGAAACCACAGTTAATCAACAGTCTTGGAAGACTCTACTACTTCTATTTGTGCCAGTTATGCAATACATGAATAATCATACATCCTTCAGTTCTCAGTCCTTACTGTGTCCCCTTACAGATTTCCAGCAATTCCTACATTTTGTTCCATGTTGATCTGAAAGATAGTAGCAGGGAAATAAATAAAACCCACTTTCAGCTACTGGCATATCTTCCTTCCAGAATCACAGATAATGAGCATATGGTAGAGCACTTCTAAAGTAGTACTAAGTGACAGCGGGACCATGTCAGACAACAGGTATTATGCAGGGGCTGGCTGTTTCTGCTTTTGTCGTTTGGATAGGGGGGATTATGTGAAGAGAAAAAACAAAACAAAACCAAAGCAAGCAAGCAACCAACCAACCAACCAAAAACCCCCGAACATTACGTTCAATGTCTGACTGCCCCTCTGAATTTAGTCTCTATTTCCACCTCATGCAATGCAACTTGTAGCCATCAGGGGACCCATTAAGTGTGGCAAAGGCAGAGCAGCCCTTCAGCAAATGAATAACGGGGAAGGGAGAAGGTCAAAGGAAAGAGCTAGGAGAATAATATTCTTGCCTGGGGTGACAATGATTTAACAGGGAACATATTTTCTACTTGTAGCCAAATAGCCCCATTATTCAAAACAATTTCCATCAAGAGTCATGATTGTCTTCAGGGCATCCTGAATTTAAACTGACCCAAATAACTTAGTGCTATTGAAACTCAGGTTTAAACCAGCCCAAGATGAGCTGAGTCCAGTACAGGTAGGGCCTTATTACTATCTTAGTTTCCATCATTTTTGCTTTGCATACAATTAGATTTCTCTAATTAGGCAACAATTATTCAGTGCCTCTATGCTTTAGGGAGCAGACTTGCCCTGAGTACCTCAATGTCATCATTGTAAAAAGCTTCTGAGAGTGCACAAGGACAACCTTCTGTAAACCTTGCTCTTTTTCTCAAGGCTGCACAGAAGTGTATTTGTGACTGCAAAGTTAATGGTAGCCCACCTTCAATTCCTTGGTCAGTGCTCAGAATAAGTTGAAGAAGTGTAAAAACAAGTGAGCATTCATATTCGCTCAGGCTAGCTTTGTTATCCTATCGATATTGGGAAGTTTTTACATTTTCAGTTGCCACCATTGAAGGAGAGAGTCCCAAATCATTCTGCATTTTCGTATACATTATCCAAGTAGGACATATTTCAGTCCACATAGCAAAATGAATCATCACAAACTTTAACAAGTTGTAACAGAGTTAAAATGCGTATGATCACGATGATTTTCAAAGCAAAAGTTGCCGGTTAAGGATATACAGTGGTGAATATTCATTGTGATAGTCTCAGTCACATCTTTGTTGCATACCCACTGAGTAGTAGAAAAATATTGGAAAATATATTTCACCAGTGCAAAACTTGTGCATTTCTATTCTTGTTTTCCTTATTAGCATGGAGATTTGGAATGGAATGGCTGTAAGCTCAAAAAGTTTGTGATTGTTTTTCTTATTTTATCTCAAGTTTGATTTTGCAAGGGAAGAAAAAAAAAGATACTGTGTGTAAAGAACTAAGGTAAAATTATTATTATTACACTGACACTTTTCTCTGAGGCTATAAACTATTTTAGGCACTAAATCTGCCTGACTTAACGAACACTGTCCAAACCCCAGAATATAAATATGTATTAATATATCAAATATTCAACAGCCAGCAGTGTGGAGCATGTTGTATGGGGAAGTCTTTCCCTGTAGCTAATATATACACTATTTTTCACATCTACAGATAAACAAAGCTAATATGTTTGTCCACAGTAAAAAACCCACAAAAACTAGCTCTATTAAGAAAACCTAGTTCTGAAGATATTAATTTCCATTTTAAATGGGTATGTGAGTTCAATTTATAAAAGCAGTAACATAATGGCTTAACATGTGACCTCAATTTTGAAGACTTTCCCATCCCAAGGAAAAGAAAAAGAAACTCTAGAAACTGAATTTCAAATTACAAACTGTAAAAGTTCAAAGATGTTTTATACATAGACATACACTCTTTCTTCCATAGACTATTTTATTTCATTTTTCATGATGTAGATAGATATTTTCTAATTAAATTAATATCAAATTGAAATTTAAGTCTGCACAAGACTTCTACTATAGTCCTACTACCAACAAGACAGTATCTCAAAGGCAAACTTACAGTTAATCAGAAATATTACACATACACAAAATACCCAACACTTTCTGTTCGATGTATGCAGAATTTGCATTTTAACTATTCTGTTCATTTGTACCACCTGATGCATCCAAACAGCTGAAATGCTACAAACTGTAGAGTAAGTCTTACTCTACAGAGCATACAAAAAGAAAAAAAAAGGGGGGGAAAAAAAAAAAAAAAGAAAAAAAAAAAAAAAGACAACAACATTTTATCTGTTATTATTATCCTTTCCAGAAAGAATTTTGAAGGTGCTTTTTCAACAGTCATAAAAGAAGATTCTTTCTCTCTCTGACCTTATTACAATACAGCAGAACTGAGCACATACATTATGTATGTACTTACATAAGCACCATATATGTATATATATGCTATATTGAGAGTATACATTGACCTAAATATAAAACATAGGAATACTCTTGCCCAAATAAAGGTGCTACATTTTCCAGTCTAAGAAATCATGTATAGTTGATTGACATTATCTCATTATCTCAGACTTCTGCCATTGGCACTAGTGGTAGCCTAGAGTTTATTTTGTGCAATTTTATTACAAGATGGAAGGACCACCTTTGAAAAATGAAGAACAAAACTAATGTCTTGTAATTTCAAATAAAAACATATCATGTAGAGCATATCCACTTTCTGTATGATCTTAGCATATCTATTTTCTACACACTGTATTTTAAACAATCATTTTTCAATAATATATCTATATATTTAGGCTTTTTCATTGTGACAAATTACAGTGACATTAACATGCCTTCTTTCACTCTAGTAATACATAAGATGCATAATAAATTAATTTCCAGTAGTCTTAGTGAGATATATATATATATATATATGCAGACAGAACAGGAGGTACAGACAGTTTGTTATATACAAAGTCTGTACTAATTACACTGTCTATAATTTAGAATACCTACATCTATAAACTACTCTATTTTAAAAAGATTAACAGATTAGTATGAAATTTAAAATTGCTTGATTGAAAATTGACAAGGGCACATTACTACAGAGCAAGGCTGTCTTCAGGTGACTCAGACCATTGATGAGATATGATGAGAACATTTGAATTTGGCGGCCTGTGGGTCCATCCTAGCAATGCCTTACTGTTTCTGCATATTTTGGGCATAATTTAGAAGAATTCAGGAGCGCACTTTCTTTTATAACACATATCAGCCTGTACTTTAGAAGGAAAAGACATGCAAAACCCAAGAATTTCTGACTTACTACTTAGATCTGTTACCAACCACATTCTACAACTTTTAGTAAATTGCTTGAAATGGGTGGAATTAATTACTTTATGTATTCTTAAATTTCCTCTATAAAAAGCACGGATATATGAATATTTCCACTTTTTCTCACTGTTTCAATCACTAGTACTGAAAAATTTGCAAACCATACTGACTAGTGAATCAATACCAACTTCCCCAAAGACAGACAAGTGAAGCAGGTAGAGATAATCTCAGGGGAAGTAGAGAAGACATGAGAGCTTGCTTCAATGTGATGGTATGAGTTCCTTCTGAAAATATAATGATTATGGCTTTTATTTCATGCTTTGAGGAAACCCTGCTGTGATGGGAAACCTAGCAAACTAAATAAATTCCTACATTTATGTTGAATCTCTAGCTCCTGGCATCAACTTCTTAATCACTCAGGTCCACTACTGAATTTGTACATTATTCTCAAATGGCATTTTCGTTCTACTAGTTATAAAGCCATATTGATAAACAAAACGGAAAAAAAAAAAAAAAAAAGAAAAAAAAAAGAGTGTTTTCATGGTTGTCTTTAGACAATCACTATCTTAAATAAATTTGAATTCTAATGGAATTTTGAAATTTGCTAGAAAAGGTCTTCATATTAGAAGAATGCTGCAAATACTGTAACAGCCTTACCTATTAATATTCTTTCCTGTCTTTTCTTGTTTCTGTTTTTATTTTTTTTGTATTTTGCTTATTTTTTGTGGGAAAAATAAGCTAAGGAAGGACTTAAAACTGCTTTCTGAAGGCTGTGAAAATGAACATATGCTGGGATCGAGCATTTGGATATGTACATGAGAAGGGGATGCATCACACAGTTCTCAGCTATCCTCCATGGTCTGCTCCCTGTGGGTCATTTATGTGAAGGGAATGAATATCTTTTTACCACTCCTAAGTGACACTTTGTGTGAGAATAAATGCAAGAGAACCTTAATTGTGCATGAGGCCATATTAAAATTGAACCCTTGTTTTAACAAACAAATGTAGGGCTTTTCTCTAAGACACTCAGCAAAAGTGCAGGTTTGTTAACATGGTGGCTTCTTTTGTTTTATTTTTATTCATTTACCCCTATGTTCTGTGTGTCCTCCTATGAAGAAATATTTCTAAATATTAGAAGGAAGGTCAAAGTCATACTGCAAATAATCACAATAGACGTAATCCGTCATGGGGCAGAAATCACAAAAGAATAGAATGGTTTGGGTTGAAAGGGACCTTGAAGAACATTCAGCCTCCTGCCATGGGCAGGGACACCTTCCACTAGATCTGCTTGCTCAGAGGCCCATCCAGCCTGGCCTTAAACACTTCCAGGGATGAAGTATCCACAGGTTGCCACAGGGCAACCTGTTCTAGCATCTCACCACCTTTTAGAAATCTGAAAGAGTCTTAAAGATCACTGAAATCCCCACAACAGAATGTATACAGAATTTAATTTATGTGTAAATCTCGTGTTGGCTAAATTTTTGTTCGATAAATTTTTTACCCTGTATGAGTAAACTACTGAGAGTAATTATAATATCCTCTAAATTTGCTCACATTAAACCCACCCAAACCAGGTGGTTGTTGTTGTTGTTGTTATTATTATTGTACCATTGTATCTTAATACAGACACAGGACTTTGAGACTTTTAAACAGTGACATAGTTGTGGTTTGTATATATACATTAAGTTTTTATATGAACAATTCTTCCTTCACTGTTACTTTGATTTTTTTAGTTCATATTAAGAAAAAAAAGTCAAGATATTTCCATGGTTTGAGTCTTTTTCATTAAACTGGTGATAAAAAGAAGTGGGAATTTTGAATCCTAATTGGCAAAGTGATTAGAAGAAAAACATCATTAAAAGTCCTATGATCTGAAAAGAAGACCAGTTTTCTAAGAAGTCTGCAGACTTCAAAGGGAAACCTGATCCAAGTGTGCACCATATTTTAAATTGAGACAACTTCAAACTGGGGATCGTGTATACAGAGAAAGTGACAGAAAGACAAATCTGCTACTTAGGTCTTACTTTGTTAAAATTTACTCATATGAAATGCTCTGATCTGTTGGAGAATCTGCGGCTAAGATCCTGGGGTTCTATATCCATACAGTTGTATGCTCCTCCAGCTAAAGGGGCCAATGTAAGCCTCTCTAGAACTCAGGGAATTTGATCATTTTGCACTAGTGACTCTTGGCACTTGCTGGCATGGAGATGACTGAGCCCTTGCCATGGAGGGGCAGCCTCCAGGATGACAGGGCTGCTGGAGAGGACAAGATGGTCAAGTAGCCAAGCCATATTCCTGGGCCTCCCAGCAGAAGGAAGACTATGCAAGAAATTTGTTTAAAGAGGAAAATGAAGCCAAGAGCTCATTGTTCCTAGCAAATTTCGGGAGAGATTGGTCATGAGAATGTAGGCCAGGGCAGAAGTCAATCCTAGCACTTCCCCTTCTCTGAATTAGGAGCTTAGCAGGACCCCAGCCGAGGGCAACAGCAGCTGGCCCCAGCAGAAAGAAGGGACAATGCCAGAGGGTCCATGTTTGGTGGCTCTTAGACCAGAGCTTCCCACTGCAAACACAGAGTCATTGGGGCCACAATTTTCCACAGCTGCTGTGCCACATCCCACACTCAGAAAGGCTGGGACCACATCTCTGCACCCCTGCAAGCCACTACGGCCAGCCCTGCCAGCGTCACAAGTGATCATTAAATACAAAAAATAGCTAAGGAGTGACTGTTGATTGTATATGTATTTTAGTTGCTAGCTCTTCCTGAAGTTCAGGCCTTCCTACTTTTGCTGCTTCTGCTAGCACTGCTAGCTGGAGCATAGCTAACATTAATTCCATGTCACTACTGGATCTTCAGCACCCTGAATACTCAGTGGTAATCCCATTTCCTCATACTAACATTAGATCAATTTCTAAACTGCATCACTAGAGGCGTTCTGTATGATTCTTAGAAATGGGAAACTAAAAGTATGTTTACACACTACCATACTACCAACTATGCTTCAAAAAATTCAGAGGTGCAACCAACCCACTTGTGAATTACAATATTCAGACCCATACAAGTGTTTGTTTTGCCATACCGAGGGGCAGGGAACAGCCTATGCCTGCAACTGTCCTTTCTGACTGCTATAATGAACTGCTCCCAAAAACCAGCCATCTCTGGGGATGAGACAGGTTTCGTTTGACCCCAGTTGGTGGTGCTGTGTTGAAGTCCTTACCACTACAATTCCCCTCTAATCTGAAATAGCACAATTCAACATCACTAGTGGAAGTTATCCAGCTACTCAACATCATAACACAAATGTCTCTACCTGCACCTCTCACAGCAAGAGATGAGAAACAGGTATTTCAGAACATGATTCATCTCATTTGTTTTAGACACCGACCTCAGGATGCAACAAACCTTGGCCAGGAAAGCAATATATCTCTCCTATAACTCCAAAGGGACTCCATGAGAGTAACTCAGATATAAACATCAACATATGGTCAGATTAATTCCACCCCCCCAAGTCTTCTGGCTTTTGACTTAGGTCTTTTCTTTTAAGTCACAGGCAAAGCATTAATTATACAAGTACAGGATATGGACTTAAGTGATATCTATATACAAACCCAGGAAGTACTTATTATAGGCTGACTTGAAGGAGAGATTTAAACTTAAAAAATCCCCAAAAAACCCAACCAAACAAATATTATTTTGCACAAAAAAATGTTCTTTTAACTTATCTGTTTTTTAAAAAAAAAATAAAAATTCTGCTTTCATCTTTTTTTTACAACCTAATGTTTTAGTTGTATATGTTTCTGGCTACTGGTGTTACCAGTTTAGCACTTTTTGGAACGCAAACAGTTAGGAAGAAGTCTAAATATAGATTAAAACCATTTTGGCCTCAAGAACATATGGTTTGGGCATTCTGAAGTGAAGAATTGTCAGGAAAAGCACAAATTATAGACTTGAGTATGCTAATATTGTAGAAAATCTTTCATTAGATAATTGTATACTATTCTTAAAATTCAGATATAGTATTATCTTATATTTTAGGGTTATCTACATATTTCTACTTTTTCAATATCCATTACACTTCTGCTTAATAAATAAATATGTAATTAAATATGTAATACTGTAAAATTTTTGTCTCATTCTCTCAGGAAACCATGACAACATCCATATTAATTGGCAGCGTGATTTTTCGGATTCTATTTGCCCTTAAAAAGGCAGGGGAAATGAGATGGCAATGCAGCAATAATATTCTACAGAGCATCTTTGGTATTTCCTAAATCTGCTATCTTGAAGAAAAAGTCTCCATTAAGTGGTCCTAGCAACAAATAGAGACTTGAGGAACCCTGGATCACATGGGAGTTGGAATGCTATGCCTCATACCTGCTTTAAATGACTGAAATGTCACTTTCTTTCTAAAGGGAGAATTTTTGGTTCAAGGCTAATGCTTCTTTCCTATGTTACTGCTACTAGGAGATCAGACTGAAAAGAAAAATAAATAATTTCAAGCCATTCATTAGTTGATTTTTTTAAACTTAAAAAAAAAATTAAACTGAATTTGACTTATTTGCAAAAATTTTTTTTTTTTTAACTGAACATATTTGAGATACGGCTTTTCACAAGCTCTCCATAGCAAATAATCTTTCAAGAACCTGAGATTCAGTCTCATAGCTCATAAGGCAGTTCCTCTGTTATTAGCACTACTATTAGTTTGTATCATATGTTTTAAAGAAATATTGCCTTTGGTAGGCTGATCGTAAACACTTATAAAATGCATAGGGGATTAGAATATAAAGCACTGGAATATGCAAAGTTTTCCTTTTCCCCCCATTCTCTAAAACTTTCTGAAACACATAAGAATTATATGAAGCTCTCTCAGATTCAGTATGCAAAATCAGCTAAGCTTCTTTCTAAAAGGACTAAAGATTAAGGTAATAGTGTTTATTTGTTTGTTTGTTGTAAATGTAGTGTTAGTGGTTTTTGTGTGTGTGTGTGAGATGTTGTGGGGTCATAAAAACAATCATGAAGAGGCTGGCCCACATTTTGTCTTTGGACTCATTTAAAATAGATCTATTTGTCTGAACAAAAATGGTTTCCCAATGCTCTTTTCTCATATACTGCAGGGGGAAAATGAGAAAGACAATAAGCGACAACAAAGCCAAAAACTCCAACACTGTTAGCTTCAACTTATTAATCACTTCAACAAACATTTTCCAAGTAACTTTCACATTTTTCAACTAAATTTTCCCATGGAAAATCACTTCTCCAAATTTACTAATATGAGGGTGTGATTAAATTAATTCATTTTGGTAGATGAACTTGACTTCATTGTTGCATAAACAGCTGTTTGAGACAACATTTTAAAACAATAATAATAATAAAAAAAAAAAGGCAGGGTTTTTTTCAGTGATTGTAGGTGCAAATGCTGCCAAAATTGCCTGCAAGGACCCATGCTGCCTTTCAGCTAGATGTTTCCTTGGCAGCAAAGTCGATCTAACAGACAATGTGAACTTTCCTCATTTATTTCCATGCAAAGTCAGCCAGATCCACTTTAACACTTTTCATTAGCAGTTGAAGATAGGCTGGCTGATCACAAACTGAGGCAGATGGCAAACATAAGCAAGCAAGTTCTGCTGGCCCTGGTATGTGGGAAATAACCTCCAGTTGCAGTTTGAATGGATAGCTGAGTTTGCAGCTTCCCTAACTACTCCACTAAGGATTGCAATGATCTGTGTTTACCTACGCCACGATGGAGGCAATATGCAATTTGGTGGCTTGGGCTGTGCTGCCTTTCTGGTTTGCAACCTGCATCAGGACATAAGTTACACTTTAAATATCACCTTGCTTCTGTAGATGTGAAAAGCATGATCTAAGAGGTGCATCTTAGTCTACAATCCCACTGCTTTAATTAAGAATATCATTAAGTCAATTCTCTTAACATATTCCTCAGCCTCTCTTTCAGTTTGCATAATAGGGCATATAGAAATTCTAGCCCAAGAAGGAAGAGAGTAAGGTATTACACTCTGAGAGCCCCTGGGACGTATTAAAAGCATCTAGTCAAACACACATCTAGAACATGGGGCTGGATTCATCCACAGGACTGCTTTCACTGACTGCCAGTTTTAAACAGATTTCCCTTTTAACAACATGCAAATGAAGTCCTTTCCTCAAAGCCAAAAGGGTGTTCCATGAAAGCAAAATCCTCCCCAAAAATTATAAAAACAAGGTCAGTACTTTGCCAACAGTTAACACTTTCCATCATCTGGCTTCCAGCCAGGAGATGGGGTCCAGCAGACAGATCCTCTTCTCTATGCATAGTTCTATGTGCAGTGACTGAGTCCTCACAAGCAGCCAGGGCCATTTATGATTTTTTTATCATTTCCCATCTCTTTAATAGCTGAAAGGCATCTTTCTGTTCTCCAGTGTAGCTTTGCATACCATGATAATATTTTTAAGGATACATTTTATGCATCAGACACTGCAAATCTGAGAGTTAAGATTTTAGGAATGATCTTAGAGTGACTGGATATGGAACAGGCGCCCATCAGCAAGTATAATCCAGGAAGGTTTGGAAAGTTTGAGGACAGAGGATGTTCTATCAGCACAAAACACAGTTACTGAAAAGGGAAAGACTGGTTTCTTTTTAAATACTGAAAATGTTGTGGTTTAGTGATAGAAAGCTTTATTTTTGTTAACTGATCCCTGAATTAAACTGGATTTCATGGAAAATGATGAAATTAAAAGAGTCGGTTGTTATTCAATATGCCTGCAACTCGCAAAGCTCTTTGAAATATTATCCTAGCATCTTCATCATTGTGTAATACTATAAATGCAATAGTTGGGTTTTGCTATCTTCTATAATGTGGCTAATTCTCTCATTTTGCACTCAAATAGTTTCAATTTAAAATGGAAGTTGTACTTCCTTAACCTTATAATTATATATAAACAAGGCTGCAATTCAACTGTCTCTTTATCCTGTAAACAAGATATGACAGAGGCCCATAAAATATGAATGGAATAGATAAAATTATTAGAAAATTACTTCCTTACAATATTAGCATTCATCTGTCAAAACAAAACAAAACAAAACAAAACAAAACAAACCACAAAAACAAACCACCACCAAAAACCAGAAAGATATAGTATTTCACATCTGCTTAAACTATAGGACATATTGTCACAGGATGTTTTGGATACCAAATGCTTGAGTTCAGAAAGAGATTACACCAATTAATGAAAGAAAATCCCTCATAGGCTACTAAACACCAAAATATGGCCTCTCCCTCAGAAATTCAATGAGCCACAGATTACTTGAAGCTAAGAAGGAATATGCTGGAGTTTTACTGCCATATGTTTACTCTGCTCTTATTCTCTTATTTGGGTATCTGTTAATAGCTATTAACTGGAGATAGGATATTTTGTGGGATAACCTTTGATCTGAACCTGCTTTTGCAATTCTCTGTTTACAAGCACATAAACAAGGAGTATAAAATAAAATTTGAAATAAGATATTAATCTTCTACATAATTATCCTAGTGCAGAAGTAGAAAAAAAGCATGTGACAACTGCAAGGCCACACTGCTTGGTTACAGATCAAATTTGATTTTGATAATTGCTTATTATAAAACATACATAATCAATTAAGAGTGTTATGCTTTATTAAATTAAAGCCATGTTAACATTGTAATACAGAGCTTCCTTTGATCTGAAATGCTTGGCTTCCTTTACTCCAAGCCACAGCATGAGCACTGTTCAAGACACAGAGCTCCCTTAGGAGACGGTTTTCACAACTCCACTGGTTCACATTTCCAACAGCATATATCTCCTGCACTGTGTCAACCACGCTGGCAGCCAAAAGAAATTTACTACAAGTTGATCTATGCAGTTCAGAGATCAGGATTTTCATAAATTTTTCTTGGCTGCCAGCACAGCGCCCGCAGCAGAATCTACTCACTAACTGGAGTCCAAGTACATTACACGAGACACTGTATTTGCATCAGGTCCAAGAAGCTTTTACTTCGCAACCTACAAACAGCATGGTACAAAGTGACAGGTTTCTTTGCTTGTTTTCTTGTTATTACCTGCAAACTTGAATAATTTTTCAATGCTGGAGAGTTACCAAAGAGATAAACAAAACTGAATTCTTGAATTGTTAAATTTGTTTTCCCAAAGACGGAGCTTTATCTATACACAAGTTACAAACACCCCACGTGTAAGTACTCTGCAATAATATTCTCCTTACATGACACTGTACACTAAAACCATCTATTACTTCTGTAAGGGAATTCCACTTGTTATTATTTATCATATGTTCTTTGATGGAAGAACTTTTTTCTGCAGAATTTCAATATGGTACACTATCTATCTTCATAAATTTGCTATAGAGGTAAAAAAAAATGTATTTTAGTTTGACTTCTATTTCTCTTGCTGATATGAAGATAACAGTATCAAATTACCACTACTGATTTACTGTGTTTACCTACAGTTAGTTTTTTGCCAAATATTTTCTGCTGCTGGAAGACACAGTTCGGTGGTCACATTTTATCCAGTAATCATGTCTAATGTGCTTGAAAACTAAGCTCCCAAGAAATCCTTGTTTTCCCCAAGCACTTCTAAATCTTGCCCTTTTCTTAAAAAGCTGCACTCGTGCAAGTAGGTCAGTCTTAAATTAATCTAGTTAGAAGTAGTGCACTCTCAATTTAAACTGGCTTAACACTCCCTTAAATAGGGTTAGATGCATTCAGTAACTTCCCAGAAAAAAAAAAAAAATAACTGCTTTAAAAAAGGTTTGAACTTATTTAAGTACATGCAGACAGACAAATGAGAAATAAATTTTGATAAACCAGTGCAATAAGGCAATTAAGATGCCCCTTTCAGTTTTGGTACAGAAAGACAGGGCATAAAACAGGATTTTTCTTCAAGGTACTAGAAAATTTACAGAAAAAGTACCTATCCCAGATGCTCCATGGCAGCGACTTTGAATTTCATCAGTCATTTGAAATATTGCCATTGATGAAAATACTTTGAAATAGATTTTTGTTGAGGGTTTTGACAGTACAATATCTCCAAAGTACTGCCACTCCTAGGAAAAAGTCATTGTCCCTTTCTGAATTTAGATAGATTGTCCATAATTTTTTAATTTAAAAACAATAAGGGGATATATATCACCTAAATGGATTAGAGTCATGGGAACAAGGAAATATCTTCCTTGAGACTTTTTTACTTCACCTTTTTTTTTTTTTTTTCCCCCCAGTTTTTAAGTTCAAAAGAAAATAAGGAAAAAAATAAGGATTAAAAGTTTTTCTTAATAAGTGCTGATTTTTCAGATACCTAATTATGCCACCTAATTTCCATCTCCTGTTTATTCCTTTAGCTTTTTACATCTTTAGGTGTATATACTGTGAAACATTTTCCTGTAAAATCCTATCCATTTTGATTGGCTGCTCCTGAGCAGTACAAGAAAATCTTCTGCTGTATTTGCCAAGCACTACCAGAATAACCTGAGTTTTAATGCCTAGGAGCACAAGATACTTTGTAAGGTGCCTGAAGAAACCATCCTGTTCCAAATGATTTAAAAAACTAAGGCTCTTATCTCACCTGAAGTCTAGATAGGCAGATCATAAAGGAAATGGAGTCTACTGTAAGCAAAACAGCCTACTCCCACAGGAACTTGAAAAGTAGTTGTGCTAAATGGGAAACTAGAAGATGAGGGCTGACTGAAGGAAGACTACCATCCAATACACACACTTTGTATAAAATATTGAAAGAACAGCATTCCCTTTCCTTATTTAAAAAAAAAAAAAAAAAAAAGGTGCATCACACTTTATCCTTCGGGATCTCTTTCATTCCCTAGCAAAAGAAATTCAGTCCTTATTTCCACTGCTTCCCTGTGATGCTAAGTCTATTGTCCTTCTTTCTGGCAATATTTCTAGGATCACCTGCAGTAATATGGATGGAAATTCAGAGAAAAGACATCCACAGCTCAGCTGGAGTTGAGGTACCAGCTGTACTCTGCTTACAGGGTATTATGAAAGCAAAGAAATATATCCTTGTAAAAAGCCTGCAAGTGTAAAATTGTATGACAGGAGTTTTTTTTCCTGAGCAACAGCCCCACTAGTCTTTACTCCTACAAAAGCCTCATTCATTCTTCAGGATGAGGGAGGAGTCAAAGCAGACCTCCTCACAGAAGATGATCGATAAGATAACGTACCATTGAAGTGAGAACAAAGGAAAGCAGCAATGCTCTGTGCAGATGATGTATTTCTATTGCAACTCTCCTTGGAGTCTAGAGTATTACTAAACCAAAGAAAAATACAAGAAAATCGACCAAACATAAGGAAAAAAAGCCACCAAATCAAACAAAAACCTTGAAGTATGAAGATACTACAATTAAGTAGTCAGAATAAATTGCTGTAGTAATTAACTATACTCAGAATACTGATTTTATATATAATTCCTTCTTTGGAATGAAGATTACTTTTAAAAGGACAACAGTTTATGAAAGCATTTCATTAAGTTGCTTGTCTTTTCTGAAGTAGTTGGCATACAAATTGTTTTCATTACAACAACACAAGGTAAAGAATGAAGCTAGGACTTTTCAAAAGGACATTATTTTTGCATTCTTGCTGCTAAGTAAAAAAGTTTCTCTGTGTTTTTGAATCTCTCTGGGATACTGGAATAGGAATCAGAAAATCAGCCCCTTGGGGTGAGAGTTAGTTTAAAAATAATAATTAAAAAAAATCATCAAATCTTTTTCCCATTCTACCAGATTTCAAATAATACTACAAGAAGGGGACTATTGGACTATTGGAGCAATGAATCTTAAAACTGACACTCACTTGGGAAAAATAACTCATAGCTAAGATCACATATATATTTTTCAGCCTTCTGCTTTTCAGTGTTCTGAGGCTCAGCTCAAAATAAGAGGAAGCCTAAGAGAGCTGTAAGTCTTTTTTTCCCTGTCAATCCCAAATGGCATGCTTGTCTTCTTTTTCCACCTGGAATTTTTTCCCAGGCACAAACCTGCCCCACCCACCCCCCCCCCAAAAAAAAAAAAAATCCAAACAACACCCCCCCAAACACAAACAAAAACCCCAAACAAACAAACAAAAACCAAAACCCCAAAACAACAACAATGAAAACAAAACAAAAACAACCCAAAAAATACCAAACAAAAACCCAAACCAAAACAAAAAAAAAAAACCCAAACAAAACCAAAAAAATCCCAAAACCTGCATGATCTTCCAGGATTCCTAAACACAAACTTATCAGTAAGACAATGAGGAACACCTGGCCTACCTGATAACTAAAAGTTACCAATCAGACAAACACGTGCTGTGCATTTTCAGATGAAATGCACATATATTGCTGTTTCTAGGGTTACAATGATGAGGAGAGTATTCTGTGGACAACTATGACCTATGATCCATGGTTACCACCATTTTAACAATGAAACTAAAAATTGCCAAAATTCTTCAGAGAACTTATATTCTAAGACAAGGTAAGATATTTTTACTAATCATCATATACAATTCTCAAAAAATCTTCTATTTTTTAACTGTGACTACTCCATTTTATCAGGAATATGTGTCTATCAAGAAAGTATATATGAGCACACCAAAGTACATGTTATTAAATTTGCAGAAAAACAATCCAATGATAATTCTTAAACCTTCATGATATAGATAGCAAACCTCTTTATTATAAAAGTTCAAGCTTCTGAGATACATAAAAGCAGTTTTAGAGATAGCATCAATTTAGTTTCCCTTGATTTTTTTTCACCAAAATATATTAAAATTCTTCTATACAAGCAATAGCTTTTGAAAACTGCTCTACAAAACTCAACCTCAAAAGCCATATAAAGAAATGAGACCATTTTGCACTATGAAAATTATGTAAGTTAAAGGAGAATGAGACAGCCAGAAGTTCATTCACTTTCATACAAGGTGTGGAACTGCTCCAAAAGAGTTATCCCAATTAAACTAACATTCTGACTTCAATGTACCTTCAATATGCCTGTAGATTTTCCTGAGTGCTTGAAGCAACAGCTCCAAACCCACTGAACATTATGTGCAGTGTTGGTCTCCAACCAACATAAAAAACCAGACACATAAAATCACCTTCATTTACCCTCACAATGCTGTGACTATGTACCTGAACTGTACAGAGGATTCCCACCAGTGCTCCTTTGAGCTAAATGTGCGAAGAGGGCAAATATTAGCTGTGCAATACCACAGTTTTTGCTCCAGTAAGAATCTAGAGCTTGTTTCACAAGAAAGAAGTGTCTTGAATCTATTGCACAACTGAAGCCTTTCACAGTGCCATACACAGCTCTTGCTTCAACTGATTCTGCCACAGACATATTGCACCAATGGAGTAGTCACAGCACCATATTTATACTCCTAAAATGCTAAATTAAGGTTTTGTTGTAGACTCCAGGCTACAAATACTGCTACATAAAAAGCTCTGAATTTTACTTGGAATATCTCAGGTGAGAAGAGGAAAGAAAAGGAATTAGATAAAGCCTCTCATAATTCACAAATTTAGTGGACCGAAATACAACAGTTCTGCACTTCTTGTCATCTCAATCCGTTTTTGTATGCCAGAAGCATCTTATTTGTGCATCTTCTTTTGTGTATCATTGCTTGCTGAAGAGATGTCTCAAACTTCATGGCACTAGCTTAGAGAGATCTACTGTGACAAGTGAGGCTGCTTGGAAACAAAACCTGTCACAGCATCAAACACAGAATATGTCCACAGAAAATCTATTCTTTGATGCTCTTTTGCAGAGATGAAAAGTTAGACTTAGCTTTAAATTAGCATTCCCAGATAATGGCAGTAATTTAGTCACATCACCTTAGAGCTTGGTAATGGCCAGATTTTAGTTGGGAAGAGTAAAGGGTAAATTTAATCTTTATTTGGAAAATTTTAGGTGTGTCAACTGCACTATGCAGTCATTTATTTGACTATGGGGAATGTACTACTTAAGTAAATTCCACATGTTAAAATCAGCAATTCCAAAAGACATTCAAAAGTTTCTAGGAAACGCCAAACACTTTTGTTCTCGGAATGGCATCTTTAAGATTCGCCTTTAAATGTTGCCACTGCATCATCATAGATACAAATTGAAAACTAAGTTTTATGTACACTGCTATCCACAGAATTGGTGGAGTAGCTCTTAATCTCTCTTATATCACTGCTAAAGAATATTCCACATTTTCCCTAAACCCAAATAAGTTTGACAGGTTAAAAAATGCAAAACTAAAGTAGTTTAGGCAAATATTCACTAGTACAATGTTTGAATGATCATGAAGTTACCTAATAAAAATTCAATGTCTTTCAAGGAAAACATGTTTTCATACTGCAATTCATTCAGATACTTTTCTGCCTTGGATTCAAAGAGACTGATTGACCACATATGTTTCTAAAGTAATGTCAACCAAGGAAAGAAAACCATGTGACTTGAGGAACAGGTGAACATGGAAGTAGCTCTGTTAGCTGAAAATTTATGCCACTTATCTATTTCTATTTAATTTTAAATCTTCTCTTACCATCATGATTGGGATTTCCCAAAGTCCATGGCTCATCTGAGTCAAAATGAGTGTCTCCCCCAATTCCCGGGCCAGGAAAATATGCATGAGCTAAAAATCCTCCCTCCCCATCAAAGGGAGAACTGTCTCCATGAAAACCTGATGCAAAAATGATAGTAATATCCACGTCTCTCTTTCCATTTTCCAATTCAATATAAGGAACTTCTTCAAATGTTAGAGGAGTTACATTCTGCCACACATCAAAGGCACGGCGAATGGCTTTACGGGTTTCAGCATCACCTACTTTTGGAGTGACGTTCTTTATGCTGAAAGAAACAGAGAAACATGACACAGATTAAATTAAACAGAGTGGTAAGTTACACTTCTAATAACCGTTTCTCACTAATTATGATAAGCTCTGTGCTTTTAATAAAACATGCTAGTTGGGCATTTTATACTTTAAGAAGAGTATTTTTAAACAAGCTGGTGCAAAATTATGGTGTCAATCTGTATAGTACTTTAAGCTAGAACTTATTATGTTAGCTAGTTTACTCCCAGCAGTACATAAAGTCTTATATTTACAAGATTAAAATACATATTAAAATGAAAAATTCTTAACAGTGGGATAACCAGATTAATCAACCACTGACTGTTTACCTCCTGGACCACAATTAGAATCCATCACAGCTAAAGAATGTCATGTTCTTTCTGATCAAAAGAAAAATGGTTTTAGTTAAATTAATTTTTTACTTATTAGTGAGTTCATTAACAAAAGCAGAACTCCATACTGTGACCACCACCAAGTATTCACAAAGCCTTGTTGCATTTGCAACTGGATAAATTAACTATCAAAAACAAAGCCTTTTGACTTCAGTACAGACTAAGATGTCCTTTTATGATCTGATTACATCTGTAAATCTTGCATAAAATTATAGAATCCATCAGAGAAATAATTTTATAGAAGATAATTATGCGCTAACTCAAGAATGTGTATTTAAACAGAAATTTCAGTCTCCATTACTTCTTCAAGTGACATACACATAGTTAGTAAATTATAGTGAAATCATCTTTTGAAAAAATCTTTCTTTATTTTCATTATTGAATTCAAGAAAAGAATGTCAATAATCAATTTCAGACTTATCCAATTTTCTGCATTATTTCCCCTCGATTCATACGGGCAGCAAAATCTCTATTAGGTTTGTGTCTGCTATGAAACTGCTGCAATCAGATTCCCTTTGTTCATTTGACATGTGCTTGACTTAATGTCCAGCACAAATTTCAGAAATTGCGTAGTTCTAGAGTACATGAAATATTTTTGTCAGTTTACACAGCATGGCACATAATAAATATACTTTCATGAATAAACCTTAAATGATAGATTTGTTTGTACATTAAATGCACTTGATTATATGGTATTTATGTTTATATAAATGGAAAAAAAATCTTTCAAGTGTAATTTTATAGATTTTACTTCATATATACATTTTGTTCATAGCTTCATGTAGAAAACATAAAGTTACCTATCTGGACTTCCACTCAAAAAATTTTATTGTATTGAGTCCAATAGTGCTGTCTAACCAAAGCATATTTTTTTAGCTGGTATGTAGGTTTCAAAGATATATCAACATGGGTTGTAAGATAATACATTGTAGAGAATCCACTGCTTTCCTTCATCTTTTATTCCTTGATATTTTATTAAAGGTGATTTAACCAATCAATTCATACTTGTGCCTATTTTAATATTTGCCTGGCTTGTATTATTGGCTCTTGTTCTGCCTTTCTCACATACATGAGCTTCAAAATTTTTCCCCCTCTACCAAGACATTTAAGACATTTCTGCACTGCAAAGTCATTACCTTTCTGTTGTCTCAAAAAAATTAAAATGTTGAACTGTTTAAATCTCCAGTTATAAGAAATTTTCTCCAGTCTGTTGAATATTTTCTGTGACTTTTATTCAACTCAAACAAATTTTTTAATGTTCTTTTAAAACTGTCTCTGTCAAAGCTCTAAAGGACTGCAGTACTGATCTTGCTGTCAGAAAGAGAATGTCCTCTGATCTGTAGGCATGACCTTACTCTACATGATGTAAATCTCATGTGATTTAAAGCACTTTCTCTGATGCCCTTTCATTGTTATTTGCTCATCAGTAATTTTATGATCAGTGTTGCATTTCTTTTTCTGTTAAAAAAATATTGGACACACTGGACCAACAATCAGCCCTTGCAGAGCTCCTCTCTGAAAGCTCCTGCCTTTGAGATTTAGGTGTTTTTGAGATGTTTTAATTAGCAAGTTCATAAACTACTCTCTGTGCCCCCTAAGAAAGTACAGCATTTTGGAACCTGCCCTGTGACATGAACTCAAAAGCACATCACAATGGCACGCTTATGCTGCCACTACCAAAAACTTCACTATGCTATGCTAAGAATATCTTAAAAAGCTGGCAGATGCGCTCTTAGTCAGTCCTACTGTGTGCTCCCTAAGGCACGTGTATTGCCTGAAGCAGAGCTCTTTGAAGGATTAGAGCCTCTGTTATTTGCCATGTATAAGGAATATGGCAAACAAATCAACAGGCTGTCCCAGAAAACAGAGCAAAACCTAGAAAAACTGAAATATTAATACAGAAAAAGTTCATCTGAAATACACAGCTTTGTTTTTTGTTGTTGTGGTGTTTTTTTGGTGGGGTTTTTTTTTGGTATTGAGGAATCTTAGTAAGTGGTCGAAATCCCACTTTGATCTTAAGTAAACAGAACAAAAGAATGGTCTTCTGCTATTATATATGAAATGTGGAAATTGATAAAAATGGATTGGAATTTTGTATTGGTAAATTGAATAATTGCTCTAAAAAGGTTTTACTCAAACTTACCATTTTACATTTTCTTACTTTTTTAGCACATTGAATTAAGTTTAGATCAGATTACAAATGAGAAATTGAGCCATTGGGCTAGTTTCACACTCACAAGCAAGACTACCTTTGATAGCAGACACTTTCCCTAGGAATCAGCTATTGACTTTTGAAATAGAATCCTACATCTGCAGATTCATTGTAAAGTAGTATCTTTTCAAAGCATACTTTCTGTATTAAAACAGGAGAGATTTCCGGCTTCCAAACCAACATTCTGGAGTGGGCAAGATTATACTGAAAAGCGTAGCTTGAAAGAGAAATTACTTAAATCAGCAGTTATTCCTATACAAGAGTATTTACAGAAAACAATTGTCTATTTTTAATGTGTTAAAAACAATCCAGGTTCAATTCTAAAAGAGCAAATACCAACTGTGCAACACAAGCATTGAAATTGTCTTGCTGGGAACTTTGCTTAAAATAATTCACCGGTGCAGATATCTGAAACCCAAGTTATGTTACATTTCTTTCATGTTGGTTATCATACAACCTCCAAGGGGTGAGTACAGTAAAATCAATCCATAAAGACATTCTATCTTTTATGATGTGATTACATCTGTAAATCTTACATAAAACTGTAGAATCAGTTAGAGAAATCATTTTATAGAAGACAATTATGTGCTAACTCAAGAATATGTATTTAAGCAGAAATTTCAATCTCCACTACTTCTTCAAGTGGCATACACATAGTTAGTAAATTATAGTGAAATTACCAGAGATACTAGGAGTCATCTTTTAAGTCTTCAGTTTAGACCAATGATTGCAATAGCAAATAAAGTCTCATATGAGCCCTTTCCTATTACATTTAGATCTACATCTTAAATCCAGCAATCACCTGAAATAGTGGTAACTCTCACAGACAGTAAAAAAAAAAGAGAGGAATTGAGTATCTTACACTAAGCATGTCCAGATAATGGAGCTCAAACAGAAGTAACTGTAGGACATGACAACCCAGAACCTCTCTTATTGCCAGGTGAAAGCACAGCAAGACAAAAGCCTTCATAATAAAAATCCATCTTTTTTCTAAACAGTACTTTCCTAGTCTCAATATCTAGTGATCATTTCACAGCAAAGTTTAAATAAGAGAAAGATCCAAAGCTGACCTTGACCAGACTGGCAGTGCAACCTTATAAAGAGGTTGAAGATCCTTTTTGAAGATTACTAAACAAAAGACAATCTATAAGTTGAAACATTTATTTTCATGCCATTTTACAAACTAATAAACGGAGTGATACATTTTATAAATTTTGAAAGTTGTTATTTTTAAACAACCACAGCCATGTATCAATCGATTATGCTTTTTTGTGGTTTTTGTTGCTGGTTTTGTATGATTTTCAACTTAAGAGTTGCTTCAAGCACTGTAACTTTAAAATACATGTCTTCCACAAGAACTATTAGATTTTATCACTCATATGCACTTTTCACGTTGATTTACTATTTCTACAGCTGTCTGAAGAGTCTTGTTTTGAGAGTGTTATTCTAGAATCCTGAGTCCTATTGATTTTGGAAAAGCTTTGGGTTTTCCTTCTCTTCCCACTCCTTTCCCAAAATATCCAAAAAGAAAAATTATCCAAGTTTCACTGACATATTTTTGGCTGCATCAGCTTCAGGAGCCTTGCAAGATTGTCAAGATATACCTCACTTGACTGTGTCAAATCAGTAATCTGAAATTTAAATAGATGAAAGAGCAGGAATTTCAACTGAGTAGGTAAAAATATACAGTCAATAATCTGTTTGAAGAAAGCTAGTTACAGATGAGTGCTTGATATGAAACTGTTCAAGTAAAATGAATTGAAACATACATTAAATTTAACACAATTTTTATTGTCATTGATGTGAATTAAATCTAAACTGAACCAAAACTTTGCGGGGTTGTTTGTTGTTTTGGTGTTTTGCTTTTCTTTGGTTTGGTTGGTTGGTTGTTTTTTAATCACCCTGTAACTTTTATTGAAAGTAATAAAATACCTCTGGCCAAAACCATATTTCACTTTGGGTCATCATTTCTCTAGAAATTGCTTTCTATGAAGTTGCTTCATTAATCTCTCACTGATGTGAGGTTCTTTAGCTTCAGCTTCTTTCCAGTTTCAGTTTGCTGACTATTTGTAGTTATAGACTAAGAGTGCTATCTTGGTTCATATAGCTCTTGCTCACATTGATTAAACCTAAACCAGAACTATTACTTTTGATTTTCTGTGGGTTTGATTTTCTATCTACTGCTGCCATGATTGAAAGAATTTATAATTATCTTGCCTCTTCATTTCCATGGATAACATTCTCCTCAACATTCATTAAAAGAAGATGAAATGTGAAAGAGATGAGATTTCCGAGACAAAAACCCAAGATTAGCAAAATACTTGACAGATAAATGTTTTTATAGGAAAGCTATTTTAAGAAATCTGTCATATTATACTACTAGGTAATCTAAAATCAATAAAATGCAACATAAACACAGAATGCATCCCAAATATTACTTTACAGTAATACACTCCAAAATCTTTTTGCTACTATGAATCAACAGTAAGTTTTTGCTTAATCCAGTTTTTCCTTACTTTTTAGTATGGATTTCAAATATCCAAGAAAAAATATCTCTCCATATTCTAAACAATATGGACCATTCAGACTATAGAAATTACATAGTCTAATTCTAACAAGCCAGATAAGACTTTTCATTGCATACTGAAGCTCCCAGCTAGCATTCATTCATTCATTTATCTGAGGAGCATAAAATTAGAACTTTCTTTCAGAAATGAAATCTAGGATATATCTAACTTGTAAAAGGAAAATGACCATTATCTGGGGCTTGACTTATTGTCCACTGAAGTAAAAAAAAAAGATTAAATTATTTATAGTGGGTTTGGGATAGAGCTATTGACTATCTACAGCTCAGTTTCCTGTACCAATTAAATTATTACATATTGCTGATTGATTTTTTTTTCCTTCCTTAAGAAAGGAAAAAATAAATCAGAATAGCTTTTAAATTTTACTTTATTTTAGATCGTTATAAGTTCTAAGTTACGGTTATAATTCGAAGCAAAGTTTTTATTTTTACAGAACATTCTCCAATTTTACTTGCAAAAGTATTTTGCAGATAGAATAATCTGGGTGATTGAGAAATTACTGACTGCTGGAGTTCAGATTTATGAATAGTATGCAGAGAATTCTTATGAAGAGGGCTTCATATTCAATTATTCTCTGTCAAAATTTGACAAATAAACATTTATATTCTATTTTAAAAAACTGATAGCTTTATTGATCCACATTGTTGCTCCTTCTTTAAAGTACTGGATTATTTACTTTCTTAGCAAAAGAGAAGGTGACTATATTTTTGAGAATCATATGTGCCTGCATAAATACCCCCCTATTTTTTTTCTTTAACTTAAATAATTTTTAAATATCCATTTTCAGCTTTCTTAAATTTCTTGTCTGATTCTGTATAATGTTCAGAGATCGCTGTGCAACCTGACAGCCTAAAATACTCAGGAATATTAAGACTATATCATTAAGATCTCTGTAGTTTTTTCTGTAATGGAGTCATAATTCTCTTGTACTCTAGTTGTTCTTTTTTATCCCTACACTCTTCTGGATGGTAAAAAGTTTCAAATACTTTCTGTTTCTCTCTTTGTAAAAGGCATGTTAGTCTATAACATACGTACTAATAATGTTCACAAGATTTATTAACATGAACTATACCAAGCAGAAAAATACTGTAAAGTGGGTAACTTCATTGGAAACAGAAATTCTAACAAACATCACACATCAGTTCAAATGAGAAGAAAGCTGCATTCCCTGATGGATAGTAAGCATAATTAAGGCAGCACATTCTCCATTCCATACTGATGCTCCCAATGCTGAAAATCTGTATTTTGGTTCTGTTTGTAAATGCATTGTTTTCTAAGAATAAATACCACCTAACTCCAAAATTTAATCTGTTGCCAAAAGGACATAATAAATGTTCAAAATGTATTATGGGGCAAAAAAATACATTATTAATGTAGCTCCTAATTACAATTGTAATTTTAAGTGGCTTCTTTGAAACTCCATCTTGAAATTTTGCAGAACTTTCAGGTGGAAAAATTACATGTTGGAAATAAGCAAAAGTTCCAGGGAAAGGAAGGGTAGGGAGCTTGCTTTTGGGAGTATTTGTTGTGGGGTTTTGGTTTCCAGAAAACTGTAAGATGCAACACACACTGAAATGAAGGAGAAATTGCTCTTTCTGTGGAGGATTTACTAAATTGGTTTAGCAGACACACTTCAGACTGCAAGGTTTGACTGGACAGGAAGGCATAAAATTAAGCTGGAAACCTGCAAGTTATAAAGAGACTGAAGGGTGGCACAGAGAATAATGGAGCAGAGAATAAATGAGACTAGATATATGATTAAAATTTTAGGAAATAAAACAGGTTAAAATGTCATTCATTTAGGTTGTCATAAGCCTGTACGCAAGGAATTGGTGAAAAGTGTGAAAAGAATATTAGTTCTTTTCTTCAGTCCTTATTTGCTTTGGGTTATTTTCTAATTAAAAAATATAACTTTTTTTTTTTATTCTAATCAAATTTAGGGTTTCTAGTTTAAATGTCTTTTGTACTATAATTCACTGCAAAAAAATATTACAGACATTCACTTCAAAGCTCTGTTTGACTGGAGTTCTTGTCAAAGTGAGAGAGAACATTTTCGAAGAGGGGAGGCAGGAGATAAAGAACTGCTATAAATTCTTCAAAGTGAGAAAGATAGTTGTCACTTAGTTTAATAGTGGAGACCTTCATTTGTTATTTGGATTAATGCCTTGGGTGACAGTCAAGAAGATTTACAAGTGGAAGGATTTAGACTGTTGTAAAAAATTCTGTAATGAAACAGGGAAACAGACTCGGTACAAATCATAGTGGTAGAAAACCATACATATGAGTAGATAACTATGCATGCCTCCTAAGTGTGCACACACTGCATTTATATTCTGAAATGCAAATCGATGTAACGTGCTGTAGGTGGGCATTCTTATTCTAACCAATTATAAATTACATTTACATTAACAATAAAGGACTTCAGCCAATGCAACATACCAACCCCAAGACAGTCAGTTGTCTATTGCTTGATGTTATATCAGAATGTGATGTCTTAAATTAGAATTCTCTAATTCAGTCATAAACCACAGTAGTGACATGGGGTTACTAATGAAACTGTATTTTCACCAGGGTATGAGGAACAGTCTCTATGACGATTAGGACTTATGAACTTTAAATTTAATACTTGTATGGGTTCATGAATAATGGCACCAGTTAATGAATTTGAAAACTATTTTATCCCTTAGAACTTACCCGTTAGATATTACAATAATCCATGATGAGGCTGTATAAATTTTCCAACAGTCTGTATTGGAATCCTTGGTTTGCTGACAGATTATGGATTTTATATTATATACTTGACACTTTCTCTGGTTGACATAGCTCTAGTGAGTACATGTTTCCCTGCATGGCCTCAGTTTTGTCAGCAGGCACACTGTGCTATTACGTGCCAGACTCAGGAGTTATACAGATGTACTGCCCTGCACACACTCCTATGCCCATCATCACCTAGATAGGAAATGGTCAGGTCAGTGACTCATAAAATTATAATCAAATTAATTTGTACTTATAACAGACCCATAGGCACCTACATTTTGCAGAGATTGACTCCTTTAGATAAGCTATTTTACATATTTAAATTAGAAATCTGAGTTTCATTACAGAACTCCTAGATTCAGAGGATTATTCCCTGAGAAGTTGCTAAGAAAGTTGAAAGGGAACCTTAAGGACATACTGGGTGTTAAAGTGATGCTATAAGCTTCGGAGAATTTACTGGCTACTAAATACATGCAATTTTAATCCAAGAAAAAAACTTGGTTCTTATGCAGCACATACATACTTAGAGAAGGTATCCATAGTAGCACTTTTATATCATACACTAATAATAAACTTCTCAAAATATTGAAAAGCATTCAGGAATTTCTGTTTACTTTAAATGAAAAGTCATCACTACTAGTAACATTTGTATGCCTATAGGAATATCTTTAGTACCTGTAAGTGATATGTTTGTGTTGCCATTTCTGTCCTGTTAACGCATAGCGTTTCCGACGAATGTTAAATTTGGAGCTACCTCTTGTTTGGTCAGGCACACCACACCGGGGTTTCTTCATCCAGCTGCAAGAAACAGCAACACACAATTAAAGAAACATGAAAGAAAGATCATAACCACTGAATCCCTAATAAAAATGTAATTATCTGTATATATAATTTTATAGAACATATAAAATAATAAAAACAACAGATTGTTGGCATTCTTTTAATTCAAGATACTGAAATTGCTAACTTTTTGATACTATCAAATTCTCCTATCTTACTCTTTTTCCACACGATGAGAAGTATCTAATTGAAACTGTAAGATCCTAATGGAGATATTTAACTCAGGAATTATTGCTTAGAGAATATTTAATGTTCTGCACAAAATCAAGCTGAAAAATCTAAATCATATACAGTAAAAATGACCACTGCAGCAGCACCAGATTTCCCAGAGAAGAGCTATATTTCTACAGTGGTTGTCAATATTTCATTGTTTTCCAATGTTTCAAAAACTTTAAACTTGCCAGCATAGTCAGAATACTTATGCGTGGCACATAAAACAGCTGATGTGCAAGGAAAACAATGCTCTTTCCCTAGAACATACTGCAAAGAACATGCTGCAAGAATCTAAAACAACTTATCCCTCTAGCACTTGCTGAAACACCCTGCAACTTTACTTCAGGTTCCTTTGGTTTTTGAAATAAAATAACAATTCAACAAAGTAGGGATTTTGGGGATGAAATATTACTGAAAAGCTTAAGTTGCTCTAATAATGAAAGAAAATGAAGGAAAGAAGAAGACCTCTGTTACAGACCAAAGGGCAATAATATTCTTCTTAGTAAAGTAATATATTTACACTTCATGAGATAAAAATTGGCTCAGACCTTTGAAAACTTTTAGACATTTTCACAGTGCATGTTAGATCAGTATGCAGCACTTTAATGGCAGGCATATAAATTATGTTCACACACACACATTGCAGAAAAAGATGTAAACATAACAAAAGATTGGTGTTCTCACCTTAAGGTGAGATCCTTACATCAAGAGCAAGAACCAGAGAATAAAGCAAAACCAAATAACAATTATATTTTGTCAGAAACAATGTACAAAGGTATTGTATAAAACATATAATATATCACTCATAGTTGTACCTTTTCAAGGGCAAGGACCTAAAGTCATTAAATTTAACCTTTTCCCTCTCCAATAAGTTTACATTACTTAGCTTAAATGATGGAGACATTTTAATAACAGGGTTTGCTCACTGGCAAGCTAGGTACAAAGAGTAAATATTCTAAGTTCTGAATTTAAAAATTAATCTTCAAAGCTATTGAAATAATTTATCAAGTCAAAAGACTCAGAATCTTACAGAAAATCTTGTTAATGTAAAATTTGTTTCACACTTTAGATTACCAAAAGTCAAGAACAGTAGGTAACATGGATTCAAAAGTCAACTTTGTATTATCTTACTAGAACTACTGACAATCCTTTTTTAACAAAAAAACTTAGCCCAAAATACCATGTTATGAAATTCAAGCAGTCACAATTTGTTCTTGCATTGATTTTGAAGTAGTATGTACCTATCAAGGACATTATGCTTGTACCCTTATTGGTTTGGACAGGGAGGGGATGTTCCAAGTTGTCATGCTGTCTGGACCACTAATGTTCTTACTGTTCTTACATGAGGTCTGGGACTGTAGTTCACACAATATAAATCCAAGTATAAATCAAATGGAAGTCATTGCATGGGCAGTTCAGTAGCTTTTGGGAAATTATCTTAATGTGAAATTTAAGGAAAGATGGAATTTGCAGCTGGAGATTTGGAACATCACCAAATCTATCACCTAGATCTTAGCTGAGCTAAGTTTAGATGTCAAATTTTAAACAAACTAGTGCATGACTAGAATGGGAGCTCAGTATTTTCTAGCACAGAAATGAGGCAAAATGTTAACTACAGACACATAAATGTTCCTTTTATTTCTTTTTTTTTTGTTGTTTATTTTTCAACAGTAACCATTCTCACACTCACTGAGAGGATGTAATTCTCTTAGTAATAATCATTAAGGCTCATGACATTACAAATACTTAGCACACAATATGGTCTTCCCTTGGGGGAATTGACAAATAAAACATTGATTTATTTGTTCTTCCAAATAGAGATTCTTCTAATGTAATATGATCATGGTTTTCCATGTTCCTGATTGTTAGAGCTTAATTTTTTGACATGTTTTTGAAATATTTTGAAATATGCTTAATTTTTAAAAGGTGCATACAAGTAAAGACTTTGCCTCTCTTTCATCACTTTGTTTTTGAACTTGTAGAAATCTTTTCTGCAGCAGCCCTTCAAAATTAATATTTTATAAGTACTCAATAAAGAAGCTTATTGTGACTAATGTTCTCTATCTGTACACTATGTCACATCATAATTCTCTTCTAATTCCATTAGTTTGAATCTTGAGGAGCTATATATGTCAGGAAAATTTAAATATTTCAGTCTCACAGCAAATCTAGAAAGATTAAAAGAAAAATATGTAGCACTGTGATCCTCTTCCAGTAGAAAGAGAGATGACACTGAACTTCAACCTCAAGCCAATTGCCTAACCATATTTTGTTCTTTGGTGTCTTGGAGGAAAAATCTCTTTCTGCCTATTCTTTTTCTTAAGCTTTCAGGAAAAAAAATTCCCCTCACAGAATCAACACATTAAAAAACATACCTTTGGTTGAAGGCTCCAACTGCTTTATCCCTTATCAAAATTGCTGCTAAGGTTGCACAATTGTTTTGTTGTTGTTGGGCTTTGGGGATTACTTGGGACAGAATTATAGTGGAAAAAGAAATTAAAAGAGAGGGCTCAACTTGACTTACTGAAATTTAACTTAGTGGCTGGACAACCTATAGATATCTATTTAAGAAAACTACTGAATTATACTATTAAACTTCTAGTGAGGAGAAATAGATATGTCTTTCTAAGCATCTTTGCTTGCTGTAGCCTGCTATTACAGGACTTTATTGACACTTGCTAACTAATAGGAAACAGTCAAAAAGTCATGTAAGATAATGTATTTCAGCTCTGATGATTTCTTTTCAAGACTTCTCATTGGATATTTGCTGGGGGTACAGACCTTATGTATACTTTTGTACAAAAAGAATTACTAATTTACTAAGAAAATAAACCACTAGATCAATTTCAACAGTTCAGAATTTACTTTGTGACTGATAGTTAATATATAAACATCAAAGAGCATAAACTTGGTTAGAAACTCGTCTAAGCATTGAAATAAGCACATTTGCCATTTATTTCTAAAGGATGACATTAGAATAAAATGAGTTTTGTTATTATTGCAAAGATTGAGTCAGCATTGTACACATAACCATTCCATCTGTATATCAAGAAGTTTGTAGTGTACTCCTCAAAAGTGCAAAACAAATTTGGGCATAAACATGTATAGCATTTTTTAGATAAGACAACAACTAGTCTTTTTCTACAATGCTTCTTTTAGGGATGTAGAAGACAAGGAATGCCAACAGTGGGTCCAGTTTCAGAAATGTCCTTTTTCATGAAACATTGACTCTGTTTGGTAATATATATATCAAATACAGAAAATACCTTGGCATTCCATGCAAACGTCAGACAGTATTTTCATTGAGTTAGCCATTATCATGGTAATTGTATTCAGAGCATCCCTCACATTTTTACACCATTATAAGGGTGTCTCCTCCTATCACCCACTCTTCCTAATCCCCAGCAAAAAGTATGCATCCTTCTTTTCAAGACACTTGAGAAAAAAAAATGGCAAAAACAAGTGAATGCTAAGTAGTAGGGAGAAGACTAATATTGTTCTTATTTATGTATACCAAAATAGTCATTGAGGGATTATCTTTTTTTTTCAGAGCAGCAAAATCCCCCCAGGAGACATTTCATGGTGCTGCTGCTGTAAGACATTATTTCTTTGTTAATACCTCCTAAGTTGGTTCCTATCAAGTTGCTACTATAACTATTTTAATTGTTTGTCCTTCTGAAGACAAAGGGGCATATCATAATCTCAAGATGTGTCAAAGAAGCAGGTAAATCCTCTTGCACAAGATGAAAACATATTTTTTATGAGGTTCCTGCTTTATTTATTATTTGCAACACCAGCATTGTTAGTTATTATAGCATATTAATCCTAGAGAAACAAAGTATAAACTGTCATATATTTCTGACCTAAAGAGTATATATACTTTCTGTGTAGATGAAAGGGAAAATTATTTCAAAAAACTTACAAAATAATGCCACAAATGAACAACTGAAAAACAATCTACTCTTTATTATATAGTCATATCTCCCATGAATATTCAGTGATGTGAACTGATGGTACCTTGAGGCCAGAATTTAGTTAAAAATTAGGGTATTGTTGTTTCTTTTTTTCAACAACAATGTAAGTGTGACAAGCCTTTAAGAATCAGTTCCATTCCTAACTTGAGTAAAGTTAATGGAACTCCAAATATCTAAGTAAATGCAGCATTCATCCAGCATGAGTTACGTCTACCTAAGAATTACAATATATTGTATCTTCCTGTGTAGAAGTAAATCATGCATCAAAAGATCTCCAAGACTCGATATTCATCACTTTATAAGATTAACAGTTTGGATTGCTACATAGATGGATTTTTTAATCTCTTAAATTGCAGAAGTGAAGAAAATCTTGCTAGCCAAAATGCCTAATTAGCAACATTAACCACCTCCATTTGGGTTTAGAATGCTGGGTTGTTTTTTTTTCAGATCTCCAGCTGATACTTTAAACTAAAAGATGGCCTCTGCTTTCCCTTAGGTTACCCCTTTCTGTCTCTTCTGTTCTGCTGCGAATGGACGGTTTACTTTTATCAGTGAAATATATTGTCTCTGACAAAGCTGCTACTGACGTGTCTTGAAAAGGGTACTAGTTACTGGCAGCACTTTCTCCTCCAAGATCAATCTGTATGAAGAGCATAGACAATTGACCCTGCAGCAAGGATCATGAACATACTTTTCAGCATGCCTCTCTCACAAGGCATTTACTGCTATTGCACTGCATGGTCAAGGTCCTTTAAATTCCTAAACTGAGGGATGTGTGTGTGTGTTTGAGTGTGAGCAACTCACCTCCCCTAAGGGCAGCGACAAAATCTGCTTTATTTTATTGCTTTTCAATGCAATAGAGTATGTGTCAGTGGAATAAAATGATTTTTCCAATCCTGCCAGCATTTTTTGTAGTCTCTTCTCTAAATGATAGAAAAATCATTAATGTCAGTTACTTTACCATAAAATAATAACAAAAGATGACACATCAGGTTGGGGATGGTAGATGGGAAATGAAAGATGATTTCCACCCCCACCCCCACCCCCCCCCAAATAAGTATTTTAGAGCGGTAGAAGCATATTTCACTGAAGCAAATGTTGGATATGCAGTGACAACACTATTGAGCTATTGCTTGCTTTTCAAGTGAAGTAACTTTTTCTGAAATTACAAGATAATCTTTATCACAATTTAACTGAAATGAGTCCAACAAGCACTTCAGAGAATCAGAGAATAGTTTCAAGTTGGAAAAGACCTCTACAATCATTGATTCCAACCACTTTCATGGCATAGCAAAATCCACTATAAAACCATGTCCCTAGGTGCCACATCTACACTTCCTTGGGCAGCCTGTTCCAACGCTTGACAACCCTTTAGGTGAAGAACTGTTTCCTAATATCCCCTGGTGCCGTGTGAGCCTTTTCCTGTCTTCCCTGGGAGAAGGGGCCGACCCCCATCTGACTACAACCTCCTTTCAGGTAGTTGTAGAGACTGATAAGGTCTCCCCTAGCCTCCTTTTTTTGGGTTAAACAGCCACAATTCCCTCAGCTGTTCCTCATAGGACTCGTGCTCCAGACCCTTCCTCAGCTACATTGCCCTTCTCTGGACACACTCCAGCACCTCAATGTCCTTCTTGCAGTGAAGGGCCCAGAACAGAACGTGGGATTCGAAGAGTGGCCCCACAATGTGAAGTACAGGAGCATGATCATTGCCCTGGTCCTGCTGTCTTAATCCCAGATACATTCTCTTAACTGTGTATTAATAGTCCCTGTTATTTTATTTTTTTTGCACATTTTTAAAATCTGACGTACTATAGAGTTGTTGGATTTTACAGAGTTTCTCTGTGTCCATTTGTCTTGGGTTACAATATGTAACCAAAAATGTTTATTCTATTGCCATCTGTTGAAACTGGTTGGGGAGGTGTTTTCTCTACCTCTTCTATGACCCATTCCTCATAACTCGTAAGAGGGGGAATGGGGTGGGTGTCTTCTGATAATCAGACAGCTGTTTAAACCAGGTGAGGCAGTGTTCTTATCTCTTCCACAGGCCATCCTCCCTCGGGGGATATCTGCTGTTAACTGAAAATGACTGAAAACATTATAATCACCCCATTGTGAGATGCTCCACCCAGTGGGAGGAGCCAGGCATTTCTATTTGGATAAAATCTTGGAGTCAGAACACTAGAACAACCTGTTTCCACTGGATTCCCAGAGGGAGACTGGGCCCATCTCGCTACCAATGAATCCTTCTACAGGATCATCTCTATTCCAACAACCACATTTGTCATTCCAGAGGACTTAATTTGACTGCTACCAACACCCTGACCAACAGGGTGTCAGGAGGTTGTATTCTGACTGTCAGAATTTTTTGTTTCTTTGCTTGTTTTGTTGTTTTTGGTTTTGGTTTTTTTTTTTTTTTGGTACTACTACATTTGTATCTTTTAATATTCCTAGTAAAGAACTGCTATTCCTCTTCCCATATCTGTGCCTGAAAGCCCCCTAATTGCAAAATTATAATAACGTGGAGGGAGAATGTTTATGTTCTCCGTTCCAAGGGAAGCTCCAGCTATCCCTGGCAGACACCTCTCTTTCCAAACCAAGACACCATTCTGTCACCAAAATCAGGCACTGAGAGCCTGAAACAACTTCAGAATCAGAATGGGCAAGCAAAACTAATTCAATTTTGCTGCATGTTAAAATGACCACACCTGGTCTTTTGTTACTGGAAACCACTAAACAAATGGGCCAATGGAGTCTGCCAAATTTAATAAATAAGAATGAAGAAATTTACACTAAAGATTTTCCAGTGAAAAAAAGACTTCTTCAATGATGACACATTTCATGGATTCTTGCTGGTTTCAAATATGTTTCTTCCCTTCCACAATGATAACCTCTTGGCCCTCGCTTAAGGTAACCCTGTAACATCTTGTTTACAATCACTTGCCGAAAGGCAGACAGCAGTGAGGCAGGTGATGACCTGCTACCATCAAATACAGAAGAGCAAGAAAATGAAAAGGCAAGGAAAGAGAGAAACAATTTACCTCCCCATCGGAAGCTGCACCACTATTTGGATACTCTGGTTACACTGCTGCTTCCCAGTTCTATTTTACCCTGCTTGAAACAGAAAAGTCAAGAGCAGTTCAGTACTGGTTACTTACTCAATTGTGTTCCTGTCCACTTTTCCTGTCATATTAATGCCATAGAATTGCTGCATGGCAGCTATAGCTGATTGCATGGTTTCTGCAGAGCGCAACACCGACATTCGGGGGTCAGTTGGTGGAAGGTAGCCATACTTTTGTAACCATACCTGCAATGACAAGTGCAGTGGCTATTAAATAGAAATTAGAGGTAAATAAAATGGTTCCTAATAATTAGTTTTATACAATACATAAAGAAGTTTCTAATTCACCAAATACAAGTCCTGTTAGTTTGGGTGCTTGCGTTTTTTTAATTTATTTTATCTGCAGATAAAAAATTCTTTGTGGATTTTATTTCACCCTCTTTATTAAAGGTTCTGTTGCTGCAAGATTTACAGAGTTTTCTACCCAGAAGCCATCTCTCTTTATTATCTGAAACCACCTGCTTCAATTATTTATTTAATGTATTTATTTATTTATTTGAAGCTACAACTTAAGCACCTAACCCTGGCTCTAGGCACTTCAAGTAGTGTTTTAAACAGACAAGACATAAATCTACGATATATGCCGCATACGATTGACTGCCCACGGGACACATAATATTCATCATCTACAATAATAAATCCACAATAACTCACACATTTACACTAAATTGTTATTATCTCCAGAAAAATATGAAAGAGAGGGTAGAAAGACATTCAGCTTTCTGTGAAGAATATCAAAATCACGTACTTATAGGCAAAGAAGGTGTCCGGGAGATAGTGAAGTAGCAGAATCTGCCTCCACTTAGAGAAAATTCTCTCACAAGAGGAACTGCCTTTTAAATCAAGATTAATTTAATGATGAGTGCTTATGCTCTTAATAGTGTAGAAGTGTGAGGTGCAAGTTACTGAGAGCTTCATGTATTACAGCCACAATCTTAGGAACACTTGGACAAGCCCTCTCAAACCTGCTGTCCTCTTGAGGCAATGCTTCACGAACAAGTAGCTGCAGCTATCATAATGTTTCTATGTATTCTCAAAATCAAGACTATGCAGAAAACAGTGAAAGACTTTTGAGTAAGTGAGGGCACTGACACAGCTTTAAAAATGTCTCTTCATTTGAGGGCTGAAAGTTCTCCCTAGAATGAAAGGTGCATATATTGCCAATCTACAAGTCTCAATTAAAATGTATTGCTACAATTTCACTCCCCCCAGTAACAAAATATTTATGACCCCATAAATCTAAACTTCTGTTCTTTAACAACAACAACAAATTGATTCAGCCACCTCTTTCAAACATATCATAATTCATAGATTCTGAATCATTACATTAATGAACAGTATCCAAACCACCCACCACACCTTATAGTGTTTTGTGGGCTCTCTCTGCCTCATACAACACTTCTGGGTTTTTACCTGTTTGTATATGCACCATTTACATGCAGCCTAACACCATCCTATGTATCAATTTTCAGTTTTAAATTTATCTGGCTGAGTCCACCATTTCAGTTTTGCAGCAGGTTAACCATGGTTGTGATTCACTCCCCTTTTATGAACACAGTGAAGATGATCACATTGAATTAACTTGTTATTAATGTTCACTTTACTAAAACTGAATATGCATTATAGGTGAACATTGGGTCAGTGTAAGTAAAAGATCAAAATGGCTTTAAGGACTGTGGAAATTTTCAGATATTTTTAATTTAAACATGTTTACCTTAAACACACATTTACCTGTGCAGTTCACACACAAACTCAACAACCACAGAATCACAAAATCACAGAATATTCTGAGTTGGAAGGGACCCACAAGGATCACAGAATCCAACTCTTAAGTGAATGGCCCACAGGGATCAAACCTGTTTGTGCGCTCGACACAACAGGGAGATAAAACAGGACAGGAAGGTATAGGCAAGATTAAGACCCAGACTAAAGTCTTTTACCTTCACACTATCTCTATATACAGGAATCATTCAGAATAAGAAAATTCTGTTTAACAGATAGGAGAATGCTCTTATTTATAACACAAACTAATTGCTACAATCCATACCTACATACAACTTTACACAGTCGTGCCGTCTTGCACTTTTCAGCTTTAAGGCAGAGCTTGTGTACACTAAGTGTGTGCAAGATTTGGGTAATTACAGAAATAACTTTTTTTGTGCCACTTTGCAGACAAAGCCTTTTCTTCCCTACATTATTGAAAGATAGCTCTGAAAGGCCAGACAGAACCTGAATGTTGTCAAGAGCAATGTAATATGTGGAAACAAGACCATGGAACTAAGAAATAAATAAGTATGACACAGAGTGGATTGATTTCAGTGTAGTATGTAGAGGGTCTTTGCATTAATATTTACAGTGAATATATTTAAGAATGGGGCTATTTTTATATTCATCTTCTCAAGTCAGTGATATCAAAACAAATAGGGAAGAAAAATAGTTCACAGTAGCATGTCACGGTTATGTAAAATGGTGTCACCTTCTTAGCAAAAATTTGGTATACAGACAAAGACCAGGCCTTTTTAAGAAGCTCTCAGGTGCTAAGGGCAGACAAAATTTCTTGGTAGGCTTGGGAGGTCACCTATCATCATGCAAAACCATCCTCACTGCAGTGTAACTGAAGAAGTCAGAGGTATGGGATTGCAAGTAAGAACATTTGCCAGAAGTTAAACCTTCAGACATCTGAATTAGAAAAGCTATTACTACAGAGACAGAAAAAAATATCTAGGGAACTACGGCTCATGGGAGAAGTGGAGCAGGGACAACAAACTGGAATCTAGCACAGTGCCACTACAGACACTTGGCAGTAAAGGAAAAGAGAGTTGGCCCAGAAACAGCAGGACAGGACAGTATAGCCTTTCCCTATCTAAAAAGTCTTACATACAAGGTAAGTACAGGATGCCTGAAAGCCACCCTCAATCACTGAACAAAAGAAGCAGACCACCTGGGTCTTCCCTCAGCCTTCAAAATAGCCTAGAAGACATAGCCAATATACTGGAAAGTCAGATGACGCTCTGAAAGTAAGTTTCTTTTTGAAAATTCAGACAAATTGACTTCCAGGCTGGTGAATGTTTGAGAGCTAGTAGCACTTAGTGTTACCAAATTCTTTACTCTCTCCTTACGAGAAAGGATTATGAAACAAGGAAAAATACCAGCAAATCTGGTTCTGCAGTTTTCTACAGGAAGAACAGAAAATTTTGTCAGACCTTGGCTCAGACTACCAGATATCTGAAATATGCACCTCGGATTTTATTGTGCATAGCCCAAATGCTGTGAAGTATAGAGAAGAAGCTTAACTTAAAGACCAGAATATATAGGTGGGCAAAACAGCAAAAAGAAACAGTAGGAGAAGGAGAATGAAAGAAAACAATTTTCTTTCAGCTTATATTTTTGAAGCAAGCTATGAAAGAAATTATATACAGAACTTCCACCTTCCCTCTACTGAAATTAGACTTAGTCTGCCTTTAAGGTACTTCAGCAATGACAATGTCTTGGCGAGCCTTTTCCTGAGGAAATCCTTGGTCTTGGAACAAAGAAATAGTGAAGCAGATCCATCTAACATTTAATGTCTTAAATGCCAACAAGGACCCTTCACCCAGACTCCAAATAAGTGATGTTTCATTCCTCTATACAATTTAAGAAAAAAATACTGCTACTTCAAGTCAAGGTTTTGGGCAGGACTTTCTTGTCCTGCTTCAAAATGAGATCCAGATCCATGGTATCTCTCAGGTAACCACAGCTGGAAGGCAATAGGTTCCACCATTTCCCTCTCCAGTACAGTGCTTTAGGACCCTACTGCTGTGAAGTTTCCTTTAGAGTTGAATCCTTCTTACTAGAATTTAAGCCTCTACCTTTCTATTTTACCTGCTACAGGTAAAGGTAACTAGTTATTAATTCCCCCTCTGAAGCAGCCTTTCATGTATTTGAACATTCTGATGTGAGTCACTCTTTCTACTATTTTAAAAATGAACTAAAGAAACCTCTTTTGCTTAATCATATTTCATTACCTGCATTAACCTCCAGAAAACTTGAAGCTAAAATCTGTCCTCACTGAGCATCTGCTTGCATTAGATTTCCATGTTAGTTCCCATTGTTGGCCTATTAGCAAACACTGGAGTTTAGCTGAAGTGTTAGGAGCAAATCAGAAGAACAAACCCAAATATTTCGTTTTGGAAAGAAAAAAAGAAACATGGAAAAAACAGAAATAAAATTAGCCTAAAAATATATTTATTCAGAACCAGACCTTCAAGGTTATGTCCCATTCATCTATACCTCTTAAAATTTTAAACCCATGTTTTACACATTTTGCCCACCAGAAAAGTTCCTTTACCCTGATTCCATAATTGTAAAGAAAATGATAAACAGAATCCATTGGTGATGAAATCTATAGACACAACAGGAGTTTGTTGAGGAACTGACACTTCTGCAGGCATCCACAGAACATGTAAGTGTTCAACAATGAGCTGTATCACGTTCCAGATTTTGGATGTCATTGACTACATACCTAGAGCTTGTTTGTTTGTTTGTTTGTTTGTTTCTGACATGATGAAAAAATCTTTTCATTTTAGTTTGTAACTACTACTTATCTCTATGGGTCATCTGGCAATGGAACAGATAGAACTTTCTCACACGGCTGTATTTTTTTTTTTTTTCTCCTCTAAAGAATAAGGTATGGGCTAACTTAAAGTGTATTAAATAGACTGAGGGATTTTAATCATTCAGATCTTTGGTAGTTTAGGAAGAAAGAGTGATCTTAAAAACAGTATGATGACACCAAACTCTTATTAAGAATAAAGGAAACTGATGTATTGTCATTAAAGATTAAACAAGAATATTAAGATAATCAGAGCTTCAGAGATATTACTGATTTCTAAGATAGAAGAAAGCTTAGCAACAAATTATTAATGTTCCTGAATGACAGTACATAGTATAAGCTACAGTACAATTATGTTCTATGAACCTGAAGGCTTAGTAAATCAGTCTAATAAAGCACAGACAAAAACAATTTCATAAACAAAATATCTTCAGTAGTGCAGCTGCATATCATTATTATTCATGTATTTCTATTTCTGTTTTAGATTTTATCTGCCAACAGAATTCCTATCTGCACTGAGTAAAACTGTGACATTTCATAATTTCAAAATATTTTGACTTCTGTTTTTTAATACACTTCCACCAAAGACACTATAAGTGAAATGATTTAAAGTGTATGAGTAATTCAGGGAATTCATATTTTCAAAAAGCATACATTTATGATTCTAACTTCCAGAGATCACAACAGCATTTAGTAGTTCAAGTGTTGATGTAATTCTGAAAGGGATTGAAGGCTTTAACTATACTAAGAATAAATAAGCTAGCTCTAGAATTAGTATCCATATGACCAAATTATTTCTTCATTTAGGTCAAATAATCATTGCTAATGGTGTGGTTTAATTACAGACCTACCTATTGCAGCTAATACTGACTTTTCAGTGACAACTTGATAGACAGACAGAAATAAACCAAAGTGTTTGCACAGAACATTATATGAAATCTTATGTCTTTCCTTCCTCTTGCCTCCAGTGCCGCCAGTTCCTCATCAGGGATGTTTTTCCTTCCTAACAGAATACACTGATGTGAATGGGTATGTGGTACATTGCATATATCCAGTAAGAAAAATACTTTCAAGAAAAAGAATGTAAGAACATACAGTCCAGGAGAGTCTCACCTAGTCTATCAGTAATGTCTACAGAATGAAAGTAAGAATTATGATAGATAAAACAGAAGTTAATTGGTCATGATTGGTTTAGTACCCATGTTTTTAAGCTGAGATAGCTAAACCTTAAAAACCAAAACCCAGCTTGCATGTTCAGAGTACAACTGAAGCTCACAAACAAATCAGTTTCTTGGAAACTGTACAGTAATGTGGAAAAGGTCTTAGTTTGAAGGAAGCATCTTCAGACCAATAAATTATCTTTTTTATCACTTTGAACATGCCAGAAAGAAAACGTCAAAACACCAACTTGCAAAATTTAGTTCTCCACTGACATAAACCAGAAACTGACCAACCTTTTTTCTTGTGAATTATTGTGACAACCCCCCAAGAAATAATTTACATGTAATACTGACACATTCTCAGACACATTAATGATGGTAATCTTTACTGGGGATTTCAAAAATTGTAGCAGGGACTTAATAATTCAGACAAGTCTGTGGGATGTCTAGGTTGCAGCCTCCACTACAGTAAATACTTAGATACACTACTAGAAGTAGCAGAATTGACCTCAAAGGGGTCACAGAAGAAAATAAATTGGGCTTCGCTGGGTTCAGTGTTGCTGCAGCTAGTCAGTTCAAAATTAATTGAGGCACCTCCACTGTTCTATTACATATCTGCCTATTGCTTTTTTCTGTGTTCTAGCTAAAAAATAGATGTGAAATGGAATAATCTTATTAGTCTCCAACAGTACAAAACTGGATTTACTAACACATGATACTGCATGTCAGCAGAGAGGTGACAATCTGGAGTTTCCCCAGACACATGTATGGTGACAGAGATAATTTTTAAAGGATACTCCTCTTCCCAGTGATAGGCAGCTCAAGAATGACGACAGCAGCCAATAGCCAGAAGCTCCGCCTTGTAAGTGACTTTGATTCAAACTCAAGAGTCCAAGGAATGCCAAAAGTAAAACCGCAAAATGTATTCAAAACTGTGTTCTGAATTCCTCTAATTTGTAATTCAAGTTTAGTTTTAATATTCTAAATAATTTCCTTTACTGCCACACTCACACATGGGAACATCAATGTAGCTTAAGAGCAGCAGAAGTGGGAGGTGTAAAAGAGCTGTCGGGAGCACCAGGCCAGAGCCATTTACAGATCCCAGGCAGACAGACTGGAATCTACCAGTAAGCAGCAGATGTGGGGTCTGCATATAGCACTGTCCTCCAGCAACTGAAATATGCTTGGAACAGAGATTAGGCACTGCCCAGCTCCAAACGCAGAAGCTACATTGTTTATTCACTACTTCTACTGCCTGTGTGGAGAGTATACTGCCTGTGTGGGTTAGTGGTATATCAACTCCGACACAAATCCCTGGCCTAGAAAGAAATTCTTGATCATTTCCTGTAACGAATTTATAACTGACTTCAGAATGTGGACCTTATTCATTAGTTGCTCAGGGGAACTTTCTTCAGTCACTAACAGAAATCTCTAGCAAAGTCTGGGAGAGACCCAGACCAGTGGAAATACTTCTGCAAATAAAACTTACAGTTCTAGCAGACGTAAATCCTCAATCATACAGCTCATGTTAAATGATTCTGCCTCTGCATCTTACTAGAATTTCTAAAGCTTCTAGAAAAATATTAAGTCTCCTGCAGGGATAAGAATGCTGTATTGAATAGTCTGGCTGAATTTGTCCTCACTGGTCTTAAAAAAAGTGAAAAAAAGAAACTCCTAATGCCATGAGAATGAATAAAGGACTAGAGCATCACTCCTATGAAGAAAGACTGAGAGAGTTGTGGCTTCAGCTTAGAGAAGAAAATGTTCCAAGGGTATCGTATCTATGTACACAAATATCCGAAAGGGGGGAGCGGAGAAGATGGAGTCAGGCCCTTTTCAGCAGTGCCCAGTAACATGACCAGAGGTTATGGGTACAAACTGAAACACATGAAATTCTTTCTCAAGTCTGAGGAAACATTTTTTACTGTGCACTGGAAACAGGTTGACCACAGATGCTGTGGTGCCTCCCTTCTTGGAGATATTCAAAAGCCATCTGGATATGGTCCTGGGAAGAGGGTTGGACAGAGCTCTCTTTCTACAGTATCTATTCAATAACACCTTTGGTTTATGAATTTCAAATTAACAAGGAACATGGGTGCCACTTGCAACTTTCTGCCTGATAGCTAAGAATTGTTACACTTACAAAGAATTGTTGTCTACTCTTTTGGTAATCATAATATTGTGGAGAATGGAGATTGCCCACAAGATTCCATAATTTCCAGTTCCTTTAAGACTCAAACCTTTTAATTTTTTTGTCTCTTTCCATCCGTCTGTTTTTGTTTCTTCTGAGAGGTTATTCTTTCCTGGATCTTTCCTGGGTTTAGATTTTTCGTTTTCTTTCATGGTACTCTGTGGGTCATTATACGTAGCCATGGAGTTCATTCAGATGCCTGGACCCCAGAACACCACTGAGTAGATGAAGGTGATGGGCGTATAACAAAAACAATGATGAGCCCGGAGTCAGAGCAATTCTGGTTGGACCAAAGGCCCATGAGGTGTTACTTGGAAAACCATCATTCACTTTTTGGTAGCAAAAATGAGTGATGCCTCACAACTTCCCTCTTCACAACATTGCATATATTTAGACAAGGCTTTGAACATATCAATCAACATATAAATGCAACTTTTGTTTAGTGATATATTAAAAAAGGCAAGAGTTCCTTTCCAAAGGCAAGTGAGTCACCACATTCCATAAGATCACCCCATCTTGTCATTGCCTTGGTATTAGCATTTTTGACCCCTACAGCTTCGCAATACCTCACTTGCAAGCTGATTATTTTGGTCTAAACCAAATATGTATTGATGGCATCTTTGACTCTGATTAGCATTACAGTATTTTAGGGCAGAGTTGTTTACTCTTACACAAAAGGCAAGAAGGGAACTGAGGAACAACTAGGGAAACAATTTGCTGCTTAGATCCTACAGCTTAGTACTTGCTTGAACTTTTGTTTCTTGTGGTTTAGATTTCTCAAGAGAAAGCATATCTCCCCTCACACACATATTCTAAACAATCAAAGCAATGCATTTCATCATGGATTTATGAGGACTGCCTCACTGCTTCAATCCCAATCCTACAGGCAGGAAAGTCTCTAAGTGGCTGGCACTAGCTGGAAATGACCACATACTTTTTTAGGCTCTGAGAATATCATTGCAAGCAACCATGCCCTTCAAAAGGGAGGTATGCACATCACTAAAACTTAAAAAAAAATATACTATTTTTCCTCATAGGCTGTAAAATCATTAGGAGCAGCAGCAACACCAGAAACAGAAACTTCATACTACTGTAAGACTGAAGTAAGAAATCTTACTTGGTTATTTGGTATGTCTGTCTTCTATGGTATAATTATAAAATACATGCGGTGATATAAACCAAAACCAAAACAAAACCACCAGTGCATGGACCAAAAACACAGTAATGATCACTTTCCTTTTTATTTATCCCAATAGGTTGTTTCAAATAATTTTATAAAAGTACCAAAACTTGGTTCTAAAATATTTATGTAAGAAACCAACAGATGGTGGTGTGCTACTTTAAAAAGACTTGTGGGAAGGTGGACCACTGTAAAAAAGGAAATGGTTAATCTACTAATTCCCTTGGGGAAATGATTATTCAAACCAATATTTAGCACCTGGTATTTGAATCCATTAGATAAAATAACTTTACTATTATAATTTATGCAATTTCAATTTAAAACACTGAAATAGATGAAATGCAACATAAACATGTAAAGGAAATGTGACTTGAACAAACTTTTTTTTAGCCATATTGCCTTTATTAAATTTTCTTCATTATAATAGATTTTTTATCATTTTATAGACATAAGAAACATCATATTCTGAAACACAGAAACCTCCACTAAATATCTACATAAATATTTTCTGAATAGATATCAATATCATGAATATTCTTATACTATGGGTTAAACTAAAATTGCATTAAAGCAAAAGAACAGAAATGCAACAGCACAATGCATGTCTTTGTTGATTTATACCTCATAGGTTTTTACAACACCTTTATAAATAAGATTGCATGTAAATTCATACTTTATCACACTTAAGCAGTGTTTAAAAGTTTGTCTGTAAAAAACCAAGTGGCTATACCAGAGTCAAGAATAAAGCTGACTTCAGTGGAAATAGGAGGCATTTAACTGAAGCAGCAAGTTCCTTTATTTGGATGAATATCACTTTTTTTTTTTTTTTAATGTATTTTAAGCAATTAATGATGTCATGACTATAAGAAACATAAACTTTTATAGCACAGTATGTTTGTTTACCACAGCCAAAAGTTTTTTTCAAATGCAAATATATAAATATATGCTATATCATATATAAATATATGCTATATCATATATAAATATATGCTATATCCCTTTTTAACTTGAAAACATTATTTTTTTTTCCTTATGCTTTTCAAAGTCAGATATGTAAGATGCAAAATTTCGGATCCTGCACTTCCTTGCTGGATGTCATTGCATATTTTAGAAATACTTCCTTTTTTTGATTGGTCTAAGATATTTACAGTACTATTATAGCTCTTTGAAAAATCTGATTTATATTTCCCTGCTGAAATCTGTAGATAGAAAATGAACATGGATTTTGTAAATATATAAAATTGATATATTATATCAGTTTGTCATTTCCCAGGGAGAGACAGGAAGAAACTGTAATGAACAAAAATGGTAATTCTGTCTTTCCCAAATTACTTTATTTGGTCCAAATTGTGAAATGAAAACAAAACAGAAGTAAATACTACAATAGAACATTTACAAAAAACTTCATAACATCTGCAAGGAGGCCAGGGATCTAATAGAAAAAGGAAGCAAATTTCCTGAATTGTACAATTCCTTCATGAGGAAGAAGGACAATATTTTATTTCAACTACTGTTTTTCAAAGAACGCATACTACAGCTACATTATTAGCTACTTAATGAGTGTATTTGATCAGAGGCCTCAATGATGACAAGGAAAAGGCAGTACAGAAAATAGCTTGTCCTCTATCCCATATTGTTTTGGTTTCTGACTTATTCCCCAGTTTTGAAAATGCTGGTGCAGTAGAAGAGTTTCCATGGGATATTGATCTATAATTAATGTTTCCCACTTTCATTTCCAACACTTCTTCAGAAAATGCCTGTGGGAAATGACTCTGCCACAGGGAGGGCAGGGATCAATCAGAACCTAGCACTGCCATTTATACATGCTTGCTTCTAATGATTCTCTTTGATAGTTCATGCAAATTACACCTGTCTTTATTCTCCTCTGGTATGTATGGTTCAAATGCCATATAGTCCCCTATAACTAAAAAGGTAACAACAATACTGGATAAACATTTTCATCTTTTTAAATTAATCTTCAACAACGATCACGTATCTTTCATTAATCCTGTTTTATCATGGATCACAATAGATGAATACAGTTGCTTTTCTGTATAGAGTTCAAATCTTATGGAGCAAGAAAAGGTGAATTCAGTATGGAATTCATAGCTTTTGACTCCTGACAATGATGTTAAGGTAAAAGAAAAAAGACAGAAGGTATAGAGAAAACTATCTTGCTTGCTATAATAAAGACACATAAATTCCAAGGTAAAATATTTCTTTTCCATGAAAAAAATGTGTGTGTAAATTAGTGGCAGAACATGACGAACTCAGGCTAGCTCTATTAGCCTCCTACCTTCATAAAGACAAAATAATCCTTGTACTTCATTTGATGTCTATTTTGCTTGCAGTACACTAACTCACCAGCTGTTTGCAAGTAGTAGAAAAACTGAATATATTTCAGTACATCTGCAACTCTCCTTTTTGTGTCATGCTCTAAACTCTATTTTTGTTAAAGGGCAGAATTACAAAAATAGAAAGGGGAAGGGGAAGTGGTAGATTGATTCATGTGAGGGATGTGACAAGGTGATTCCTGCAGGCAGAAAGGGACGTAGAGTAATTGCTTCAAAGCAAGCCACGGGATTACCTTTTATTAGCTCCCCTATGGGCTATGGTCATGTGTTCTGCAATTTTAAAACGTAGTAGAACAATTTCAGCTTTGCTTAATTTGGACCTGATGCTGTGAATCCCTGACTGCTCTAAGTAGCCATAGGTTCAGATGGATGCTTAGAGCACACAGTACCCAGCTCAACTCAATCAAGTGTCATTACCAACCAAAAAGATTAGAATTTATCCATATTTTTATATGTATTAAAAAAAATAAAAAAAAATAAAAACTTGCCTAAAGAAAATAATTTCCTTATACTCATCACTGGTAATATTTGCGAAGGTCACATATTTTAGAATTTGGGGTTTTTTTTATAAATACATTGGTTTTCTAGCTCAAACATGAAGATAGAATCACAGTGGCAGAAAAGGTCAGGGAAAATTATACAGTATGCTTTTCTGTTTTTTTCTTCCAGAAGACATGGTCTTCCATGAAATTAAGCAACCAAGTACATTTTGAAAATTACATTTGCAATTAATAATTATCATAGGTCCTGTATTCTCATAGCAATGCCATTAGTATCATAATCCTGCAAATACAATATTAAGCATCCCAAGCAGCAGTTTATTTGATATTAATTTGTTTTCTGTTTAACCTCTTTTTTTTAGACTTGGTCTACCAAAAACTAGAGGAAAAATTAGGACTAGTTTTACCCATTCAGCAATTAAATTCAAAATTTCAAAAGTAAGTATACATTTTTTAGGAGTTCAAAGTGCAAGCGAGAACAGATTTTGTGTGTATTAAAGACAAGTATCTTTACAACAGTTTATCTGTGTATGTATATATATGACTCAGAGAAAAACTGAACTTTTTTTTCAGTTTTGGTCTTAGAAACAAGAAAAAAATTTTAATATAGTAATTGAGTTAACAACTGTTAATGAACTATCTGAATATTGTATTTCTCAGCTCCTACTGGAAGGAAAAAACCTTATTAAAAAGGAGCAATGTAATTTTTGCTGTACTGAAAACCAAAAAAACCTACGCATAACAACAGCAAAAAAACCCCAACCCGGAACAAAACAACAACAACAACAAAACAACACAAAAAATAAAGGAAAAAGTTTTAAAAGAGAGAAAACAGAGTCATGAATCAAATGTATCCTGAATTTTACAAACATCAAGCTCTTCTACAGATTAGGGTACATCAGAACTGCAAGTAAGGAACCCAAAAAACCTCCAACCTGTGGCCTGTATATAGTGAACAAAAAAAATCAGATTATGATTGATGTTACTTCAACTGTTTAGGACTCAATGTTCTAGTGCATTCTATCCCAAATCAGAACAGATACTCAAGATATTTCCAACTGAGATCTTCCAGTAGATGGTGGACATCATGGAAGAAGTATTCTCATGTTGTTGTGCTGTTTTCCTGAGAGCTAAGGAGAACTAATTTTACAAACTTGGCTATTTTTAAAAAATTTCTACACATAAGAGATAACAGTATGTTTTTACACTGTTTAAAGGTTATGATTGTATGATAAACATCTGCAGTATAACCCCCATTTTTATCTAGAGCTACTTCCTTCCTTACCTTAAAATTCTGCAACTGACTGTCATCATATCTACATTTCTTTTTTAATATATGCTTGCCACTATAGTTTTTTCTGTAAGCAATTTTTCCTGAAAAATAATCTTTCTTCTTTCTTCTAATCTAAGGAATATTCAGTTTGAGAAAATTAATATTAATTCCATCAGTTAAACAATTTTTAAAAAGCAATTTTCACTTCTAAGTTTAGTGTCCACTTCAACTGATCCACATTAATTTTTGAAAATATAAATAGAATTCAGTTTAGTTTTTCTAACTTGCAAGGCTGATCCTATTCAGTCTTTTGAATGAAACAATATTAATACAGAACCTTACAAAATGGCTTTCCTATACTAAAACTTCCCTTCACCCTTTTCTAGAATTGCCTTTTCTTGATGAACCACTTCCTGAAATTAAGTTATGAGAACCTAACAAACAGTATGCAAAAAGATATTAACAGAACATCTTAATGATATTAAAATATATCAAGATTTTTAGAACTGTTTTTAAATGCCCTATCATTTTCATTTTGTAGCACACTGAATGGCTGTTTCTGCTGATCTGTCTAAAAGATTGCCCAGCTCTCTTCCCTTGGTGTCTACAATTAATTTAGAAATCTGCAATGTATGCGAAGAATTCAAATTATCCCCTTCAGCAGGCATTACCCCATCAGCACTGTATTTCAGCTGCCACCCTCAATAAATTGACAACTATTCACTTCAATCCACACATGCTGAGACCTGAACTACAGCCCTCAGCAAATAACTTCTCCCTGTCTCTTTCTCTCTCTGTATCTCTCTCTATCAATTCAAAATCTCACCATAAGCTTCTCAACAAAATCTGTGGGAAAAAGTCTTGCACGGTTAGGTGGCTAACTGAGTAAGTTTCAAAGTTTTAAGAAATCTTCTTTTCACTGGGAAGATGAAAATCAGGATAGAGTGTATTTTCCTTAAATGGTGCATATAATTTCAAAGTAGAATTAGTTCAGGGAAGTCTTACAACCTTTACTATGGAAGCAGGATGATCAACAGTCTTCTGTGAGAAAAGGTTTCACATAATTTTCCTCCTAGAATTAATGATCTCCTCAGAGATAATATTGTTTCATGAAAAGGAGGATGTGCTGGGATACAGGTGCAATATTATGGCAGTAGTTATTAGATTTGAATTTAGTTATCATGATCTAGAGTTCACCAGTTTTGTCTTCTGTGCCTGTTCACTTTATCTCATTCCAACAAAACACAAGAGGCTGTGACAGCAAAGAGGTAAAGCTTTCTGCTAGCAAAAGCTGTATATTTAAGCAATAGCATCACAAGAGTTTGGGTGGTCTGGCATTTGATGCCTCCAGGGGACAGTGCAGAAGCCTTAACGAAGAAAAAAAAAGCAGGATGTAAGTCTGCAGAGGGAGTAGTATAGACCAGTCTAGGGCTGGAAGGATCTGTGAAATATTCATGTGGTTTTAGTGAGCACTGAACTGCTTTGTAGGGAAAGGAGCCTGAGAGAAACGGACCAAAGTCTACCACTGAGGCCTGTGAAGGTGTATTGGATCAGCAACTGTTTACATAAATGCTTTCACTGTGCACACAAGGTCTAGACAGGTAGAATGTATGTATACATCCTTTCAAACTTAAACAAGGCCAGTTTTCTGACACATGAAGAAAAAAAAAATAATTAAAATCTGCTTGCAGATTCAAAATTAGCTATTTGTTTTGTTTGGATCTGTAGGGCACATAGAGCAGCCAACATACCAAATTTTGTAGATGCCACTTTTTGTAATGGAATACTTGAACTAAATGTTGTAAAATCCTTACCACTCATCAGTGTGAAAAGAATATATATAAAGTGTGTTCCCTATCTTGTGAAGGCCATGAAACATTTCAAATAGTGCCAAGTAGTGCACAATTCAACAGTTTAACAGACATACACGGCAAGACTTCTTTTTTCTTCTACACATGCTACTTTTCATGTTCTTCTTTCCTTATTAAATTTAAAATATAGAAAACTTGCAACAGCAGGAAAGTATCCAAAATGTCTCAGAAACACCGTTTTGATTCTCATATTGTGTGTTGAAAATTCTGCTGTAAACTCTGCTTTAAAGGAACTCCGCATATAATATGGATCTGGTACCCTCAGGAATCATTCTGCCATTCTGAAAGGCGTCTAGAGTAACTGTTCTATCTAGAAAGGTACATAATCTAATTTTGAAATATTCAATTTCCGCACAGGACTGGTATAGGTTTATTACAGAAAGGCTAATGCCATGAACATGTACACATAAAAATCTACCATAGAGCTTATATTGTCTTTAAAAAAATAGTTTTTCTGAGTATTTTGCAGTTTTAAAAGACTTCTTCTTATAGCAGATCAAATGGGATAAACAATGGTAACCTCCTTCCACAGATGAGGAACTGCCCCTCTAAACTTCTGACAGGAGACTGAGAGGAGAGAAAACTCTTGGACACCAAGTGAACTTCCTCCTGGTTCTTGAGAACAAACATGGTGATACTTTCAAGTGCTTGAAGTTGATTAAACTGCTTTCACCTTGATGTTTGACCAAATGGTTTGTAAAATACATAAAAATACCCACAAAGGTAAAGCCTTCAGGAAAATTTAAGTCTTTTGCAAAAGGAATCACATGTACGAAAGTATACTTTCTAGACTTACTATACATACACTGTTATAAAGTATTTCTCTATTCAGATACTAGAGTCAGTTTGGTAAGTTGTACTTAACTCTTAGCTAATTAATACTTTATTTCCTATTTAAATATATATTAAAAAATACCCCCCACAATGGTTAAATACTTTAAAACCCTGCACCTATGACTCTTGTATAACTCACTACCTTTATAATATATGACCCCAAAGTCTACTGCAGATCATACATTAATGTTTTAAAACAACAGCAAATTTGTCATACTCTTAAGCAACTGCGCTAATATTGCAAATTATGCAGTATCAACTAGCATGCTGTAAGTTATTTGTATGAATATTTATAACCTATGGAAATAAATATTTATATATGAGAAAATTAAACAAGTAAAACAAACTGTTATTTGAACTTATGTACCCCAGGATTCCTTTAAACCCCTTATTGTAGAACTCTGTAGATTTGGTAACTTAATGCATTACCTATAGCTCAAGTCTTTCATTTTTGGAGACAAACACATTTTCCTTGGATAGCCTAAGCACTATCCCAGATTCCTCATGTTACTTTGAACTCATTTTTTTGTTATTCAGAAAGTTCTTTATATAACACAGGTATGCATGAACATTTTCTTCACAGAAAGAGAAAACAACAGCCTTTGGTCTTATTCTCCTCTTTTCTATTCTAACCACTGGAATACAAACCCGTACTGTTACTTGTGCCCATGTGGAGGCATTCCCACTGCTCCAGGTAGCATTCTTCCTAAATGGCAGTACTTCTCCAGATGAGAGAAGCTTCAAATTTGCGTGTTGTCTACTGATCTATTACAAGGGACTGGCTAAAGAAGAGCTTAGAATATGAACAAATGTTTTATTTAAAAAAATTAAATGGAAAATTTGATGACTCTTTAGTACCAGCTAAAGTATTTTTCAGAGACCACGCTTCTCAAAGAGCTTTTTTTTAACTTGACAAAGCCTAAGGAGAGTAACTGACAAAACCAAACATTTCTCGACCATATTTGTAAGTGGAAGCTGAAGGTGTTTTATAACCAGTGAGGATAAATACCCTATTCTCCCTTACTTGTTAAAAGAATGCAGATTTGGGACATGATTTTTAAAATTCTGTTTGCAGTCTAAGTCCTGCTAACACTCATCTTTGTCACATTACATCTGCTTGTTTTCCTGGGTCTGATATTTCCACACGTGATTGCACACAGGGTACACTACAGTGAATATCAATATGAACTGCTGAAAATGTTCAAAGAATTTAGGAAAAAGAACATAACAATGGAAAAGTAAAAATCAAGTCCTATATAGGAGAGCAGATGACCTAGGGAGGCATTGACTCTTGGGATCAAAACCAGCTCCTATTTTAACTGTCTTACACACCCTTATATGTGAAATCTGGAATGTAACTAGGGTTTTGCAAGGCTCATAGATGGCACAAAAGGAAGAATAACATGAATAATTACAACAAATCCTCAAAAGTCCTCAAATAGTAGCTTAAGCTGTTTAAGTCTAGAGCAGCTACTCAGAGGCAGAGTGAGAAATTTAATAAGGAATTTGAACACATATTCAGTGTCAGTTGAAAGCAACAAATTAATATGTAGAAATGTGTCCGTTAGAATCAAATACCTGAAAAATTAAATCAAGGCCTTTTCTGGAAGACAGCTGAGTAGGTCAGGTGGAACTGTACGCAAGCTACATATTGTGAGTATTTATTCATTATGCATTTCTGGCCAGGACGGTTATAGCATAATGGCATAATGGTTTTTTGTTTGTTTGTGGGTTTTTTGTTGTTGTTGTTGTTATGTTTTGGGGTTTTCTTGTGTTTTGTTTTGGTCTCTTTTTTTTGTTTTGTTTTGTTTTTGTTTTTTGTTTCTGTTTTTTTCCCAAATAAAGCCTTTTTTTTTTTTTTTTTTTTTTAATAACATATACTGTTCATTACTTATCTGAAGATTTGTAAAATATATACAAAACCATATAAAATGCATATCTTCACAGGTAGTTGCACATGCCTGACTTTTACATTGGCCATTACTATACAATGTTTCAAAAAATCTCCAATTGTAAATAAAAACAAGGAATGGAAACAATCATAGAGTCTATATATATTAATTATACTATGCATCTAAAGCAAAAAAATATACAGTGAGATATTGAAACCTCAACTAGTTTCTCTTTTTTATATTAATTACGTGACAAAACCAAAAAAACATGGATTTCTTACAATGAAATTGCAGATTCTACAGGTACTAGACTGATTAAACTGAAATACCTCATATACATTTGCTGTTTGCAGACAGATAGAAATGAGTCATGAATTTCACAGTGTGTTTGCATTCTATTTCCATTACTATTACATTAACTGTCTCATAGTTTCAAAATACTTTAATGATTATCACTTGACTCTGTTTATTGTCTTTCACAGGCAGTTTTACCCCTGTTCTATTATTTAAAATGTCTTTCATTTGATTAAACATACTGTATTTCAGTTTACTGTGAAATTAACTTTTATTATGGTATACATTTGGTAGTTTTTTACAACATAAAATAATGACACAAATTGGCAGCTAGGCAATTTTAATTTAGACAGAAAGGCTCCACAAGCACAGCTCATACCAGGAATTTTCCATGTCCTTTTATCAGCAACAATGCCCATAGACCCATAAGACACCTTAATTACTATCATTTTACTGTAACTGAGCCCAGTAACAATGGCTTGACTTTCAATATCTTCCATCTTTGTAACAAAATCTGTACATACTTGGTGTGTGTTCCACCATACTTAAATGTGTCAAAGTAATGCTTTTAATGTTGCTTGTAACACTCAAGCTCTTGTTGATAACTATGCACAAATTAATAAAGTGAACTGCAAACACAAAATCTTAAGTTTATGTTATTTTTTCAACACTTGGTTGTGGAAACATGGAATTAAATCCAGATCCAGATGTCCTTCCCTGTGTGTTACAGATTCATTCAAGCTTGCACATGAGGAAAGACTTAGCTTCAAGCACATGAAAGTCAGAAGTTCATTATCTAAATGGGATATTATTAAAATTGGGATTAAAGCGGCCTCACCAGATGTTTAATCTTGTGAAATGCTTAAAGCAGCACCAAGTGAGACTTGGTGTCAACTACTTGCTCTCGTTTTGATCAAGAATTGTTAATTTATTTTTTTTTTTAAGTATTTTCAGAATTTAAGTGAAATATGACTAGTGTTTTGGAAGGGCAGCTCTTATTTCACCTGATTTTGCTGGCAAAAAAAAAAAAAAAAAAAATCAGCTTTCTGATAAGTAATAGTATCATAGTTGATTTTAAGAGCTGCATTTTCAGATAATGCCCAAATAACTCTCAAGATTTTTATCAGTCTATATTTTACTGACCCAAAATTCAAATGCAATCTCAGTGACAAGGGATCTGACAGAGAACCTCTAAGCAATGCCATCTGTGATGTGAATCTGACATGTTCAGCTTTAGAAAGGTCAATGCAGAAGGACAACCTTGCTTGCTGTATCCATCACAACAAAATTCAGCAGTTTTGGATAAAGAAAATACTCTCCTTTAGTCTTATCAACCACACAATATCAGGGTATGCTATGAATAAGTACTAACATTTTTGCAAATACTGTTTTTTCTTTGATGCTGTCACCTTCAAATCTGCATAACACTCCAGTTTGGGAGACAACTTCAAACTGTTTGATATTGTTGAAGAGTTAGCAGAAAAAAGTACTTCAAGAAATAGTATTTTTTTTTAAATGACAGCTTTTAAAATGCCTCAAAGTATTTGTAAAATTATGTTTATTTTTAATTGAAAAATTTGTATAAGCTTAAATTCTGGTTAACTAGTTACAAAGTTGTTCAGTCAAACAACCCCCAGGCCATGTACCACTTTAATTGTTTTGTTCCTTCATGAGTTACCCAATCCTGTCTATGCAGACAATGCCCTTCAGCAACTTTTCAGATTTTCTGATCTGCAGGAACACTCTGACCTTCTGTATGCCTCTTCAAAATGTGACAGCAAGGTAGAATTACTCACACTTTGCTTTGCTCAGAGTTCAACTTTTTTCCATGGAAATGTCAGAAAAATAACTACAGTAATCTGGCGACATTTGAGTCTTGAAGGCAGCTCAGCATTACCTTTTTACTTTCATAGGTAACTATGAAAAATTCAAGTACAAACACTACCTGGAAATAAGGATGGATCTTGTGCAGATTTAAGGAAAATTATGGAGGAAAAAAAACAATAGAAGTAACATGACAGAAAGCTAAAAAGTGATTTATTGAAATCAATATCAAGCACTGCTTGATTTCCATAGTACACTAGGCGTAACTAATCAGTCAGAAGTCTACAAGAGAGTGTAAATGTGGCCCAAACTCTTTCATTACCTTCCACAGTTGAAATACTATGTACAATAATGATTCATAAATTATGATAATTTTTTCCTTTGGCAGGATGGAGCAGTTAAGTAAACCTGAATTACATAATTTATTTAGTTCTTTAAACAGCTCATGATATCTTTTTATCATCAAGGTAACTTACAATAAGCAGGTAACTTCCAGAAGTATTACGTACTCTAATGCTTTCACCCATGCATAGCTGTTTCTCCTTTTCATTTTACAGAATTACAGAATTTTTAGGTTGGAAGAGACCTTCAAGATTATCAAGTCCAACCCATCTCTAATACCTCAACTAGACCATGATACCAAGTGCCACATCCAGTCTTTTTTTAAACACTTCTAGGGATGGTGACTCCACCACCTCCCCAGGCAAGCCATTCCAGTACTTTATCACTCTTTCAGTGAAAAACTTTTTCCTAATATCCAGCCTATATCTCCCTTGTCGCAGCTTGAGACTGTGTCCTCTTGGTTCTGTCTGTTGTTGCCTGGAGACCAACCCCCAGCTGACCACAGCCACCCTTCAGGAAGTTGTAGAGAGTGATAAGGTCACCTCTGAGTCTCCTTTTCTCCAGGGTAAACAACCCCAGCTCCCTCAGTCGTTTCTCGCAGGGTTTGTGTTCCAAGCCCCTCACCAGCCTCGTTGCCTCCTCTGGACACACTCAAGCATCTCAACGTCCTTCCTAAACTGAGGGGCCCAGAACTGGACACAGCGCTCGAGGTGTGGCCTCACCAGTGCCGAGTACAGGGGAAGAATGACCTTCCTGCTCCTGCTGGCCACACCATTCCTGATCCAGGCCAGGATGCCATTGGCCCTCTTGGCCACCTGGGCACACTGCTGGCTCATGTTCAGCTGCTGGCACCAGTACCCCAAAGTCCCTTTCCTCCTGGGCACTGTCCAGCCACACCTTCCCCAGCCTATAACGCTGCAGGGGGTTATTGTGGCCAAAGTGCAGGACTCGGCATTTGGACTTACTGAACTTCATCTTGTTAGACTCTGCCCATCTGTCCAACCGTTCCAAGTCTTTCTGCACAGCCCTTTGTCCTTCTAACAGGTTGACACACGCTCCCAGCTTAGTGTCATCTGCAAATTTTCCTAGCACTGAAAGAAAAATTCTGTAATTGTAGTATTTAGCATGCTGACTAGATGGTCTCCTGCAACCAATCTAGTGTAGCAGCCTACAGGTAGAAGCACAAATACAAAATAAAACGACTCTGAAGAAAACACAAAGCTATGACAGTCACCAAACTTAAAAATGCATTTGCAGTAGTTAGATGAGTCAAATATGATAAGAATGATTTAAAGATTATCACATCTTTTAGCTGCTGTAGTGCCACCTAATGAGCATAAACCAGTAGTCACCTAAAATATCCACTACTTTAAAGAATGCTTCAAAATGAGTACACCAAACAAAATATCAAGTGTGACACAGTGTGGACAGTGGGATGTCAGTCTTCATGCATGCTAGTTTGGTACTTCTAAGTTCCAGGGAAGCAAGGACTCACTTAAGGTTGATAATAAGTTAAAATGTAAATGTATTTTACATCATCATCATCATCTGTGCCATAGGCTTCTTTAAACAAAATGTAGCACATGAAAGCTAGACAATTATTGGTAAAATATGTGGAAAGGCCCCTTAGCTCTCTGGCTAGTTCCCCTTGCTTGTGATCCTTTCTAATATGTCAGTTTTTCCATAGGGGTTCCCTGTATAATGAGCAGCCTCTCCTGCAGAGTCAGGGCAGACACACACACACACACACACACACTTAGGAGGGCTCTGGTCCCACCTCTTCCGTATGGCGATGGTAGTAGCTGGCACATCTCTGTGCCAAACACAGATACAGGAGGGACCATTTACTGGCTACCAGCTGTCATTCATCTCCTCTGTGAATAAAGGAGCAAGATGTCATATTATTGGTTTGCATGCTGCTTTGGAATAGATGTTGTCTGAATTGTGAATAAAGGTATGCCGCAGTTTGGCAATCACTGTTCTGGACTAAACAGCAGCAGACGGTTTTGCTATACCCAAGATCAATTCAGACTTGGCTGTAGCCCATTGCTGGTAGTGGTGCAGCTCCACAGTTGTCATGAAGAAGTCCAACTAGAACATTTCCACCAGAGTGATGCTCCCTATCTATTTGTAATGATAAATACTGCAAGCACTGCACCCTCCTATTTTAGCCCAGTGCTTTCCAGACAGTCAAGATGAACAGTGACCCCCTCACACTTTTAGAGCATGAAATGTATTCAAACCTTTTGATACTGACAGCTTGCACCAAGCTCCCACCAGCCACAGTTAAGGGCAGTAAACCCTGTCAGGAAACACAGGCAAAACAAAGCCACTGCTGTCCTAAAAGTCCTTTGGGGTCACAGACAACCAGGGCAAGTCAAAACACACCACTTAGAGTCTTCATCTGTGCTCTGAGACCAGCTTCCTGAGAAACCAACCTGGCTTGAAGGGATGTTTGCACCGTCCCCCACTTCAGATGTGCTAAATATTATTTGGTTACAGTTATGACTCCGAATAAAAATCTCTACTACTTGGAAAAAAAAAATAAAATACATCCTTCACTTTAAAAAGGTAACAGCTTCCAGATGGTGTATCTGTCAAGACAGAGCACTTTATGAATGAGTTCCAGGTACCTTGACAATATCGTTTTTAGTACAGATGCAGACAAAAAAAGTCCAGAAACACAACAGGACAGAGGAAATCTGAATTTCAATTGTAAGATTCTCTCTCTTGTGACACAAGTTATTTAAAAATAATGCAATGTTCAGCAATTGTTTTTTAAGTACAATAATATGCTATAGATAGAATTAAGAAGCCCAGCTCTGAAAACAACCCAATGGTTCCTGAGTAGTACTGTACAATACAACCCAGCAACACGTCAGTATTGTTTTAAGCAAAAGCAGAGCAGAAATGACACAGCTGAAGTGTCTAGGAAAACTGACAACTCTAAGATACAATAATGTGTAATTCAGAGAAACTACACATCCCACACAGTCACATATTTCTGACACTTGTGAAGGAATACTTAAAAATAATAATAATAAAAAAGAGTTAACTGAAGTTAAGAATTACATGCAATCAAGTTGAAGTTTTGTCTCCTGTTCCACTTCCATACATGTTACACCATTATTTCATCCTTTCAATAATCTTTCTCAGAACATTTGATCGCCTGAAAATCACGCTTCATCCAGCCACTGTTCATGCAAGCTCTCAGATCTCTTGGAAAAACTGGGCTGTGGCAGGTGATTTCCATGGACAAAACATACTGCACAAAAGATTTAAGCAAAATAAACCATCACATGTCATGTGGGAGATTGTTAATTGCCAGAACTCCTCTCAGGTTCCTCTGGGAAGGAGGAAGAGAGAAAAGTGGAATATAAGTACAATATAAAACACAGTAGATGAGAATAATATAATAGTATACATTCAAACTTGAATAAGATCGTAAACAAAGGTATTTCTAAGAGAAAAATTTCAATTGACTCTACATAAGTTCCAATATTTGCCTGTAGAAACATTTTGCAGTTTGCCTATGACAAATGCAAATAATTTTGATTCTTTTTTTTTCTCACCCTCACTGTGCAGGAGGCACAAGTTGTAAATGGTTTAAGCCCTACTGCTAATTGATTTTTTAAAAATTACTTCTACTTGTAAATAATTTTCAGATCATTTGTGAAATACTTTTCTCCATTTGAAGGAAAGCATAAACCACAGCACAACTCTCAAACAAAAACAAAGTCCTTAATGTTATTTTGGATACAAAGAAAAGTATAATTTCAAAAACACATGCAGCTGGTTGGCATGTGAAGGCTGATGACAGGTCTGGGATTTATGGAACATACATGCACTTGTGTATTTCCATTCAGAATAAAAAGAAAAATGAGCTACCTATTGCTTACCCTAATGCAGCGTGTATTTTTGTGATGGTTAAGTTCAAACTGGGCAGAAACACCATTTTCATGTAGTGGTTCTACATTCGCCAATTTCTATTTCCCGGCCAACGCACCAATTTGTGTAGTGGTTTGATTGTCCACCAGAATCATTTACTCTTTTCCTGCTACTGTGAGACAGGATAAGGAGGAAAGCAAAGCAGGCACAAATTTAAAAGGGTATAAAGATAGATTTATTACTAAACACTAAAAGAAGAAAATGAGAATCAAAATGAAACTTTCAAAAACACTTCACAAACTGTTCACTTTCCCACTAACAACATAAAGAGACAAAACCTGTGATTTTCAGTCAGTTTCACCAACTAAAATAATCTTTCCTCCTTTCTTAGGGAGAGGAGTCTCTCTTAGAACTCCCATGGAGACATTGCCACAAGAAAAGTCCTCTGGTGGCTCCCATATCATGAATCTCCAGCCACCCAGAAAAATCTCTGCAAACTATGAATTCCTCTCCCATTAGCAGCTTTCCCGTTATCTGCAGTCATGGACCATATCAGCCTATTTAGGGTACCATTTAAGGATGACTCTTCTAGTACAAAACAAAGGTTTTCTTCCTCTATCTCCAGAATCATCATCTCAAGGAAAAGAGGGTCTCTTTTTCCCCGGGAGCAAAGGGCTTCCTATCACTTTATCTTCCTCTGTTCAAAATTCTCTATTAAATCTCAGTTATATCAGTCCATGACTATAACTAGACCTCTGCATCCCCCTAAAAAAAAAAGCATTCTATATCTTACAGGATAATTTTAGTCCATTATCCCATGGTCTCAAAAGAGAAGTCCAGCCAAATGAGGCAACTCCTCAATCCTTGCTCCCACTTAGGAATTAACTCTCTCTCTTCACTGACTTCTGTCTTACGCAGTGCGTCTCCATGGTTCACACTAGCTGTTCTCTCACACAGATAATGTTTTGCAAGTTTCATCTCTCAAGAAAAGAGTTAACATCTCGCCCAGGCTTGCAGATGGTCACGTGATCTCTGCCTGGCAGTGGCTGTTCTTTGTCAGGTCCCAAAGCCCTGCCGATGGAGAAAGGCTCAGGAACGGCAGCCAGGATCTCTCGTGTGCCTGGGTTTTCCACCCTCCCCACCCCTCGCTCTCATGGGGTGGGCCTGAGCCCAGCCTGGGCTTGGGGCTGCTCCCAGGGGCCCGATGGACAGCTCCCTTGGCCCCAGCCGGCGGCGGAAGGTTTAAAGTCGGATAGATGTTAGTAGCCATGGCTTTCCCCTCTCCTGCCAGCCCAGCAGCAGCTGCCGGGGCCTGGCCGGGGCTGCAGAGCAGCAGAGCCCGGCTGGGCCATGCACAGACCTGGGAGGGGCCCGTGGAAGAGAGGGACCAGCCCGCCGCTCCTGTTACCTCTCTCCAAGGCAAGGAAGAAAAAGGCAGTCTTCCGAGATCCTCCAATATTTAACCCTGTGTGTGTTCACAGAGATGCATCACCTTTCTAATTGATCAACCAAGCTGTCCACTTCAAAGCCAGTCACTAATTGGTTTTTGCATTAACTTCTTGAAAAATCACTTCTGGGCCAAACCACAACTTTATAGTCAGATGTGTCTCAGATAAGAAAAGGACACCCATGCTATTGCTGTTGGTTACCATGTAATCTGGTACATTTACACAAATGTGTCTGAAGATAACCCACAGCACATCACAGCCTCAAGTGCCTGTCACCTTCCAAATATATAAGAGGCATTTGACTTCGACTACAAAAGATCAAGAGCCTCACAAATGATAATGCTGCAGTATAACACCTTTTTTAATGGAATGTTATGACAACTTATTTGGAAACATGGGGTTTGTAACTTGCAGAATAGAAACACTGCTGTCATGGGTAAAATTTGTGGATATACTGTGATGATAGATTCCTCTGCTTGGTTTCTTATGCCTGCACCTGGTGGAGCCATTTATAGCAGTTTGCCATCATAAGCATACTGACCTAAAAAGGAAATAAGAACCATTACAGAATGACATGCGCAAGCTTTCTCAAATAAAAACGTGCAGGCAGCCATCAGCAGAACTAAATCCACATGATCAACCTGAAGTATGCTCCAAAGCAGCTGTGTGTTGATTATACTGTAAAGAGAGATACTGCAGCTGGAAATATCTTCAACAACTTCACGTCTTTGTCCTCTGATTATAAAGGAGTAGGAATAGAAAGAGAGAGTAAGTATCAACTGCAGCATGCTTCACCACAGCTTCTTTATGAATTAAATAAATTGCAATACATTTTTGAGTTTAGAAGAATCAGACATTCCTTCATGAACCAGCTATTTAGACATCTTCCTTCTTAAAAACATATTAAGTATATTGTTTTATGTAACAGTGGATACTGCTTCCATTTATTTGCCCACTTGTCTGTCTCTGAAAATCTGATTGACACTCATCCTAAAGCTCTCCCTGCTTTTCTACCTTCTTAGGCTTAAATTCAAAGCACTGCCTCTTCCTTGCTCAATTTTTACACACTTAGGGATTATTTCTACTTGCACCCCATTTGACCTATCTACAAACTCTAAGAAAATGTTACCTTTCCTCCTCATTTGTTACCTGCCTTGGGATTTAAAACCATGAATTCCGACTGCCATACTTGCTCACTCATTTCACTCAGACTTTACTCTGGCCTACTTGCCTGCCTTTTCCAAGCCAACAGCTTCCATGGCAGATTATAGCCTTTCTGGCAATGGCTCACCTGAGTCTACACAGTGCATTACAGGAGATATTGAGTTAGTTCTGCCCAATCTATGAGCTAGCCAAGATTAACCTGCTTAATATAGAGCTAAGCCTGATTTTAAAAAGCCCTCCTGAGATAATGATATCAGATCAAATTCAGCATTCTGTCAATAGATGCAGATATTTCAGACGCAGATCAACTCACATTTCTCTTTCTCAGAGCCCACATGAGAGACTCTAAATTCACCTATGGGATATCTTAAGAGACATTTCCTCTTCCTTCTAATTTTTTTCCCTGTCACAAACTCCACATTGCATTCATATAAATGTGTGGAAACCATTCTTGAATGAAGCAAAAAAGACAAGAGTACTCAAGAGTACTCCTCTTTGTTTACCCTTGGTAGTTTTGGAGGGTTTGGGATTTGAAAATAAAAAAAAAATCTTCTGTGCACAAAACTTCTACTGAAGATGCAAAAGCACCTGAGTCAGCACTGCTTAGCACAATGTAGATATAGACAATCACTAGTCTAGGCTGTTCCTCACTTAGGTGCAGCTGCCCTGCTTCTGATGCTGCTTTTTTTTTTTTTTTTTTTTTTTTGAGAGTCCTATTTCCACACATTGAATAAATTTACCATCATGTCATGAGTTACAGTGTCTTGTTCTGGACTCTCCAGTACAAAGGAGACATAGACACATGTAAGGAAGTTCAGCAAAAGGTCATGAAGATTATTGTAGGGCACCTGTCATACCAGAAGAAGTTGAAGACAGTTGGGAGTTTTCAGCCTGGAAAAAAAAAGGATCCAGGAAGGATCTCATCAGTATAAATAATTGATGAGAAAGAGTAAGAAGAAAAAAGTAGATTCTTGTCAGGGGTTCCAGAGACAGGACAAGGACAGGACAAGGGGCAACAAGTACAAATTGACAGAAATGGACAAAAAATAAATTCTCTTTTTACGTAAGAAAAATCTTTTTCTCTGTGAGGTTTGTAAGGCAATGGAACAGGGTGTCCAGAGAAGTCTTGGAATCTCCTTAGAGACATTAAAAATCCAGCTGAATATGGCCCTAGCTAATCTGCTTTAGCTGTTCATTCTTTGAGAAAGGGAGTTAGACATGATTATCTCCAGGGATGTCTCCCAGACTTAAACAATTCTGTGATATCTATAAACTTTTGGTCCATTTCTCGCTTTTCAAGCTGTTCATGACTCCCTCTTCTTTCTCCTTCTCACATTCCTGGCTATTTGTTTCCGTCTTCCTTGGAAGGCTCATTAATGACACCCAATGGCAAAGTTAGCTCAAATCAGATAGCAGTTCACCATCCCCACATAGTTTTGCGCTTCTTAGCAATGCCACATGCAAGAAGAAATCCAGAGTAGAGCTAATTCTACTGACTGCACCCCCCAGTTAAGCAATAAAAGAAAGCTGATTTAATTTCTTTTCTCTCAATTCCTGCTGACCATTTGCCACCTTTGTCTATAACATCTCAGGGTGTTTTTTGCCAGGTAAGAGGTCATGCTCATGCTCATATTCTGACTAAATCCAAACCACTTCTATGACTGTCACTTATTTACCATAATAAGCAAAACTTGCCTTTTTACCTGGAGTATCAAAGAAAGAAGGCCTTAAAATCCTGGGATTTTAATGTAAGATTTACCAAATTTTCACTTTATTATTTTTTCAGCTGCATTACGTTTGCAAAATCAGCCTATCCTGAACATAAGCCTCCTCTCTCCCACCCCTATAGACCCCGGGTAAACAACGGATCTGATCATTTTCTCATTAATTCTGATAGCTTTGGTGGAATTATTCCCTGCTTGAGTAGATGCATTCAGGGGAAAAAGCTAGCTTTCCGTGCTGCAAGACTTACATCAAAGTACTGGAGCAATAATCACCATGCTCGCTACTGCTCTTTTTTAAATATTGTATTTAATTACTGTTACAAGAATAGTTGAGCACAAGCTTCAAACCTGGTTATATAGAGCCATACATACAAGCTGACATAAAGGAAAAACTTCAAAGAGCCCTGTTTGTCCAATTGAGATGGGCTAGATTCAATTAATTATTAGAAAAAGGCAAAGTGGTAAATTGTTTAATCAACTGCATGTATGCTTTACTAGAGGTTGCAGTATAATTTAGCTTTCGCTAATAAGGTTTTGCTTTATTACAAATCCAGACAAATAAATTGAAACATCATCCTGCTTCATGAAAAATACATACTACCAATGCTATAAAAAAATATTTTTTTCCGCATTCTGTTATATAAGCTGGTATTGCCAAAGTTACACAGTGCTCAAAATATGTAATTATACTGAATAACAGGGACAAAGCCCTGAGGAGTTTTAAAGTCACAGATAAAAGCCAGCACAGTAGATGTAGCTCTGCAGCACAGACACTGACATTAGTGCTGCTTGACTTTACTACTAGAAGTAGACTGACAAGTCAAAATCTAGCTATGATAGAAGCAGACACAACCCAAAATTATTGAAAAACTATCTGGAACAGAAAGTAGGGAGGTCCTGCTGGATAAGGTGCTTCTATTTTAACTCAGTGCTTGATGAGTTAAATGCCATGACAGAGACCTTCCACACTCCCCCCATCAACAGACACATCTCAGTGGTGGTTATGTCAGGACAAGGAAGCAAGCTCACATGGATTTTCCACTAGACAGGTACTTCTAGGAATCCCTGGCCTAGAAGTCATTTTTCTAGGTTTTTCCGCCTATGCTCTTAAAAGAAGAGGAAAGGAAATGAAGGCAGAATAATTTATTCTTGTTGAGGACTGAAGAAAAATGTAAATACTAGATATCACTTCCCACGTAAAAGGACAGAGTCTGAAAACAAGACCCATGAAAGCAACATATAAAGGCAAGAAAGCACCTGTGCAGGTTTGGCTATAAAATGAAACACATAAAAGTTTGGAAATTCCCATCACTTAGGTACTGGATGTGAGCCATGGGAAAAAAAAAAAATCCAATGACAAAGAGAAGTGAAATGCAAATGCACAACTAATCAATGAAGATAAATGAATAATGAAAACTACACTTGTCATTTGTTGGGCCCGAAACAAAAGTATTACAATGGATGAAGAAATATGGTTGCTACAGTTTAAATGGACAGAAGTTCTGTATGAGGTTGCTTTCATTATCCACAAAACAGGAAATATTTTAATGCTTTCAAGAAACATTATAGCTTTAGTGAACTTACATGGAAAAAATAATATGACATGGTAGTCTACTATTTATTTTTAAGAACAAATAAACTGCTTATGCTAGAGTGTAATATATTCAGGGAAAATGTGAATGTTTTGCCAGAAATAATAAAAAATCTCCAACAAACCATTTTGCTAACATAATCACTTAACAGTGAAAACCAGAAGAATCCTGCTTAACAATCAGAATACCCTTAAGTGCCACCCATCAGCTGGGCAGGAGCAAAATAAACAAAATATTACATTATTACATTACTGCTGTTCCTGAAGCCATGTTTTTCCTTACTCCAGCCAAGGATTTCCCCCCGGCCCATATACTGAAGCAACAAAGATGGCTAAATCTGTGTAAGCTAATTCCATCATCAATGAAAACAAAACCTGTGCTTCATATAAATCTCTCAGTTCTTAAATAAGAGCAGGAAATATTCTTGAAAAAAAAATCCCAACCCTCCAATTATGAAATAAGGTCCTGTTTTGTTACTGAATCACACAAACATATCTGTTTAAGGTTCTCTTGCTTACACAAGCACAAATAAGGAATAACTCCATGAAAACTTATATAACCTTGGTAACTTATATAACCTTATATAACTTATATAACAATGGTAAAAGAGTCATGCAAGCAAATGGAATACCCAGCACAAGCTCTTCTAAGACAGTACTGAAACACCTGTTAGACAGTCTGAACTACATCTTCCATGTGGCACTGCAGTCGAAATGAAACCAACACGACTGAGGATATCTAATCTAGTAAGGAAGACAGAAAACAAATGTCAAAAGACTAGAATTGCCTTGGGACAAAATTTGTGATTCCAGCTAGCTGTAATGTCACGTGTTCAGATATGGTGGCTGCCATTTCCATCAAAAAGCCCCAAATAAACAAGATTGTAGCCTGGAGAGGTGACATTCTCAGTCCACTGCGGAGAGAGGCTGCTGTGCTCCAGATGCACATCTGGAACATCCATGAGACAGAAGAGCATTTGTGCAATGCATAGAGAGTATCCGTGCAGTAATTAATAGCAGAAGTCTGGCAAGTGACTCACCCTGAGCTGATTCAGGAACTCAGTTCCTTGCTTCTGTATGTGTAAACCTATTTGGAATAACTGATTAATTAGGAAGGCATCATATTTGACATAATCTGTCAGGTTCCCCAGATAAAAAGACCAATTTAAAGGTCACATTAAGCTAAACAGAAGTTTAAAAAGAATAGAGATGAGGGCAAACCCAGAATTTTGGCATGGATTTTGCAAAGAACCATAAAACAAAAAAAGGAAGGTTGCCTGAATGTACAAGAGTAATGAAATCACTTGCTTATCCCAAAAGCAGAATAAAGTGCAGCTAGACTATATAGGCCAGATTTTTTTTTTTTTTTTTCTTAAAAAAACCCAATGAAAGAGAACCCTCACTGCTTCCTGTTACTCAGCATTCCTGCATTTCATTCTCAAAGGTGAAAGTTTTTCTACATAGCAAAACTAAAGTACGGGCATATGATTGGTTGTTACCTCTAGGGCTTTTCTTGAAAAAATAAACTATTTATTACCTGTTTATACACTTTTTAAAATTATAACAGTCTTTTGCATACTGAAAATCTTTTATCATGAGTTCCACCATTTAGATGAAATCAATTAAATATGTCTTCTCGGCTCAAAAGAGGATTTTCCATACCTCCTGTAATTTTGATGCCTTGAGAGGCTACCTAGAACAGAGGCTGGACAGTGTTAAAGGAATAAAGTAGGTATTTATGAAAAAGGCCTTCAAAGAATACACCTTGGGCAGTACAAGAGCCCAACCATGGCTCTACCCAAGATGGGTAACTGGCCAAGAGTTTTCACACATTTATAAGTTTTGGTCCATTTACATATTGGGGTTAATTGTCCAATTACAACTTCAGGTTATGACACCCCATCCTCCCAGTTTGCTCTCCTCAATTTGCTGTTGATTATACCTTTTGCACCTGAAGCTGCAATGGTGTCCTTGGTTCTCAGGGTGGAAAAGGATTGTTCTGTCTAACTAAACTGAGAAGAGAACTTGATACACTTCATATGAAGTTCAGTTATATACTAATGCAGTGCAGAATCAGGAAAATATGAAAGCTAAAACTTAAGGCATCAATTTTGCAACTCTCCTCTGAGCATGCTATGAATTTTAGCCCTTTTCTAAAGTAGGGAGGTGAAGAGTGGATGCATTACTTCATAATTACTTCATAGTCAAGTCTTCATCAGGTATGGAGGTAAATTGCTACCCTACATACCCTGCATATGGCAGTCTGGTCAAGACATCAAGAATAACATCTGACGTTTATTTTTCAAAACCATCACTATTTTTTAGCTCACAAATTCTGTGCTCCACTCTAGCATTCAGATATTGATCTCCAGAATAAATACCTTGTTCTTTATCTTATTTTCTATTTGTGCATTTCCCTCTTCTCACTAATCATTTTACAGTTATTTATTGCCAAATTTCAGCATGTGATACATAACAGCTAAAATTTCCCAAGATAATGACCTTTATTTTTGATTGTTGAAAAGTTACCCAACTGTCGTATTTCATCCATAAAATATATCAAGTATACTTGTTAGCCTGCTGCAAAATAATTTATAAAAATATTGAAAGAAAAACAGGCCCACCGTTGACCCTCCTTGGTAGTCAGATACTGATAACTCAGTTTTAAGTACTGTTTCCAACTAGTTATGTACCTCACCTTAATTTCATCTAGATCATATTGACCTAATTTATTTATGGACTTCTTTGTGGGACAGTGTCAGAAACCTTGCCTGAAGTCAAAATTAATCCTATCTGTTCCCAGATCTGATTAACTCAGAAATCCCATCAAAGAAAGTAATTAGAGTACATTGATGTGATTGTTTTTCACAAAACCATTCTAGCTGTTTTTATTATTTTATCTTCTCTGTACATATACACTGAATGTTAATAACTTGTTCCAGTAACTTCCCAGATGTTGAAATTACACCGATTCATCTGTAATTCTACAATAGCCTATTTTTCCTTTTTTCAAGTTAGGTACTATATTTGTTAATGGTTCAGGGATTAAGCTGGCTAGATTTTCTAAGTACTTAAGGGCAAATTTAATTGGATCCTGTCAACACGAATACATCATGTTACATTAATATTCTTTAAATTGTTCCTTCCCAATTCAGTTTGTACCTACTTGACAATGGCAATGTTGTTTGGCTAAATACTTTCCTACAGAAAGAGGATTTTTTTTTTTTCCTTGTTATTCTTTTCTGCTGAGTAATGGACCAGGGCTATCCTTTTATCATTCTCATGCATCATTCTAACACCTTCAGAATTTTTCACCCAAGTTTTCAGGCTTATTTATGTATCGTAATGCATCCATATTTTTGAGCATATTTCCTAGGTTCCCTGCCAATTGCGACAGTTTTCAGCTCTGCTTTTAACATGTTCTCTTTCAGTAACTGCCAGCTCTCCTTCACCTATTTATCCTTTAGATTATCTTCCCAGGAGATCACTTCTACTAGGTCCCCTGGTTCATTAAAGTATGCTCTTTTTGAAGTTAGTTGCTCATGTTCTGCTGTGGTTGCTTCCTCCTAAATGCATAAATACTGTCATTTTACAGTCACTTTCATCCAAACTGCATTCCAAATGGAGATACTCATCTAGTTCCAGAAATCTCTTAGTCTCAGACAAATCTGATTGTGATAATAATAACTTTCTTTATATTTTAAAATAAGCTTGTTCATATGTCAGACCTTCTCTACACTTACAAACTATTTTTGGAACTAAATATCCAATGCTCTACAATTCAACCACACCAATTCATTAAGATGTTTCCAGTGTCTCTTTTCCACTGACTACACTACCTGCAATAGATTCCAATAAAATCATGTTCCTTTTCTTTTCCCTTAATAGCCCGTGAAGGTCTGCCTTTAAGAATTCTATTTTTCACTTTCTTACTTGAACATCAGAAAAGTAGAAATACATTTTTCAAATGAAATGTAACTCTACAGTTTTCTTTGGCTTGTCTTTTCTAGACAAGTTTTACCCTTCTAACCCACCAGTCTAAAATCATGGCACCTCTGTGATTCATACCAAGCAACATTTCTAGATGCCCTTTAGACATTTCTGTCTAAACTCTCAACGCTTAGCTGTTTTAATTTTCACTCATTCTTATTATTCTTCTATAATTTTCAGATTCCTGCCACAATTTTCAGATCTGTGAATAGTTTAGCCTATCAGTGATATCTTAACTTACAAGTAGGTCTTTGTCATTAACACATTTCAAAACTGAATGAAAGGGGCTGGAACACCTCTCCTGTGAAGAAAGGCTGAAAGAGCAGAGGTTGTTTAGCCTGGACAAGAGAAGGTTCCAGGGAGACCTTATTGCAGCCTTTCAGTAGTTAAAGGGAGCATACAAGAAAGCTGGAGAGAGACTTTTTGCCAGGAAAAAAATTGGCAGTGGCAGGACATGAAGCGACTTTTTTACACAGTGAGAAAGCAATTTAGATTGGACATTAGTAAGAAATTTTTTACTGTGGAGGTGGTGAGGCACTGGAACAGATTGCCTAGATTAACCTGTGGATGTTCCATCCCCAGAAGTGTTCAAGGTCAGGTGAAATCAGATTTTGAGCAACCTGGCCTAAAGGATGATGTTCCTGCCTACAGATGGGTTGTACCAGATGATCTTGAAAAGGTCCCTTCCAATCCAAACTTTTTATGGTTCTTTCCAATCTGACTGTCCTCTCCTCATGGCTGAGTGAGCTGAAAATTGAGCGTGTTATCTTCCTGAAATTCATCAGAAGAGTTCTATTAATTGTGTGCCTAATAATGGGCTAATAGAAGCAAAATCAAAAAGAAGGGAAAACAAAGGTGTTTACAAAATCTTAAATCACCTTTAAGCTCCACAATAAAAGCCGTTAGCTATATTAAACTCTTTCAATATTGATACTTAAAACAAAAACTATTCTGTTATAGATATGTTTTTTAGGACTTGAACATTTTTGTTATTGCTTTAGGCAGAAGCAATGCAATCCTAAGCAGCTTTTAAAGCAGTATGTATGATCTGAATACCTGTCAGTCATGTCCCCTGATCTCATTATGGCTGGGATTTTCATTAAATTCTCTCCAGAACTGTGGGGAAATTTTGAATTACAAAGATTACAATGATAAAAGTGTGACTTCAGCTAAATTGTTTAGTTTACACTAAAATTAGCATTGAAAGTGTGTAATCAGAACACTGGACAACATTTGCTGCATGGAGGTAATTGTACAAAAAGGCTCAATTTGCAATAGGAAATTCCACCACTGACAATACAACATTCGGATGTAATTTTGAGGCAACCTGTATAGCATCTTCATTACTGAACATATAAGAATTCTTTGTATCAAAAATACAGTAATCATCTATAATGAGCATATCTGCGATGGAAAAATACATCCACACACACAAATATTTTCACAGGTATATAATAATTTGAAATAAATGCATATTCTGCATTATTGAAATAGACATAAGAGATCTTAGAAAGCATCTACACATTTTGCATTACAAATATATCACAAAAATGTAATGAAAATTTAAAAGGATCCATTATATTCTAAAACTATTGCTTATATAGGACTCATTTTACTTCTCAGATTAATACTAACTGAAAGACTGGGCATCTGAGTCAAAAATGTAGAACTCTTGTCCTAAAATGGAATTAAATGAAAAAATAATTCCAAGAAACAATAAATTCCAATAAGATTGAATATTTTTGCAATAGACAATGCTATATTTTACATTTCACATACACTACTCCAAAACAAATTAACCAAAACACTTATTTTCTAACTATCAACTGGTAAAGAGCCATTATTTGCATTTTAACTGTTTCATTCACATTTAATTAAAACAGTTACATTCACATGAGAATTTATCAGTAGTCATTTTCTCAGTATTGTTTTATGCACAATTCTGATACAGTAAAACTTCTTCAGCCTTCTGCATTATAGCTTAATTTTTGAGAGGGTTTCTTTTACATTTCACTAGCAAATGCCAATTTAACAATCTCTCTACAGACCAAACATCTATGAATATGTCAATCACTATGGCTTACACATGTTTAAATTTATTTAAAGTTTCTCCAGAAGGTAGTAAACCCAGCTTCTTGTCCTGTTTTTGATAAGATAATAGGCTGCTATCATTGTAAGTTCTCACATGTTTTTCCACTCCTTTTAGCTGGACCTAAATATGGAGAGAAGGCAGATTTCTTTAATGTCTATTTAAAGGTTCCACTAAAATGACCTTATCCCCAGCTCATTTGAGTTTTTTCTTGCATTCTATTAAAGATGATACAGGAGATTGCTTCTGGGGTCTTTAAGGTTATGTAAACCTAATCATTAAAACCACAGTATATGTTAAGCCTTTCCCACCACAAGATAGCATTATTAAAAAAACAAAACCTCAAAACAATCAGGGACAGCAAAAAAGCATTTAATTTACTCCATGATTTTCAAAGGTGCCTTAATCTGGTGGTGTTTCAGAGATGGTGTAAAGTGTTTTCATCACACTAAGCTGAAGAAAGTAAAATGGAGAAATACTTTTTTCATAGTTTATCCTATTATAGTGAATCAGGTAATGGAAGTTTATAAAGAGTAGGGTGCTTTGGTGCAGAGAAGAAACAGAAGTTAAAGAAGAGGAAGAGAAGCTGCAAAGATCTAAGTACTGAGAGATAACATCTCTCATAACATCTCTCAAATTAAATAAGCTATAGCACAATAACCTTTAGAATTGCACAAACATTCCTGATGAAGCTAAAAGGCCAAATGCAAATTTTATGGCTCTCTAAAAGAAAGAGGAACATTAAAACCAACAAAAGACCCACTGGCTTCAACAATACCCAGATTCCCTTAGGATGCACTAACACCATCCCTCCACTGTCCCAATTTACTAAAAAATGTCAAAGTTGAAATAAAACTGTAGTGATGAAAATATCGAAAAGAAGTCTTGAAAAGAAGTCTTGAAAAGTGTAATGTAGTCTATGAAAAAGTACCAGGAAAAGTTTCATGGGAAATTCAAAAATTCAAGGATTTCAAGATTAAAAAATAGAGGGGTCAGATGTTATGAATCCATCTTAGACTTTCTTACAAAGAAATTTATTAATCTTTGATGTTAAAATAATAAGTTAGCTTTGGTCTGTTTCTGCAGTAGCCTACAGAGCCTGAGCCAACAAAGTAAGATGTTTTTATAGTTTCTACTAGAAAGGAACAAAGCTTTTTCTCTTATTAGAAGAAAAATGTAATAGAAATTCCATAACATTACCAAAGTTCACCTCACACATTGAAGAAAATCTTACACATTGAATGTCACTAAAATGTTAAAGAAACTTAAAAGGAGATTTTTAAAACAATAGTTGAATGTGTTCCAGTTTTTATGAACTTTGTCAAAAACTATAAGAGACATTTTAGTTAAGGAACACACCTGTGAGACAGAAAATCACCAAATCAAAAATATGTCAACAGGCTGGAAAGATCTGTAAAGAAAATCTTACTGTCATAAATTGTAGGCACTTAGAAAAGTTATACATTATAAAATTTAATATAATTTGCTATTTATAAATTTAAATAATCAGATCCTTGTTACCAGATCCTCCAACCAACAATATTATTGTTCTATTCATAGATTTTTATTAATATCACATACTCTGCTATCCAGCAGTGGGGTCCAAAAATCACAGCTACAGTATCAGATAAACATTTGAACTGCACTGAGAACTTATGACCAAAACAGAATCCTGAAAAAAGTCCAGTGAAATTTAGAGTCTATAAAAAAAAAAAAGAGAATGAATTCTTCATTACAAGAATTTAAGACAAAAGGAATGTTTTGCAAATAAATATGGCTTATGTCACAAATCTTTTATCTGGAGTAGGGAATCCAACATTTTTAGACCAACCACTCTCAACAATATCTTTCATTTCTCACAAACATGTTTTCCTTAGTTAAAGGTTTTAAGTTAAAAAAAAAAAAAAAAAGACAAAAAAAAAAAAACCCACACAAAAAAGCGACAAAAACACCCCTCAAAACAAAACAACCCCCCCCAAAAAACAAACAAAAAACCACAGAAAAAAAACCAAACCAAAAAACCCCCAGACAAACAAACAAACAAAACCAAACAAACAAACACCAACCCACAACATCCAACATCCCAACCAACCAACCAGACGAAAATCCTTTAAAAATTCTGCTTTTCATCATTACAATTAAGTCCTGGACTCTTTTGGAGTTCAGGATACATGCAAGAGTCTGCTGGATGTAGAAAGAAGAGTGCAGAGGAAGGAAAGCACATAACGCTTTTAGCAATGAGTAATTCATGCCCTGCAACTTTTTTTTTTTTTTTTTTTTAAGTAGGAGACTTGATGCTTACACAGGAAGTAGATGATCATAAATTCTGAAAGACTGCTGACCCACTAACTCCTTTCTGAAAAGTGCAGTTGAAAAAATAAAAATTTATTTTATCATGTGCCAACATGATTAAACAACAAGACTATATTTACAACTTCAAGGAATTAACTATCAACATTTCAGTATTTTCTGAACAGTTACATGTGCTTAACTTTTTATTCAATTAGGAGTTTTCAGTAGTTCTCAAAATCAATATCCAAGAGATTTATATGCACATAGCAGGTGCATGATTAAAGGCTGTACATGGAACTTTTCCGTCAATTGACTGGGCTTGAGGCATAAGTTTAATGAAGGAGATATATGCAGCTAGCAAACTCAGCTTTCAGCTATTTCTCTGCTTCTCCCAGAATCCTTAAGCTTTGTATTTGCTTAATTCTTAGACTAATTTGCACCTTTCTATTTCTGACAAGGCAAAGATGTTATATTTAGTAGTTCTAAATAGCTTTCATCATACTGCCAAATAAATGAGAAGAAAGATGCCTTCAGAGCATTAGGGAGAAAACATCTGCCCCTGCTTGAGAATATGTCACATTTGAATAGAAAATGTTACAAAAGACTGAACAGGGATGGAGTGTTCATTGTTCCGTTGCTTGTGAGATTTTTATCTGGTTTAACTCCATTTTGAAAAAGCTTAAAATATGAAATAATTATGTGTAAGGCTAATCACTAAACTAAATGAACAGCAGTCATCGTTAGACAACTTCTCAATATCTCCCAGCAAACATATAGAAATCAGTTATACTAATTTCACACACTAATGGCTTTGGACCATAAAAGAGCCTACAGCCACTTTATGAAAGAAAGGGTGAATTCAAACAATAACAAACAATTTCTGTTTTCAGCTCTTGCTGTGGTGAAGTTATATTGAAATTCTTATTCAGTAAGTAGTAACACTTCTTTTGCTTTATTTGTAGATCCAATTGTACAAATCTTTATTTGCCCTGAGTTTAGATCAAAGAGATGAACATTGGATCAGCTGAACAGAATCAATTCTCATTCTCTGAATGAAAAATGCCCATTGTGGGCTGCTCCAGAAAAAGACAGTTTAATTATAGATCCAGGCACATTTCAAAACCACATTAGAAAAAGACCTATAACTAGACCTGAAACTGACTTTTCCTAACATTTTAAGATACCATTTGTATCATTTGTTGTTACAACTGTGCTAATTCACTTTCAGACTAAAATATATGCTATCATCCAAAGCATGCTACTCTGCAGGGGTTCCAGGCAGCTTTCATTGAAGTTAAAGGGTTCTCTGCCTCTGACCTCAATACTGTTGGGATATTGTAGCTTCTTAAGGCAATCTTTACCCTTGCAATCTACATTTCATTTAAATCTACAGAACTGCAAATCATCTTCTTTTCATCTGTGGTGAGTTCTACAGGGTGCAATCACTTAATTCTGAATGAAAATTAAATTCAATTGTGGATATGCAATAGTCAACAAGCAGACATTAAATTCTCCCTATTTTCTTATATCTCCACAGTGCAAACAAGGCCACTTCACTGTTTACGTGAATTATGCTGCCATAACAGCCAAGCCAATTCTCAGTCTCCCAGGTCATTGCAAGCTCCCGCTGGGTCATTTCCACAGCAACTCAGAGGCCACACAGGGTGACTTGACCAATGAACCAAAGTAAGTGAATGAAGGGCAGTTGCTCATGAGAATGTGCATACACCTCTGCCTCTGGATATTTATGAAATATAATCTTATAATTCTTCTGGAACTGCTGAATTGTGAAGTCTTATTTCCCATTAAACCTGTAGACAGCCAGAGAGGTTTTATGAAAGAAGATGATTTCTAAATCATGAGATTTTTTCAGTTCCCTTTAATCTATCTTTTTAAAGAAGACTGACCTGAAAATCTATGATAACACCTTCTGTTTGTTTGTTTGTTTTTTTGGTTTTTGTTTTTTGTTTAGTAGTCTAAGATAAAAAACATTATCTTTAGAAAACTGTCTCTTTGGTAAACTATGCATAAATCATCATTTTTCAATTTGTATTCTGAAACATTAGAAGTTAATTATTATCCTAGTCACATAAGAGATTGCATAACAGGTGTCTTCAACTGTTTTACAATAAAAAATAAAATAAAAAAAGACAGAAATTTTATTTATGGTCATTTTAACTATGCAGTATGTCTTCCTCTTTTCAGTGATGGACTATAGTCAAAGTGCAGAATCCAGCTCTTCTGGATCCATTGCTCTGCTGTGCCACCCTGGCACTAAATTTCCTCTCTACTTCAAAACAAATAGTGAAATTCAGTGCCTTTGTAACTAACTATATTAAAAGTGTAATTTAGGCAAAGGAAGACTTTATCTTCTAAATTGAAAAAGCAAGCATCCATCTTTCAGCTATCATTACTTAAGTCTACTACAGCAACATCATGTTTTGAATTCTGACTTTGCTTTATTACAACTGTGTAATACAGTTAGAAATCTTCATTGCTTGTGGTTAACATAAAACCTTGATATGTTGATGACCTAGAGAAATTCAAAGCTTTAAAACAGACCTTATAAAATCTATTCTTATCTTACTCAAAAGTACTCCAGTATGTCCTGCTCATTGCTTTAAGTACTTGCAAGATCAGAAATTGTAATTTCCTGTTACAGAAGAAAAAAAAAAAAAAATAAAGTACCCATACTAACCTGCACAACATGCATCTGTGTTTAGGAGATTGAGTAAGAAATAATCTTAGTCTCCAAATACACTGTTTAAAGTAGCTACATATACACTACAGGCCCACAATTCCCACACCAATTTTTCTTCCTACAATCACTGTTTCTTAGTGCTAACACTGTTTTTCTCTCCTCTTTTGTAGTGAAAAGCACCTACACTAAGAGTGAGAATTGATTTATTAGCACTCCTTTTAAGTAGATCTAATGCACAAAGATGCATCTTGAGCCTCTCTCTACTCCTGTGAAAGAGCAAAGTAACTCTGCAGCCTATGCATCTTTTTCCAAACCTAAACCCATTTGCACGAGCAGCGATGTTAGAGGTACTGCTCCTATCTGGGACAGTTGCTAAACGCAAGAAACGGCTCCTGCATACTGTCATCTCTTTTGCAAAGGAGACAGACCACTCCAATTTGCTTCAAATATAACAGATGCATGGCACACTCATGTAGCACAATTAATTTCCTTACTGTAACTGGGTAGGAACACTTGACAGTACGAAGCATCTGATTGCAGGCACTGAAAAAAGAACCTTCTTATGTGACAGGGGAAAGGCAAAAGTAGGGCACAAAAAGCAAATGAGAAAATGCCATGTCTGGCTGAAGTCCACACCCCTACTTTTCCCATTAGTACAATGTTTCTTTCCATTACAGATTTACTACTGCAGATCAGTGAAGGCCATAATTCTACCCCACACACAACATTACAATATTTTTTAAATATTTTGCTTATTTTCAGAGGTCTAAACTTCAATTCCAAACTCTATTTGATTCATTCTTAAGTGAAACATATTCCATATGCAAACTATATGCAAAACAATGCTCCAGTAGCCAGCACTATATATTCTACTGAGAAAAAAACAGATTCCTTTATCCATACATCCAGTTTTTCATTATGAAAATTCTGAATTCTTCTTTACTATCTACTAAAGAATTGTGATAGTCTATTATATAATGCATTTTTGTAAATAATACTAGTACCCAAATATTATTAATTTTTCTTATTTCAGTGCAACCAAAAAATTTGAATCTCCTGTGAGTTCAGTGGAATGCTTAGAATCATAGAAACACAGAATTGCAGAATGCTTAGGTTTGGAAGGGACCTTAAAGATCATCTCATTCCATCCCCCCTGCCATGGGCAGGAACACCTACCAGTAGATCAAGTTGCCCAAACCCCATTTTAAAACCACTGCCCCTTGTCCTGACACTACCTGCTCAGATCAAAAGTCTCTCTCTCTTTTTTTTTTTTTTTTTTCTTTCTTTCTTTCCCCTTAAGTTGCCTTAAGGTACTGGAAGACCAAAATGATGAGGTCTTTCCAAAGCTTTCTCTTCTCTACACTGAAAAGCCCCAACTCTCTCAGCTTGACTTCACAGGAGAGGTGCTCCATCCCCTCTGATCATCACTATGGTCCTAAGCCCTATTACCTTCTGTTTCTTAAACTATGCTAACAGCAAAATGATAAACTAATCTATTCCCTGTTCAACTTACTGAAAATTCATGATATAGTTGTTTGGGGTTTTTTTCTCTTTCAGTGTTTATCCAACAAGTAGATATTTTCAATGGGTTCATCCTTTATAACATTAAAACCAAGCCCTCTATCACAGCTTGGTTCAGCTCTGCTGCTCTCACTGAAAGCTAGTCCGTTTGATAGAATGCACAGACCTTCACACACTATAAAGTTCCCTTTGCTTAAGGAGTGGGTGAAAAACATGGTTAGGTTTGGCTTTCTCAATGAAAATTCTAATTTGACACTATGCCAGGTGAGCAGGATCCTCAGATTCAGCTGCCTCAACTCTGCAACAGCCTTTCAAGCCTCCTAAGGGCCACCGTTGATTGAATGTATCTCTCCTAGAAAACACAGCTATGTAAGAGATGCTGGCTTATCATTAATTTTTGAAACAACAAGTTGGTAAGAGACAGAAATAATTCAGCTTCAGCAGTGGAATTTCTAAAACACACAAAAATGCTACCCTTAAAAATAAGAAAAATGTACAAAATTAAAAAAAAAAAAAAAAAAAAAAGGTGAGTTTGTGGGGAGAAGTAAGCCTCTTAAGGTAACATCAGGTTCCTGAATATAATTTCACTTCTGAAACTTCCAATGAACTTTATGCTCATCCAGAAGCTACTTCATTTTCCCCTTTCCTATTACATTTCTGGGCAAATCTGCCTTCATTGTCCAGACAGCATGCTACTTTTAAAATGTTCTTACTTCTGCTGTTTCAGTGGCAGTTCTTTTTGCTCCAATGCTCCCGTCATTTGCTACTGGATTTCTGGCCAGAGAGCTGCTCAGAGCAAATGGCCCTTCCTAAAAAAACATTCATGCTTTTCCCAAAGGGAATCAATGTCAGTAGTACTGCTTTTCTTTCTCACATTGCCCACACTGGGCAATAGTTCACTTGTAGAAAAGTTAACTCCCACAGTCCTAGCAACAACCATATTCAAAATAAGAATGAGACAGACACACACAGAAGAAAAAAACGCCCCTAAAGAACTTCAAGTCCAGGTGGTACCTTACCCATCACCTGGTCATAGAGTGTAGCACAACAAAATATGCTTCTTAAACCAGTGAGCAACAGTCAATTTTTAGGGGCGACTCAACCCCAAGGAATGGTTCTGCAAAAACAGCACCTCATGGCTCACCCCAGTGTCTACTGTATTTTAGTGGCATTCATCAGTTTACAAGTGACAAGATTATAACAAAGCATGCCACTTCCCCCTCCAGCCCCTCTCAAGCTGACAGCATGGGACCAGAAAGCTTGTTTCTCTCACATTTTCCCCAGTAATCTTGATATAGCTTGTACACAGCCAAGGGACAACTACGGCAAGAATCATTTCTCTGAAGAAATTTCTACTGCCCTCATCAGTGAATGCAGACAATTATCTTAACTGAAAAAATTATTTGATTGATGACATTGAGAAATCCTATACACATATTAGAACATATCTGCTATCTGTTCCAAATTCTTGGCAAATAACAACTCCAGGTGCACTTTTGAAAATAAACATCTTTACACTTTACTTTTTGAAGGCAAGTAACACCAGAAAGGCAACACAAGTAGCAGCCCCAAAGATTAATGTGACTATTTGAGAATGGTCCTCTGTAATCACCATGAAGCACTGAGTTCTAGAGGAACTGGCCACTTTCAATTTCTAGAAACTCACCTTGAATAAAGGACAGTTGTATTTCAATTAAAAATGACATGACCTAAGCAACATTGAAAAATAGATACATATTTTTTGGCATAAAATTCAATAACAATTTGTTACCCACTCTTGCTACAGAGAATCACCAGCAAGGGCTGGGATCTCATCACCAAATGACCAATAGTAGAGCAGGCAGGACACTTGTATCAGGATGGATGCTGCCACAGTTTGTGAGAGCTTGGCAGATGGGAGACAGGCAGAAAATAGAGAGGAAATACAGTCAAGTAGCTGTAGTGCTTAGACTATGTAGCAAAATTAAAGAGGAAGGCTACAACCACCTTCACCTGCTGAGTAGATCCAAGCTATATAAGGATACAAATAACTACACCCCAACTTTTTTTATAATGTTTGCCAGTATTAGTGGTTTCATTACTTTTTTGTATTTTTTAAAAACTACACAGCACAATAAAACCCCCTTACCTCTCCACCATAAATCAACATCTCATTTGTAATATTTACAGGTAAACTATCATCTCTGTTAGCAAAGAATTAAGTTTTGGCAGCTAATAATTCTGACTGCACAAAAAAAAACCCCAAACCAAAAAACCTACCTTTCATAATATTTTAGGTAGTCAGAAGTTAAATTCTAGATTACCTAATCAAACACCTGCATTTTGCAGCACTTGGCTGTGTAATTAAAGGTGCAGTACTTAGCCATAGTGTTCAAGGTCAACAAAACATCAATCACGTAAGTAATAAGCCCTGGCTGACTTTCCTAAAACCATTCTTCAGCAGTAAAGTGTTTTTAAATAGATCAAGAAGATGGCTAGGTGATGAAATAGTCATAATTCCCACTGTCAGACCTTTTCAGAAGTTTTAATTAGAATATAAGCTTCAGATTCCACAGCACACCATGCCTATTAAGACTCATATAGGTATAATCAGGAGTGGTGCTCAATTATGAACATGTTATAAAGTGATTTTGCCTGGTATTTCTCCCAAGCTAAACAGTTTGCCTCATACTCTAAGTATTATCTTCATTAACTGTATCTTAATAATGCCCAGAATTGTGTACTGTAGATATACTTTATCATGTTCCATTAGGGTGTAATTCAAGCATATATTTAACTACTAAGAATGCAATTGATGTTATCTAAGTCAAAGGGTTATTTAAAAAGCTGAGAATTTCCTGTGGAAAAGTTGGACATTAGTACCAGCACACAGACTGCAGAAGCAGCTGTGCTCTTAGGCTAGTACAGGTCACTGGGAAGATTAAAGATTTGCTTGCAGAAGGACCTTGTAGTACCTGGAGAGAAAGAAACACCTTTCACACCTGCAGTCCGCTGAGGGGTGAATACAATTAGTCTCTCTTAGGCAAGACTTTGTCCCATTTGTGGCATTTTACCAGAGTGAGCTAGAATGGACCAGTGAGCTAGATGAACTTTAAAAATCTCTTTCAAACCAAACTATTCCATAATTCTATGACTCTGTAACTTGGTCCAAAACTGCCTGAGTTTTGCAATTCAATACAATACAGAAAAGCAACCCAAAAGTTCCCTGAATATTTGACTATGCTCCTTCTTCATTCAAACATCCAAAATTACCTCAGAGGAGTTACACTTCACATTTTAGCTATTTAAAAATAGAGAATAACATCAGATATATGCATTGAGAATAGAATTATTAAAAATGTAAATATCCCTTTTTTTTTATAACCATCAAGCACACAGGTGCATAAAAAGTTGGAAGGAAAGTTCAGTGCAAAAATGTCCACAATATTTTTTTCACAGCACTGCCACAAAGGAATAATTAAACCCACTTATGTTTACAGAGCATTTTGAGACATATTAATTCAGCTTTAATAACTTTTAAGGAACATAAAACTCTCTTCCAGACTACAAAATTCCAGGAAGCAAATATCTCTGTCCCTTTGACTCCATTTCTAAAATGTTCTTTCTATCTGGCTGTGCAGAATGTAAAACAGAAGGGGGAAAAAAAAAGGAAAAAAAAAAAAGGGTTTGATAAAAGCAAGAACTATTCAAAAGCAGCAATAATGGTTCAGTTTTTCAGAGTGCTGGGTGAAAAGCAAATGGTAGAAAGAAGAGTGGATATAGTGTATCAAAGATGAAATTAATGCTTTGTAGTATGCATGTGCAGTGTAAACCTGTTCTACAGATATGGTTGCTCTGAAGAGGAAAAAAAAAGGATTTTTTTTCCTTAAGAGCTAAGAAAAAATCTAATATTATTAGCATAAACAGCAGCCCACCCAAGAGAGGAAAAAGAAAACCATTTGCAACACAGTGGCTTTTATCACAAGATATCAAATGCATAATTGTCTTTAAATGGAAATTTGCTGAATGTGAACTCTCCCTCCACCAAAGCTTCTTGATGGAACTGTAGGAATGCTTCTGTAAAATAGTGCCATGTTTTGTTAAGTGTATTTATGCAAAATAATAATAATTAAAAAAAAAAAAAAACAACCAAAAAACTAAAGAGTTAAGCTTATAAAGGAATCAAAACTTGTGCTTATGTGAACCCACTCTGTGTTGTATCAACATTTGAACAACATTGTATAAAGGCCAAATATATCTGCCTATAGATCTATTTAATAAATCCCATAGACGTACAAAGCTTTTCAGTTTCAAGAGGAGAAGGTGGTGCTTGCATTAGAACAAAGGCTAAGAACTGTCTCAATTCCTCATACAGCAGTATGTCATATATCAGTTATGTTGCATGTGATACTTACCATCCTGAATTTGCAAATCCTTTCAGGTCTGAGAGTCCTGTATCACTCTTTTGAGTCTGCAGCATTTATTTTAGGGTCTAATTTCTCTTCTGCAAATGGTATTTAAAACAGCTGCCCACAGTATAGCTAAATTCTCAGAAAATTATACCTTATGTATTGTATTAGTATGGGTCTAGTACCTGAGTACACATTGCATAAAACCCTTTCAAAGACTAGACTAGAGGTCATTAAGACCAAACCCATTACCCATCAAACATGGTTTGCTTCCCTTTATTGCCTTATTTCAATCAAGTGCTGCTTCTTAACCATGCAAATTATTGTCATTTATGTATTTAAAAGTATAGCTGTCTATTATTACATAAAATGTATGTATAAATGTATAAAGTGCATAAACCATGTGGTTTGAATTTCACGTTCTCAGAAATCTATACATCCAGAAATGGAGAAAACAATTTCAAATATAAGCCAAGAATTTAAAGAAAAAAAAAAAAAAATCTCTTTAGCAGTGTTCTTCTATCCTTTTCAGGTAAGAAAATTATAATGCATGTTCATATTTTTCAGTGCACTGATGGTGATAACCCACTAGAAACTATAAGAGCAGACAGAGATACACTGCAATATATTTACACTGATATATATTTGGAAAGCATTGATTTTCCTCCCTGTGCCTTGATCAGAAGTGAAATTTGCATGCTTGCATTTGTTTAACAAGAGTAACATCAACTTGCACAGTGTCTTGACATTTCCATATATCTATGTCTGCATGTTACCACCATTTGACTGATAGTTGCATAACCCTAAGAACAGTGATTGCTTTTCAAATGTATCAACATTACAGGCAAAGAACCAAAATCAGTGTGTACTCCATAGAAATAGTGATTTTAGGAATCCTAATAGCACGCTAGAGTAGCAACGACCCATCCCAGGTATGGGGGATCTAAGACTACAACCCAGCAAAAGAGAACACTCAGTGGCTGAGCCAGATTTGATGTCTGACGTGCTATTACTTAATAATACATTATGACAGACTAATATCTGTTTGTCTTCTGGCTACACTGCAATCAAAGTAGTCTGATTACATTATCTTTGAGGACCTGAATAAAAAGCTAGAGTTGGTTCTTGTACTGCTAATATGGTAACAAACACCGCTGTGCTTATGCCCTGAAGACTCTGACTTCTATTAAGAGAAAGAAGAAATTAAATTTAAGGAATAATTATTATACAAGAATTATTTCTGTCTCAAAGAAAAAATTAACCAGACAAATAATACTGTATGCATAATATGTTGTAAATGAATGATATATGGAGCCAATTACAAGTTTCCCTACAAATACACAGTTCTAGTTACTTGCAGATATAGATCTTCAAAGGCATTTGGAAAAGGAAGACAAAGTGACCTTGAGGACTGAGTTGCTGAGTTCTGTTATTATTACTGAAAAAAATTCCCATGTTTTTAGAGGTGTTATTCACAACAAAAATTCTTGTGTGACAATATTATTTTTAAAAATACTTTGTCTAAGAAGCCTAGCATATTAAAAATTAGAATAAAATCTTCCATGTATTTTGATTCAGTAGAAAACTGGAGCTGGTCCAGGGTATTTCACTTTGTAGCAGGCAAGAAGTGAGTCGCATTTATGGAACTGCAGTCCATCTCTGAATTGCATGTATTTGACTCAGCAGTCACTTACAGACAGAAAAGTAAAGTTTTTCCAATAGTAAATCTTAGAGTAATAGCTTTAGCTAGCTGGTACTGTGGGATTAAACTTTTCAGTAGCTCATCAGCCACAGTTTAGCCTGGACAAGATAAGTTAAGGTCAGAGGTTTGGGTACAGCTGCCTTTAGCTGATGAGTTCTGGGATAAGCAGTGCGGGAAGTCTGTTGCTGTCACAGAACAAGAAAATGTGCAGAACCGCATGTTTCTCTTCAGTGTATATGGATGAGCTTAGCACAAAAGTTTTCTCTTCACCCCTTCCCCTTTAACTTTTTTGCAAAAGTTTGTCTGTTCTAAATTTTTAAGCATATATTGGTATTTCAATGTATTATTGAAATAGCTTTTTCCAGACCTACCTGTGGAGTGCTTACTTTTCTTAAACATTTCTCTGCTATGCTTTGATATCTGCTTCACCTGCTGTGCCTGCAGCCACGCAGGGTATGTTCTGCGGTTGCTTCATCCCATATTCTCATTTGAGATGTTATCAAAACTTCACCAGCTGGGACATGGTATTGCAAATGGAGAAGAGAATAAGGTAGCTAATGGGACAGTGTCCAGGGAGGGACATGAACAACAACAAATGGAAATACAAGGAAGTGGTAATAAAGATTGGGAAGTAAAGCTGAGGAAGGAAAGGGAAAGAAAAAGCAGAAGGTTTGGGGACACAGGGCAGTTATAAAAGCATTCTGGAAGTAGAATGTTAGGTCAGTTTCTGTGGAAAATGGAGTAAGGCAAATAGATAATGGTAGAAAATGGAGAACAGAAAAAGGAAAGAAAGAAAAGAAAACAAACAAACAGGAAGCCATAGTGAGCTTTTAAAATATTTTTTAACAAGTTCACCTTAGTCAGTAATTTCTAGATATAACAGTGAAAAAAATAGCTCTGTCTATTAAATAATAAAGAGTTTTAAAATCTCAGGATGAGAAAGCAAAATCACCTTTTCTTTGACCTTTTAACTCTGTCCTCACCTTCTTACAGGAAAATACATTAGTTAACTTCAACTGATGCAGTCCGTTTCACCAAAGGTAGGTAGGGCCACGGGGATTCTCCCCCAAAAACTATCTCCTCTCCTTTGATGCAAAAACATTCAAGACACTTCTCAAACCTCATCAGTCGCATAGATAGAGCTATGTGATGCTAACTGGAAATACAAATAGATAAAACCAAAACAACTTGATGAAAAACTGCAGTGGAATTTGAGAACTGCTTGCAAAACTTTTTTCCTTCTTTGAAATGTCAGCATGTTTCTATTTGAAACAATAAAATCAAGCAAAATATTAAAAAATGGTTCCTAACAGCACATTTCATTAGGTAGGCATTTATTCCCTGTTCAACCAGTCACAGGAAGGAGCTATCCAGTCATTTAAAGATACTCTAAAGATATTCTAAAGTATTAGAACCAGACACTAGAATAGCACACAGCTCCTTGCAACATCTTCCTGGTAAGGTATTCAAGTTAGTAGCAAACCCAAAAATATGGCAAAGCAGCTTATTTTTGGCTCCTTACTTACAGAAATGTGACTACTAATCATATTCTGAACAATCTAAAATAAACGTGTATAGATAATTCTGGAAGATTCAAACAGTCAAAATGCTATCCTCCGGGATTAAATAAAATTTTGCAGCTGCCATCACTTGTATTGAGCTAGTACAAGCAATTCAAGATTCAGGCATAGAAATAAAATGTGCAGCATTACTTTGAGCATAAAAGGTCAATACACAAACAGAGTGGGGAATGAAAACACACCATTTGTAAAAAGACAATCCTATTTTATCGTAATAGGTTTAATACACATTCTAAATTTCAGTGGACATACAAGAAAAAAAAATATCTTAGGGAGCTTGCCAAAATCAACACCCAATCAGCCATCCAGAAGATACATTTTAAATAAATGCTTACTCAAGTTTTACTAGTAGGCATTTACATTCAGAAAAACACAAAATATAGTGGGCATCAGCATCAGCCAAGAGTTTAGCTTACCACAGACCATATGGGAGGATGTCCCCATAGACTGTGTATCTTGTACTAGTATGGCATCTGCAGTACATAGCAACACTTTATCTGATGTAATAACACCTTCTGCTCTTAGCCTTTCTAAGTTATGAAACAAAAAATTCAGTGATTTCACCATAAACAGCCTCATGGAACACAGACAGAAAGGAATGAAAACAGGGAGCTATCACTCCACACGTCAGGCACCTTGTAAGTCAATATATTAAAAGTTACAGCCAAAGGTGTTGGTGTTTTGTTTTGGGTTTTTTTTTTTTTTTTTTTTTTTTTTTTTTTTTTTTTTTTTATTTTTTTTTTTTTTTTTTTTTTTTCCTCTAAGAAGACCATACTGCTTTTAAAAAGAAATATAACTAGCAAATTGAGTGGAGGCTCTTGGAGCTCTTAGGTTGCTTCCAGTGCTTATGCCAGTAGATCAGTACATTCAATGAAAATATAATAAAATCAATGTAAACCTCAGTTATCAAGAAAGTGCTATCACACTTTGAAATGATTCTGTTGGTAGAATTTTGTAATGTAACCAGCATCATTCACAGGACCAGGCTACAAATTCTGAATCACCAGTCTGGATTCATCCAAAGAAACAGAGACAAAAAAAATAAACCCATCCAATATTTCATGAGTCTTCATCACAGGAGAATGTAGAAGACACACTACAAATTTTTCTGGTTTATCAAGTGTTTTCTGACACATGCTCTTCCCTAATAAAAATAGTCCATCTGGCTCTTACCTTGTCCTGTCCTATACTAAAAGCACTGAGTAGGAAATGCTCCACTGAAGTTATATACCAAACAGTATATTAAAAATATCTTCAGAATGCTACATCCTGTGAGAGGTCCCTTATAGAGTCTACATCCAAAATGAAAGCTCTACTGACAAAGCTAGCCCAGGATAGGACCACATTAGAGATTAGTTTCAAAAATTTCTGCAGTGATGTCACGTTCTCACAAAACAGGGTTTAATCAATTACAGTAGTCTTGTTTTATTACAATATCAAATTTAGTATACTATTGTTTTAACATTCTTCACTGATGTGTGAAGACTAATTGACCAAGCTGTGCTCATCAAATACATGAAATCATTTTTCAGAATTATGACATGGATTATCCAGAAAACCACAAAGTCAAATTTCATCCTGCTTTTTATTAAATATTTTTAACCTTAAAGGCCTTGACTCTTTATCATATCCCTTAACACAAAAAATGCACCTCCAGGTAATCTAATCCTGTTTAAACAAGGGAAATCCTTTCAGAATTTTCTCAACATCTGTAAAAATGTTTTGTCTTTTGGCCTCTTTTGGCCTCTTTTGGCCTTAGAATAGACTTTTCACCCTCAGAATTACTTTTGATTAATACTTTGAAAATCCGAATTCTTTTCTCTGTAATAAATATCCACCTAAGAGATTATTTAGAATTGTTTGTTTACAGAAAAAGAAACACAACTACACTTATAAAAGAGGTCCTCTAATTTTATGGAGGTCCTCTGAATTTCCTCAAACTCTCCTATTACATTGACTGCTGAGGAGATTACAGAGTTTAAGGAGTCATCCTTCGAGAAGCTTCAATAACCTCAAGTGGGTTATGGGTCCTGAGCACCTGAACAAAAATTATACGATCTTCAAATATCTGCAGGTAAGTGATCAGCTCTGAGTAGGGCTTTTGAAGAACTCTCTTTCTGTCCTAATCCAAGTCCTAACATTCCTCCTGAATTTCCATTCATGTACAAGAATCTTCTCTTTTCTTTTTTTTGCATCTTTTCTTAAAAGGGATTAAAGAGAGGGAAGATATTTTCATGTATGTTCCATATGTGCTGCAGCCTGCCCAATATCACTAAAACATGTGGTGGGTCAGTAGCTACTTCCTCCTTGAAAACTGTCACTCATGTCTGAATCCGCTTCACGCAGTAAGGTCATTCCAGAACGAATCATCAGTAATGAAAAGTAACACTTCTTCTTTCAATAGAACAACTGCTAACTCAGTTAATATCTAAAAGGATCAAATAATATTTTTAAATAACATGTCTTAGTTTAATTATCTGTCAAGTCATGCCAAATGAAACACATCCAGGCAACAAATGTGATTATAATGAAATAGGAGAGCCACTCTTTTCCCATTCCAGCCACTGATATAGATCTCGCACCCTCATTTTCAATATGAAGATAGGTCTTTTTTGTCTAAACTTGTAAATAATTACATTAAAAGAGGTAAATTTATGGCTTAATTTTTTGGCATTGCCTTTAATTTTAAACATAATTCTCTCAGCCTTTTTTTTTCTACTTGGAGGTTTTTTATATAAGCACTCATTCCTATAATTTCTATTTCCATCTGTGACTATTTTCTTCCAGTTTTGCTCTCAGAGGAGGATAAAAAGATAAAAAAGTTTCAGAGATGGGGCTAGGAGGCAGAATACTAAGCTTTGCAGGGATCTGCCACTGTTTTTCCATTACATTGTCATTGTTGTGTGTGAACGAGATCATGCAGAAAAAACCAACAACACTGGTCTCTTGCTGGAGGTAGAACAGAAACTTTGGTTAAAGAGTAGGATAAACAGGAAAAAAAAAAGGAATGAGTAACAAAGATAGAGAAGAAAGAACTGAATAAACCTGTGCCAGAAAAAAATTAATTATTCAGATTTTTTCAACAACCAGACATGGACATCAAGCTTCTACTAGTCCTTGTTAGCAGCTCACATTTGTTTGTGAGGTTCATTGAAGAAAGATGCAATCAGGAGTCTTTTCTCTTATTTACTGATAGCCTAAAGAAAGGTTTATTTTATACTTTCTGTTTGACATCGAGACAATTAATGCTGATTCCAGAAATGCTGATTGTCCCTACAAGGGCTTGGTTATAACAGCTGTGTTCAAACCTCCGGACTTGGGAAGGGAGGAGGAATTTTCTATGTACAGCTGCAGGCATTGACTACACAACCTCCAAATAACTCTCCATGATAATTTTAAACTAGGAGAAAATCATACAATCATAGGATGTTACAGTTTGGAAGGAAATTTAAAGATCATCAAATCCCAACTTCCCTCTCATGGACAGGGACACCTTTCACTAGACTGGGCCTTATCCAACTTTGTCAGGGCTGGGGCACACAGAAACCTCCCTGGAAACCTGTTTCAGACTCTCACCACACTCACAGTTAAGAATATCTTCCTAATATGCAGCCTAAATTTCTCCTCTTTCAGTTTGTACCCATTACTCCTTGTCCTGTCAGTACAAACAAATCAACACAAATCAGTGGGAGAGTTGCCACACTTGGTTTGGTACTGTTGGAAGCTGGGATTTACCCACCTATTCCATTTCAATCAGTAATAATCAAGGGCCCTGCTATGAAACAATGGGGAGGTATAGCATGGTGAGGACAGGAATGTCAAAAGAAAACACATTGACATAGGAAATAGGTATAATGAAAACTGACTCTTCTGTTTGTATTTTTACCTCATCACGTGAATTTCCATGCAGACTGGCTCTGAGCTGCAATGCTCTCGTTCTGCATAGGCATAAGCTGAATTCCAACCCATGTCAGCAGGATACGACGCTGCCTGCAGAGTTGCACAAGCCAGCTCAAATACTGGAGGCAGTATAACTGCACTATAGAAGTGTTCTGCCACAGCTAATGAGACTATCCACTGCATCATGTCGTGGGAACATTCCCTAGGAGAGTTCCTGAGATCTGACACTACATTTCTCTTAGATTTTAATTTCCAAAGTAGTGTATCTTTTGTTGAACCTAGACTGCTTCATGGCCTTTGAAACACTTTGGATGCTGAGATTTCCCATCTGAACTGACTCAGAATGCCCAAACCCATCAATTTGTTTTTGGTTGGGCCCTGGCTACTATCACAAAGGATTCTTACTGAGTAAGTTTCAGGTTAATTTGTGAAGCACTTCATGGTTATCAGAAGATTGCCAGCTTCTGTTCCAGGTGCATGCCCAAATTACAATATGCTCCAGTAATAAACCCTGAATGGTATGGTACTATGGGAGCTGAGTCTTAAAAATGCCTTGTCTTTGTAATGCAAGCTTATTTCACTTGCAGTGATTTCCCACATCTTCCTACTCTCTGTTATACCAAGAAATCTCCTTACTGTTTTAAACTCCCAGCAGTCCAATAGTTTTATAAACAGTTAGAGAAACAGTACCTGCTATTCTTGAGCTGGAACAGCCAGTTATTACTCATATCCTTCACCTGGAGGCTTCTTCTACATTCTCCAAATATTTTACTCTAAAAAATTATGCTTTCACACTTTGATTTACAAGTGATCCTCTGATACTCTGAGGAGCACTTTATACTGCAGAGTGGATGAGTTTACCAGTTCATATTCTGCTAATGTCTACCCTGACATGAGGAACTTCTTTAATAAGTTTTCAATAGATATGAGAACGAATTTGAATTTTAAGTCTCCTGAATTCTGTAAGCCTCTCTTACCATGCATACTTTCTTTCTGTACATTCAGTTTTTGTTCTTTATCTATATACTGTCCTAAAATACCAAATATTTGGTTAGGACAACAGCATTACCGTGTTTATGCTCATTCCTGCTTTAAATTTATAATCTGTCATAACAGTTCAGGATTTTTTCTACCCACTTGGCAAGCTGCCCCTCAAGAATCCCAAACCATAAAAATCTATTGTAGGAGTACACAATCTCTATTGAAAAGAAATACTGAAAAATAAGATTTCAATGCTCTAGAATTTAATCACAACTACAAGGTTATGCAATTATTTTTCTAAAGAAAATCTGGACTTCTCCTATAATGACACACCACCTCCTTAAGACACTGGTACACTCACATATTTTTCTGAGACTGTAAGGACTGACTTCTGTGTTCAGCTTTAGAGAATTTTGGCATGCAAGCAGGTTGAAACTAGAGAAATGACTGTCAATGCTTGAGAAGGGAAAAATGCATTGCATCAAATATTGTAATCTTGCCTTTCTGATTTATTCTGTGTTCTTCTTCTGTGAAATACTGGTTTAGCAATATTATTCAGCAAAACAAGAGGCTCCTGCAAAACTTCCCATATCCTAAAAGGAATGGAAAAATATCCATTTTCATATAGTGTTAGTTACTACAGAAGAAACGTTGACCCACTGACTTACTGACTGATTTAAAATAGTCCTCTTCTCTTTGGATTCAGTTTCTGAATGACGGGCTCCAGTTTATCACAAACTGCTTGTGTCCTGACAGACACTTCTTCATGCATTAGGTTAGATTCAACGTGCATTAGGTTATATTAGCAGGATGACAAACAGACCTGGAAACCCTCTGTTGATTAAGTCATGCCAAAACTTTCACACGTATCTTTGTTTTATTTCGTTCTCTACTTTTTCATACCTAGCCACCAACCCAAATAACATCCAGTACATGCCCAGTATGATGTTCTGTCAAAGCTTTTCCATACACAGTCTTTCAGTTACTGAGCTGCTTTTTCAAACAGACAGAAATGCTTATACGTCCCATATAACCAGAAGAAATAAAAGCCACATATTAAACTATTTCCTTACTTTGATTTGTGAACATGAACAGTAAATTGAATGAATGAATGTTCAGTTTTAATCTACGATACAGCTGCTGATGCAATAATTCTTTTCAAAAATTAGAGAAACAATGCATATACAAATATTTCCAGAAACTGAAAGCTGTTAAATAGCAATAAAGTGGCAAGTAGCTTGCAAATTCAGCAGGCAGATTTTCATTGCTGTTATGTCTCTTTTGATAGTATTAAATAGAACTACGATTCAAAGCTTCTAAACACATGCTGTACTTATTTCTATGGAAACTAAAAGTTTGCTTTCATTTAGAGCTGCACACCAAGCAAACCTTACAAAATCCATACAACCTTTTTCAGAAGGAAAAGCACCCAATCCTCACAGTCACTTATCACATCACACCAGAAGGGCTTTCATACATTCAACCTACACACCTCACCAGCTAAATCCCACAATGAATAAAAGGAAAAGAAAGAGCTTGCGGCACTTCCTTGGACACTTGGCCTGTCACCAAGGGGATGAATAAGACTCTGGATTCATAAGACTGACCCCTGAAAAAGCTCTCATCCATGTACACAACCACCATCCCCATGAACACATACATACACTTACAGGCAGAGCAGCACAATCACGAACACGCCAGTGACTGAAGGCCTTTTTCTCAGGTACCAGGATCATTGCTCTTAAGTCTCTCTTTTGAGAAGAAAAGTTACCGATCAGCATATTAAAAAAGAGTATGCAACACTCCCTTTACACATTATTCAGAGAAATACTTCTGTTTGAGTGTATTTTGAAGAAACATTTAGAAGTGACCCCCAATGAAAAATGTTTCACTCTTCCTTGTAATGAAGTAGGATCATTTTCAGATGAAATCAGAAAACTGTCTGCATGTATAAGAGAACAAAAAAACATTTTAAGATCATGCACAGACAAATTATTTAAAAAAATGCTTCACACAGAGGCCATGAGTATTTTTCTGAAAGTATCTGCTGCACATTCTTTGTTGCAATTGCCTCGTTTTGCATTTATTCTTATTTGTATTGCCTTTTCTAAGCTCTTTGAATTTTCTTAGGAAGCTAAGTAACCTAGTTCTATTCTAATAAAACATAAAGGTAATTTACATATTTAATTATCCATTTAAATTCCTTTTTGCTTCTTTTGAAGAACTCCTTACAAAGGAAATTTTACAGACATCTGCCTTACAAGAGTGGCTGACATGGGGTGCTATGAACTAAAAAGTAAGTTCTCAAATCAGGAAAGTTTCAGAAATTTCTGGCAAAAAGGAACAAACAAAGCTGACAGCAAGGAAAACAGCTAATAACAGAATCAAGCGGTACCTAGTCTGTTGGTTTTGTAATCTTCATGGATTTGGCTGTCAGTTCAAGAACTCAACCCTACCTAGCTTTTACCTCCGACTGCTCTCAGACAACCATCTACTAGAAGGCATAAGAAGTTCCTCATGAACAGAAAAGTCAGATTCAATCCATTTGAAAATTGAAAATTTCCATCCTTGAAAAAAGGAAAGCCAAGCCCACAGCACCAATCACCTCTCTGGAGCCCCATTCGTCTCAACACTGTCAATGTGGTTTCAAACTCTGACATTGCCCAGAGAAGTTGTGGAATGTCCCACCCCTGGAAGTGCACCAGGGCAATTTGGACGAGGCTTTGAGCAGCTTGGGTTAGTGGAAGGTGTCTCTGACCATGGCAGCAGGGTTGGAGCTCAATGATTTAAGGTCACTTCCAATCCAAAAGGTCACTTTGGATTGGAGGAGGGTTGGAGCTCAATGCAGGGTTGGAGTTCAATGCTTTAAGGTCAATTCCAATCCAAAACATTCTAAAACTCTACAAATACCCCTCAATAACTTTTTACTAATCCTTCACTTAAATCTAACTTTTATAAATGTTTTTTGGAAGCTTATGATTTTCAAGTTACTCTGAAGCTGATCCTTTCTAATCTTAACAACAGCTCACTGAATAACGCAGACTAATTTCAGGGTAATGTTCATGCTCATTGTGATGACAGAAGTATCTCCAGACCAGCAGCAATTTCTGGAGCAACACACAGGAAGGTGGGCAGCTGCAGAGGACTGGGGCATGGGGGAACTGTCCAGCAGTGAAGGGAATATACTAAATTTTGCTTCTCTACTTGCAACTTCTTTTATAGCTGCACCAAACCCATGCCAGGTAACATCTTTTCCCTGAGAGCCATTCCCCTCTGCAGTCTTTACTTAGAAGCTTAGAAGTGTCATGAGAATCCTTGCATGCTTCTTTTTCTGCTCTATTCATGCTAGTGTTCAACAGATAGAAAATACCAGAAGCTGATTAAGGCAAGCAGGCACCAAAGGATATTCAACCCATTGCACTAACCAAAAAGAATGGAAGTGTGCCATTTTTTGAGTCAGAATTTACTAATAGGAACTTCTCCTTGCATATGCAAATCGTGCTGGATTTTTGAAAAGCTGGCCTGCTAATATGAAAAGTATTTATTTAATAACATTGGACTTAATTGCATAAAGTGCATTTCACACTCTTAAATTATGGATTACAGTTGTCTTCTTTAGTCAAGACATGAGATCATACACTGCATTAAATGTTAATTAGGATATTTTCTTTCAGTTTCCCATAAATTTAAGGGCAGGGGAACAAAGTCTGTGGAACAACTTCCGGCAAAACTCTCTTCCCTTTTATCTAGGATGAAAATGACAGGTATAGTAGCAATGCATTTGAACAGCATTTTTTTCTGAGTAAAAACTATATAAAATTTAAACTGACTTACAAAAAATTCTCTGATTCAGAAAACACATGAGAAAAATATTTGAAATAATATACTAAATTGGACAGCAGAGTTTTAATTGGTTTGGAGAACTTGGTTTGCCATGATTATTGTATTTTTAAAAAGTATTTTCCTTTTTTTTTTTTTTTTTTGCGAAGCACAAAATGCATTTCCGATGGCTTAGCTGAAGTCATGTTATCTTAATGGAATTGTTCAGTAAACACAACTGCAAACTAAAGATGTGCAAGCCCCATATTATTTTTTAAAATACCATTTATCTTTGCTCCAGACTCTTTATGTTTTAAGTAACAAAAGACAACACAAGAAAAAACATGAGGAATATTCTAAATTAGTATCACATTATACAGCTAGACCATTGATAAATCGCTTTAAGTAATGCTTTGATACATTTTTAAGCATACTGATTAGCAGTTCTACACTTCACTTAAAACATAGGTCAGCCATTAAACAATAAACTTAAGACTGATTCAAGTATTTTGGCTATGACTTTCAAGCTGTTAAAAAAACCAGAAGATACAGAAATTGAAATTCTTTCTTCACTAGATGTGGTGGGAAATTGAGATATTTCAACAGGGCAAAATGGCACAAGGGGATTAAAACAGTCAGTTGTGCTAAAAGCAATGCTGAAACATCATGGCCAAACTCACATACTACACTTCTGGTAGAATTTATTTTAACATGTCTACCAGGTTAACACCAGGTTTTGTGGAAAGCCAGAGCTGAAAAATTAGGACCTATCTCATAAATCATTGTAACTGTCAATTAGTAATCAAAGCTGGTGAAAGCTTCAGCAGTAGCCAGACAGCCATCACCTTGGATGACTAATGCAAATGACCAGGACTGATAAACTGATACTCTAAAATAAAGTCTAAAAATATGCATACCTGAAAATAAAATATATTACTTACATGCTTTTCAAAGCAAAAAAGAACCCATGCCCACCTCTCAGTATCTTCTTTAGAATTACAAATTATTCAGCTAATGTTAATAAGATCAGCCGAATGAGATTTTATAACAGATTACTGACTCTACTGTTGCAATAACATTTCAAGGAATTTATTTATTGCACAGACAATTGTTTTTGATAATTTCTACAAAGATGCTTTAAATTTTGAAGTAATTTTTTTTTAAAGATTTTTAAAGTGAAACTAGGTATAAGCTTACATATTTGATTATCTGGGAGTAAATACAATATATGTAACAACAATACTCAGACATTCCACCTGTCAAACATAATACAATCTAAAAGCTATAATTAAGTGCCTAATAGCCTTAGGCAGAGAACCACTCACAGATTCAGAACAAGTTCCCCCAAGAATAAAGAATATTCCTATAAATTATGAAAAATAAAGGTGATAAAGTAAGCCTTAATGAAAAAAAAGAGAAGAGTACTTGTTGATTATTCACAGAAAATGTGGACTTTAAAATCTGGTACAGTCATAAATCTGTGCATTTTTTCTGAAGTCACCAATGCTTCTTCACTGTAGTGCTTCAATACTGTGGTAAGTGTCTCTGACAAAAAATGATGAGATTTTTTTTTTTTTTTCCTGTCATTAGCTGCCTGCCTTTGAATTATGTTGTGCATCTTTACAGTGACTTTTTAAGGTCTTCACATTCTTGTATCCTATTGACTGTAAATGAGTTCTGTGTTTACTAATTCATCTTTATTTGCAGCTTAGCTACACTCAGGAGACACTGACAAGTGAATTCTTGAAATGTAGAGGAGTTACAATTTTCCTTTTAGAAAATGATTGCATGTTTTATTTTCAAGAAATATGAGTCCTAAGGCAAAATGAGATTACTAGACTAACTTACTTGCTTTCAAAATAAGAACTAAAGAGTCAACATGCAGCTTTTTACTTCTAATAATCTTAGCCAGCTAAGTTTAGTTCATGTGACTTCTGGTTAAAACAAAAGCAGAATGCAAGGGAACAGAATAAACTCGGCCACCTCATTCTGTCCTACCTTGGATTTACAAGTTGACAAAGCTGTTAAGATGATTCTTCTGGTTGAGGATGAAGCTGCAAAGAGGACTGGAGTGAATTTTAGGCTCCTTTGCAAGCCACTGATGGCGAAGAGTAGCACTGGTAGCATTTCGCCAGGTTAGTTTTCGCCAGGTTAGTTCATGAACAAATTAAGCAACACACCAAGAAAGGAACATTATTTCTGCGGGATCAGATTTCATGCAGAAGTTCAATTACATGTTGCCACGTCAAACCTTGAAGGAGTTGGTCAGTAAAGCAAAAACATATACCTTAACTTCAACACCCTGCCAAAGACATGCTCCCCACTGAACCCACTGAACAGCACTCTTGTAATCCTTACTTAGTGCTGTTGCATAGGATGGGCATAAGATGAGATATCACATTACTCAAAAACATGCAAAAATATACCAGGTCCAGGGTAAAAAGTATTTAAAATATTTAATATTATGGCCATGAACAAGGTCTTTAGTCAGTGGTAGTATGAAGTAATCTCCCTTCCTTAGAAAGAATACTATGAGTTCTTCTGAAAAATAGGACTTTTGAGTCATGCACATTCACGTAATAGTACATGAAGTACATGCACAAAAAAAATCCTTTATATTCTAAACTTGTAAAAATCAGGCTAACTGGTAAAATTTGCCTGTAATGTCTGAGGTGCCAAAACAAGCAACGTACACTTGATACAATACCTCTTTCCCCAAGAATCCCGATTTTCTTCATACCTACAGCATATAATACTGCTAGAAAAAATTATAACTCCAGTCTGTTTTGCTTGCACTCCTGACCTGCAGGTTGGTGTCAAAAGCCAAAACTGCATATATGTGTTTGGGGTTAAATACATGTAACAAAGTGCACTAACACTGTATAATGTATATACGGAATAAAAGTCAGCTATCAGAAAGTACTGGCAACTGCCAAATACTCTCTAACAATCATCATGTTAAATACATGTAACAAAGTGCACTAACACTGTATAATGTATATACGGAATAAAAGTCAGCTATCAGAAAGTATTGGCAACTGCCAAATACTCTCTAACAATCATCTAAATACACAGAAACACAGAAATCCGGGACATCATTATTTCTGGGCTTAATAATTGAGTGTATGACATTCTCAAACTCTTGTAATTTCTAAGAATGTGAATTGTTAAAAATGGAAGAAAAAATTGTTTGAATTAAAAGGTCATCAAAGGAAAAATAGATCATCAAGTTACTTAATAATTATTCTCTTATTTTCTATTCATAAACATTGACAAAATGCAGGAATCCAACACTGACAATGATAAATAGCATAAAGAGCCTTAAGAAAGGAAAGAGCAAACTAATGCCTCTGCTCACTGGTGAGAAGCCTCAAGCATGCTGGTATAAGCTGACTGATGTCACCTTACTGCTCTCCTCAGTTACTCACTAGGAGCCTGTTGCTGTGGGTTTTTTTGATTCAGAGGAGCTAAATAATTCATCAGGGCACAGCATTTTGTGAGCAGGCCAGACTGCAGGCACCAGGCCAAGACCAAGGTCGCCATGGAGACCTACATGCAGCTTCAGCTCTCTCCCTTGCAGTGAGTGCCTATGAAAAACGGCATCAGCTGAGCAGCCGTGCTCATTTCAGCAGTGAACAATAGGTACAATAAAAGAAGCAAAGAAAAAAAGAAAGAAGCAGCAAAATAAGGATATAAAAGCATCTTCTGTAGCTGCGTTGAAAGACTGAAATGACAAATGAGTCATTAAGCAGTTCCTATTTGGACTGCCACAACTATTATTTTACATGAAAGAAGTACTAACCCCCCCATTATTAGTAAGAGCTATTGCTGCTCTTCAAACAAATATATTATCCTATACAATGCAGATGGAAAATTATTGAAGATAGGTTTTCTTTAGAACTCATTTTTGTTACTAAAATAGAGTTGGAGGAGTAAAATGAAATCCTATCACAGAAATAAGATTTATTGCTTAGATTTCTTTTACCATCTTTATCTTTTACCATAGTTTCCGTCAAATACTGATTTTTAGAGTTCTCTCATCACTCTTCAAAAAGACAGGCATATTTACTATCAAACACACAAAAAAAAATAGCATTCAGAAATGAAAAAAATTATATTACATCAAAGAGGAAAAATGTTTTTGAACTGTGTTTACTGAAGGGTAGTTTTATTTCTCACTATATGTTTTCCACTAACATGAAACCAGCATTTTTGTATGCTTTATGAGTGAAAAAAATGAAAATATAATCTATTTATAATAGATCAGGTTAACTTAAGAATAACCACTATTCTTTCCTTTTTTTCCTGATGTGTAGTGCTGTTCCTTGATTATCTTGTTCTGCAGAGACCTGTTATTAAACATCACCATATTTTATTACTCCAAACCACCTCAAAAGCAAGAGCCTGGTCATGTTTTTATTAGCTGTATAAAGTATAAACCTAAAAAAAACTGCATTCTGCAACCTTCTAAATTTCTTGATTTTTTTTTTTCCCTCACTTGTAACCTTGTTTATTCCAGAATATAAAACCCCTTCCTCTAGAACATTTCCATGTCCTCCAGCTTATACATTTATTGGGAAAAGTGATTCTGTGGAATGCTGACATCACACTAATAACACTAATACAGCATAGTACTATATATATATATATATATATATATATATATATATATATATAGCCTTTGCAAGCCCCAGTGAGCTCTCTATAGGTGATAATGGGAAAATTTATAGTATGAAACCACAAGTACATAACTGAGAGGACCCCATGACTTCTGTGTGGTAAACCTAAAAACAGAAGAAGAGTGTCTCTGACTGCCTACCCTGGAAGTTTTTACACACTGCCTGACATACACACTCCTGTTAGGGTTAGGGTTGCAGAAAGGACCAATTCCTTTTTTTGTTTTCTCTGTAACTGTTAATCCCATCTTCTGCTGAGACTCAATATTTTCCAGCAATATTCTTGTCTATCACTTCTCCTTACAGATTTTTGTTTTACTAAACGCTGTAGTCAAAGTACAAGAGGGCTGAGTGGAATAATTGACCGCTTCTAAATTTCAATATTCCTACAGAAATTCTCCATGCTCAAATTAAAGTTCATGAACAGAAGTTCCACTGCATTTTGCAATAGTGCCGCCTCTGGCAACTGCATGTAGTAAGCCATACAGAATTTGAGACAAGATTCTACTGAGGTAAGGCTGATAGATAAAAACTGGAAAATAGTGCAGTTCCTGAAAAAAAACTGAGGAGATAGAAGTCAGGCAACCCCTGATATCAGAACCATCAGGCCTACTTTAAATCCCAGTCCACCCACCAAACCCCACCCTATCAACATATTTCTTTTGTCTTTGCTGTCTAACTATTTAGGAGGCAAAAGAGCTAAAAAAATACTTTTCAATATTACAGAGAAGATTTTTTTTTTGAGTAATATATTGGCATGAAACAGTCCAGAAAACTGACTCTTGTCATCGCATATTTTCTGGACAGAAGGCATGTGGGATATCATTTCACTATTTCATCACATCAAAAACAAGTTCCCTTGTCTAGAAAGAGACTGTTAAATCACAAAAAAATCTCTGCTGCTGTTCTGACACACTTCAGACAGAAAAATAAAACAAGAATAGTTCCTCTGCTCAATTATGAAATGCTAAAAACTCCCTAAGTTTAAAGCTTTGCAGCTCAAATAGGGATAGCATTGATCTGTTGCTGGAAGACCAAAGGCCACTTCAGGAGGGAAGACCTCTGAGGGGAGTTTTCATTCTTGATGATCTAACTGCAGCCTTCTAAGCCAGCTGGCCATTACATTTATTTTCCATTCACTTTGACAGGTCTGGTTTGCTTCCAAGGCTGCACATAGAACAGCCTGGTTATCGTGGATCTGAAGACCTCATTAGGAATGTGTAAAAAACCCAGATATGGTAACACAAACACCAACAAGCGTTGGACAGCTGAGGAAATGTGCTGATGATTTTGATGCCCACGCTGATTTAAATGGACTAGAAGAGATGTAATTTCAAATCACAGAATATTCTGAGTTGGAAGAGACCCACAAGGATCATTAAATCCAACTCTTAAGTGAATGGCCTGTATGGGGATGGAACCCCTAGCCTTGGTGTTAAGGTGTCAGGACCCTGCTCTAACCAATTGAGGCAACCTGTTCCAGAGCTGAGCCTTTTGTCCTCTCCTGAACATGCAGAGCTTGTAAAAAAAATGGGTTGTTTTTCACCTGTCTTAAATTTATCTATTGTCCCATGAGTATTGTACTTATGCCTTTGTAAATCTTTGCAGCTACTTATGTTAGTAAATCTCTTTTTAAAAAGCTTCTGCGTGTAAAAATGAAAATATTTAATAGCTTAATTTACTTCTAAAATGTGAGAAGATATAGTACAAATTAGTTTGTTGAAACATTTTTCCTTTAGAACATCTTTTTCCTTTAGCATAAGTGGACATGGGGAAATATATAGAAAGAACAATTACCATGAAAATTTACTAGAAAATGTTGTAACAGATGGATTCAGTAACTGCTGAGGGTATATGTCAAAGAAACAAAGGGAATAAAGAAAAATCACGTTTCATGACATACAGTTTCCTCTAATGTTACCTGCAGAGGACCGGCTGTCCCAGTTACCATGATCATATGGGACAGAGAAGACATAGGAAATGGTTTCTTATGGACTTAGTTTTCAGCTACTGGTCTGCTCTTCCAAGCTTCTCTGGACAGGAGTCCTATAGCAGACAGAAATGTCATTTACAGAATTCAGGATTCTTTTAACACAGAAGAGGGTAAAGAAAGAGTTATGTACATGAGATGCATTATTTTCATATTGTCCCAAAGCAATTACTTCTTTCTTCTTTATCCTTTCAGGAGAAAGGAAAGATGGGGTAGAATGTGCAAGCCCTTGTCCTCTGTCAGAGGAAGCCACAGCTTTAAACAGAGGGAGGAAGTTTTCTTTCTTTATGGTTGCTTCAGTCTCTTTCCATCTCCAGGTTCCTTTAGCATATCTTAAGCACTGTGATGTTAGTTATTTGATCTCCATTTCTTTTTATCCTGTGTAACTCTTGCAGACAGTGTGTCTTATGCGCTAGTATACACAGGATTCTAAAGCTCATTAACAGGAGAATGTGTGACACTGTGGTCTGACATTGTTCTTCCAAAGATATTAATCATGATGCCTGGGTCTGTCTCTTGTAGCAAGGTTTGGGCAGACTAGGTGACATCAGTTTCCTCATGTATATACTTACGACAGACTAATAAAAGCATCTAAGAAAAATCCCGTTTGACAAAGAGGGCATACTTTTGTCAAAGGTCTACTGAAGTTTCACAAGGCTAGAAAGGTAAAAATGTATTAGCATCAAGCATCGTGCATTCTGGCTTGCTTTTTACCAAAACGATCATATGACCAAACATGTCACACCTGAACTGATATATACGAGAAAACCTTCTGGGGCAAGAACTTTTGGATCCATATCATGATTCCTTAACAACTTTACCACCATGCCATACTAACTGCTATGGCATGTGATAGATCCACAGAAATCACTGGGGATGGTGGGCATTTGCTGAATGGGATATTTAAAAGAAAGAGTGATCACATCTAGAATGTAAAAGGGGTACAGATTGGAGACTCAAAAAGAACTATAGTACTGTGACAGAGTGATTTAAAGAGTGTCTGGAACAATGACTAACATTTTCCAGCATATATATATATACACATACATGCACACATATATATATTAAAAAGGTTTCAATAAATGTCCTGTAAAATGCTACAGAAAGTGCAGAGATAAGACTTTTACTCAGCATTATTACTGTTACGAGAATTTGTTTGATAACGTTTGTCAGGCATTTTGAACAATAGCACATTTATATGAAATAATACAAAAATACAGGATGCAGACAGAACAGCTGACCCCAAGTGACCAAAGAGATATTCCATGCCATTTAGTGTTATATTCAGCATATAAAGCTGGAGAAGAAGAAGGCATGGGGGGACATTCAAAGTTGTGGTAAGTTCCAAGTCATTGTTACGCAAGATGGAACCCAGCATTCCTGGGCATGGCTAAACCATGGGAAGTGAACACCTTAGTTCTCAGCTCTCCTCATTTGCACAGCTTTTGCTTTACCTCTACAAACACCTTCACCCCAACCTACGATTGTTCTCACTTTCACCCTTCCAGTTCTCTCTCCCATCCTATTGTGGGAAAAGTGAGATGTGTAGGGTTCAGCTGCTTCCTCAGGTTAAGCCAAGACAATTGCTTAACAAAGTGCTAGGCTGAGTAGCAAAATGAAATAGAGCAAAACAAATTTTAAAGTTAGAAAGGGATCTCCCCTAGGTTTCTGTCCAAAAGGAGTAAAGTGATGTAGGTTTGGATTTACTCATGCACATATTAATTTTCTGGTTTTGGACACGGGGATTTCAGGGTAACATATCAGTGCATGATTGTTCTTGGGAGCCCAATCAAGTACCAGGCACAGCAGGCAGAATCAATGATTTTCAGGATATCCGTGTTTCACTGCAGGACTATCATACCCCTTGCATATTACGAACAGTATTACAGACTATTTGTCACTCTAGTGACATGAGTATCTCATACATTTTCAAAGAAATACTTAATTTGGTCCTTGGCTAAAGAAAAAAGGAGTAACACTGCTAATACCAATGGAGTGGCTGTGGTGCAATCTATCTCATACTGTCCTCATCCACATGGAAAGGAACTGCAAATAATTTGTTCCAGGAGCAGTTTGAGCAAGAAGTTTAAGTAAAAGTAACAACATTTACACCTTGTTCTGCTGGTGATTATTCAGATCAGAATAAACAAATTTAAGAGAGAATAATTTCAAGTTGGTGCAGAAACTATGTTCTCATTCTGTATCATGATGAAATACAAGAAAAATATTTCTAGTGAACTGGTATATATCTACCTGGTGGATATAGATAAGTACACTGGTTTTGCACAGAACTGATTTTTCTAAGAAAAGCTGTGGCAAAACCAATCAGTGATTAGGTTTGAATACTGGCATCTGGTGAAGCCACTAAAAAGGTGACACACCTCTGGGAATACACATTTAAAAAAAAAATCAAGAAAAATCCCAGGAAGCTCTCTTTTCCTTCCACACTGGGAAGAGGTAACAAGCGAGCCTGGCTCCCTCCTTGCCACCGTGGCCAGGCTTGGCAGGCCCTGCCAAGGGGCCAGACTCCTCCTGGGAAGCCCGCCAGGCCCCAGGTCAGGGCCGGGCCCAGTGGCTACCGGGCAGGGGGAGGGGAGGAGAGAAGGCCCTGTCCCGGTCAGATCAGGCCTCCAGCCACTGTTAACATCCACTGCAAAGTGGCTTCCACATCGCGGCCCTTGAGGCCTGGCAGAGCTGGGCCGAGTTGGCCCTACTGAGGGGTCAGGCCCCTTCCCCGCCACCGAGGGTGGCTTTCTGAAGAATCCTTCACCATAGACAGCTCTGGCCACTGCTATCAAGCCATCCAACCGAGGTGGTGGGAGGGGGCCCAGCCATGCAAAGTGGCCCACAGACAGACTTGGATGCAACTGGGGCCCCTGAGATCTTGGCATAGCCATGCCACAGCCTGAATTTACCACCTTTGGCTACTGCTTGGGAAAAACCACCATGACCCTCTGCAGACCTGGGCAAGATATTAACTATTTCCTTGCACAGATTAAACTTGCAAAGCACTAATCCCCTCTTAAGTGAGAGAAAAAGGACAGGGTGAAGATATATAGAGAGACAATATGAAGACTAATGTCAGTGAAGGAGGAGTCACGTCTTAGATAAGAAGAGAAAGAGAAGATGCCTTAGTTTTAAGCTGCAATTCATTTGTAACGCCATGGTAATGGACTGTAAGATACTAGAATGTCCCTTTAAGTTGTGGAAAATATGCATTGGGGAGATGAGTGTTCAAACTGCAGATATGAACAAGGATATCGTGGTGAACTAAGTACATACTAAGTAGCTGTGATCTTATGAGAAGCTTGAACAGAGAGATAAATAAGATAGAGATGAAGATCTGCTCCTAGGAAGAGAAGATCTCGGTCCCTAAAGATGAGGGTAATTTTAAAAATAGAATGCAGAGAACCTTTGCTTTTGAACCACTCATCTTTAAAATGTACCCCATGAGTATCATGGTCCATAATGCAGCTGTGGAAAGGCTGTATAATATGGGAGGGACTTCACAAATGCAGATTCCCAGGCGGTGGCTTTTTTAAGAATTAAAAGCCACAAGAGAACTGATCTTCTTGTGGGGAAGTTTCCATGGCAGACCAAAAGAGACTTCTCTCTCTAAAAGAGAACTGATAAAAGACTATATTAAAAGTGGTATACTGACCTAGGTTCCAAGTTTTGTCTCTATACATTGTCAGTGAGAGGGAAAGAAAAGTTGTGGGGAGAGGAGAGGTGTTTTTAAGGTTTTATTCTGATTCCTATCAATTTTTTTCTCTCTTGTAGTTTTGTTAATAAACCTTTCTTTATACCCTTTAACGTTTGAGCCTGCTTTACTTCTCCCCTAATCCTACCTCACAGCAGAAAAAAATTAAATAATTCTAGTGAGCACTAAAACCACTACACACAATTAAGGAAACAGAAATAGGTGAACTGAAACCACTACAATAAGTTAAACATACTGATAATAATTCACAAGTAGCTTTAGACCCTACCTTGAAAATTTCCAGACACCCTATTAAAAGGATTCCTAATCAGGTTTCCCCATCTCAGATAGCTGCACTGCCTCACTTGGTATTTTCTTGCATTTTAACATTTTTTAAATAAAAGAAAATAAATAAGTCTTAATGACCTAAGGATAACTTTGCCAAGTACAGTTGAAACATTTCTGGAAAATTATTAGTGACATTACCATCCTGCAAGAAATACTCCCCTAAATTACAGCTCCCCAGAGTTGCAGCATTCAACCTACAGAACTGATAAGGATTAGTAAATGCTAATCCTGGGAGCAAAGATCAAAGTAACATGAAACACTCTAGGTGGTGACAGGAGATTCATAGCTTCAGACATTACCCCTCACACTTGAACTGAAAAATTTGTAAGAGAAATGCTCCAGGTGAAACCACAGGCACAAAGAGGTCAGAGTAAGATTCCTGTTTTTTTCAGTCAGGACACAATTTCACTACAGGGATTTCATTGTCGCTAGTCTCACTGTATTTTCAATATTCTCTCTGCTACTTAGAATAAAGAAATTACATTAAAAAAAAACATAGAGAAAGAACCATATATTATATGGTAATAACTATATATACATAAAGAACAAGGAAGGACCTGAAAAACTGCAATCCAGTAACTCTGACTTCACTCTTAGAACAGATATTGTAAGCACTTTCTATGGCTTAATGTACAAACCTTGAAATTGTATGCAGCATAGAACAGCCAGAGTAACTTACAGTGAAAAACAAAAACAAAAGCCAGCAACACTATGTACTGCTGATATTACAGAGATAAATTTTACACAATGAACATTTTATTTATGTCAGTTTCAAATCAGTTAGTGCTGCATCACACAGCAGTTTCACCTAGAAGGTCAGACATTAGAAAATGTGCTCGCAGAGATTAAGAAATGGCTTTCAAAACAAGAATGGAGGGTGTCAGATCAAGAGAAAACATTTGACTCGTGTAGGAGGAATAAGCCCAGTAGCTACCAATAGCTTGATTTTGTTTACACAGTTTATACTGAAGACAGTATTTCACAGGCTATCAAAGCAAGCTAATAGTATCAAAGACAAAAAGCCACTCTGGGCTTTCTCCTTTCAAGATGCTGACCCGTCTAGCTTTCCTAAGCACAGTTCTCAATAGCATCCTTTCCCAGATCAAGGCAGAAGTCCTCTGCTGTGTACCAGGCTGAGGTTATAAAGAGAATTGGAAAGGAATAAAGCAGAGGAAGACTCTAAGCATAACTCTAAATGTGGTTCTTAAAGGCTAATATCATTGCTACTACAAGAGTTCAGAGTGCTGCTAGCACATAAAACAAGTTGAAAATCCCAGCTAGGTTCCCCAAAATATAGTTCAGATCTATTCTCAGTGGCATTATTCCTTGACAGTCTTGGGAAGTACCAAACAGTGATGAGCCTTGGAAAACTCTCTTGACTTACCTCATCCTCAGCACAGGAGACTCCAGGAACTGGTTTCTTCTTTTTCCTGAATCATATCCCAGATATGACTGGCGTCACCAGCTTACAATTGTCCTCATGCCTCAAAGGGCCTTTGGTTTTCTCACCAAAGGGGAACATATTTTCCAGCAAAATTTCATCCACTGTGAGACTTTACCCAAAGATACAGGCCAGACTGTGAGGCAACAATGTAACATTTGCATCATCCAAAATCTACAATTGAATGGAATTTAAGGGGTACTGCAAACATACAAACTGCAGGGAAATGTTTCACTAGAGCCAGATGTGTTGGTCATGATCAGAGATAACAATGTTTCTGCTTCAGCTGATTCTGTCCTTTCACCTCCACACTTGGGTGCTCCTTCTATCGTTACAGAGAAATCTTTTGTGGGACTATAGCTGAAAAGCTGAATCTAATCCAATTAATACAATCAAAGTGTAACATCTCAACAGATTATCTCTTCTGGTTTTGTTTGTTTTGTTTTTTTCAAAACTGAAAGCCACACTGCTTTTCTGATATATCACAGTCTGCTTCTCTTTATCTTTTTGAAACTCATTACTTCCTGTCTCCTTTCTACCCAAGAAATGTTCTCTGAATTGTAGGACAGAAATGGAGTGGTTAATTTAAAATACCCTCTATTATAAATACGCATGGTTAAAATAATGTTAAATTCCCCATCTGCATTCTTGAACAAGTAGAATCCCTATTGGCAGGTTTTCCAGAGGCCATCCTCTGACTTTCAACTCATGATTCACGACATGAATTCAATCAGTATGGTAATTTTGAAGTTTCAGTTTATATTGTTGGCAATCAACTGCATATACTGTTGTGTCATCCCCCCTTCAACCATTATTCATTGAGTATGTATCAATCAATGCATTTTTCTTGTGAAAACATTACTTAAGCAGTCAGCTACTAAGCAGTTCTATCTTGTTACATTTCACATATCTCAATCAGAGTGAAATAAAATTTTAAAAAAAGACCAGATTACAGAATATAAATTCACCATTCTCTTATCTAAATATTCATCTAAAAATTCATTTTGATTATTTAAATACTACTATCTAAATTAAATTCTTTAGTTCAAAATTTAATGTTAGTTTATGACTAAAAGTACATGTCACTGCTGATATTGGTACTTTGATATGCTGCTTTTGAAGGTCTAATCCTAAACATCTGTGACACTGGTCCTACTTCACTTATTTTTGTCTCTCATGGATGTTACAAAATACCAAATCGAGTACAAAGTCACAAAGTTTAAAAACAGTAAAATCTGCGTTTTCCTTTTCCTACTGGAGAAGCTGCAACACCTATAAAAATAAAAGCTAAATTTAAGGAGAAATACCCAGTCCCTGCAGCAACAAACAATTAGCATCTAAGTCCTAGAATCAAACAGGCGTCTCCAGCCGTGGTGACGCCCAAGGTCAGCCAGTTAGCTACTGTTAAACTGTTTAAAGGTGTTATGCAAATTGTGTAATGTTAACAGTCATCACATAATGAAAAACAGTGTTTGTCAGCAGTTAGAAATACTTTGACCTTTTGAAGTAGCAGGTTTAAACAGGAGCAAAAATAGCAGCAAATACAATTTTGAAGACAATCAAAACTGAATAGAGGTATGAAGTAATCAGTGTGGCTAGTGTTAAACAGCTTTCATGTTAAACTCTTGGAAAGCTTCTTGAAAACTTGGCTTACTGTATAAAATGGAAATATTCTGTTTCTCCTTTAACTGTGAATTTTTCATTCTTGTTTCAAAAAGAAAAAAAGAGAACCCAAGAGCTCAAAAAGAAGAAGACAACCAAAAACATTCTTAAAGCCTTTTTTTATGATTTTCAAACAAATATGGTTGACTTCATTGGCATTATTTACAATTTTAAACATTGAATTCAATATTGTTGGAAAAAAAGAGATTTTCATACACGGTGACCGAAAGTGTAAATGACAAAAAGCAATGAAGCAGAAAACTGTATTGATGCAATATAGCCCACATTTTGGGTCTAATACAATATCTACAGGGCTCTTAACGTAGACACACTAATGCAGAAGAATAAACATTACAGGCAATGGCTGTCAGTAGAGCTATCATCCTCTCTGAATGAGGAAACTACTGTTAGAGGATAGAACAAGGAGGGAATCCAGTTCATTATTGCTAATGAGAGAAGTTATACTTCGCATAACTAGCAGTTAGATCCCATCTCAAATTAACTTTTTCTTCTCTGCATGACCCCACTACTATTCTTTTCAAAAAGTGTTTCAAGGATACTACCATTCTAATGATTTGAAACTTTCTTTTAACTACAAGATTCAGCTTATTTGTAGATGATGCAGCTCCACTTCTTTTTGTACTAATTTCATTCCTTATATATAGGTTAAGCCTATGCATTTTTACACCAATATTTATCTTAAATATTTAATAATCATTCTTATTAAATATGTATTATAATATATTTATTTAGATTTCCAGCCTGGAGAGGAGAAGGCTTCAGGGACCTTTTAGCAGCATTCTGATACCTAAAGGGGCCTACAAGAAATCTGGAGAGGGACTTTTGAGAAAAGTACGCAGTGAAAGGACAAAGACTTTAAAATTAAAGAGGGCAGGTTTAGATTAGATGTCGGGTATAGATTGGATTAGGAAGAAATTTTTCCCTGTATCAGTGGTGGGTTGCTGAGAGAAATTGTCAATGCCCCATTCCTGAAACCTTCCAAGGCCAGGCTGGATGACTTTGAATAGCCTGGTCTAATGGAAGGTGTCCCTGCTCATGGCAGGTGGGGTTGGAACTAGATGATCTTAAAAGTCCATTCCAACCAAAATAATTCTGTGATTCTATGATATACATATTTTTAATTTACTAAGTTAAAATGTTTAGTAATCCAGTGCTTTTCAAAAAGCTTGGAATAAAATCTTGGATGCAATGAAATTAATAGCACAATTCTTAACAATTCCATTCTCATCCAAGTTTCCCAGTGAAGACCAGATATTTTATTAGGCTAATAAGTACATAAGTAAACAAGTAAGAGTTAGAAAAAAGAAAATAAACTAAATATGGGTGGATTCCCTTTCTTTTTCCTGTCTCTAGTTTCTTCATATAACTGAAACATAGGGAGTATATGAGCTCCAAAAAAAGAAGAAAGCATGGAGAAAATTATGTTTCTATATTTCTATATAACTTTGAAGGCTCTTGACTTCTTTCAACAACTCTATGAATCTTCGTTTCAAATTCAAAAAGGCAACCACTTTTTTTTTAATTATTTACTTCACCAAACACCATTACACAATTTTCAACCACACCTTTAGCTATTTTATTTCTAAAATCAAGTTAAAACCTATAAAGCCCTCAGATTGCAGGACATTTAAAGTTAAAAGTCCCTTTTTCCTTTGCTAGCTATCAGGATAAAGCTAACAGGCATGAAAAATTTCTCTGCTGCATTACTGGAGATGGGACATGAGCAAAGCTATAATTGCTTTAGACTCCCCTGTCTGTTATCAATCATAACATTTACAAAACATCACAGAAGGTATTGTTCCAACATTTTAAAAGCTTAGTTTCACCTTAAGAATCATTTCCTCTGGTGCTGAAAATTTAGAAAAAGAAGAAAATATTCATAAAGACATTAAAACTCCCCATCTTTTAACAAAACAGAATCTTTATTTTGAGCAGTTAGAGAAAGAACAGAGTTCTATAGAATCCAAAAGTTTTGGTCCAAATTAAATAGACATCACCTCCACAGGAAGATCTTGCATGTAGGAAAAATTCTCTAATATCTCGCAGGAAATGGCATCTAAGCAACTAATCTATGAAGAACAATGATTATATCTTCATCTGAATGCTGGGACAAAAATTGAATTCTCTCGACATTCAGGAAAATTGATGGAATTATTCACAAAGGATCTAAAATATTGTTTTATCTCTAAATGAGCCTGTGAGTGCAAAACAAGTGTAGAGCTATACATTACAAAGGAAGCTCTTCTGGATTAAAAGATTGCAGATATGTCACTCTTTCTTCACAAATGCAGACTTAAAAATCCACAGCAGATCTAGCCTCTCTCTAATTACATGATAGCAGAAAGCTAATTTAAATAGTATATCAGGTAGCATACTCAAGTATTTCAAATTTTGGATTTACAAATTAAGTAAACCAACAAATTTATAAATACAAGCTGGTCAGTTGCACTCAATCTGACACAGTTAATATTACCATTTTGAAGACCTAAGGCAAATAAAAATAAATCAATGAAATTGCATATCTGCCTGTCATGAGATCCAAATTCTGGTATTAACACAGAAATGTAATTTCTGTTGACTTAATCCCCATTTTGCTTTAAATAACAAAAGTACTTGAAAACAAGATAATTATTCTTGACAGCCAAGGGCTCTTAGCCAAAGAAATTATTAACATGTCATTTTTATTTTTATCTTCTTGGGGATTGTCTATCAGGCAATAGACACTTAGCGAGCTTATTCTTCTAAAATATATTTTCTTATAACTTGCTTTTTATACAAATGCTTAACATTCTGTTTTCTCCCCTCAGGCTGTTTAGATGTATGTTTAGGATGAAAAGAGAGCCTTTAAAACCATTTAAGGTAAGGCATGAAATAATAGTCAGAAGCAGTAAATTTTATAAAACTGCCATAAGTGTTTGTTCTGAGTTAGGTAACATGTTTTACATGGATTTGAACAGGCTCAGACCTGATCTCATTACAGCTGAAGGCAAAACTGCCTTGCTACAGTAGAGAAATGTTGTGTTCTTTAAATCCCTAACTAAATACTTAGAACACATGAGATCCAAAGATGAGAGGTAGTGTTAACCTTTTACACTAAGGGATGAATATATTTAATAGTGAGCCTCATCAAAATGACAGGGTAAAAATTGTAGTGACGTAAGGATGGGAGTTCTGTTCTCGATTTTGTCAGGAGGACAGGTGTCTGGTGTGATCTGAGATGAACTACATTGTTCAGGGGATGGGAGATATATCACTGGAATTTTTAGGAGGTTCATGATTTTCTGGAACAGTATCTAGAGACCAAGCAAGTCAGACCACAGGGCCTAAACAGCAACACGTCCCTACACAAGTGCAATGAATCCTATCACTGCAGAGGGAAGGGATTCAACCCCAAATTATGACATTGGAATGCCAGTGTCTACTTGGGGGAGCCCCATAGATAGAGGTCTCATCACTCTTCACCATCATTTAAAATTAGAAACAGGTTTTAGTTACCTAAATAGAAGTGTCTAGAGGCATATGAGCTGACTTAGAACACAGATACTAGCTTCCTGTTGCTAGCCTAAAGAGGAAACTTTAGTTGGTCCCATGTTATTCCTGCCAGCCTTGCGCCTATCTTGGCCAAGGGCACGTTAAAAGGTGCTCGATACTCACATGTGAGCGACTTAATCACACATCACTCTGAAACATGTATTAACTGGTTGGTTGGCTGTTTCATAGATTGCAGGCATCAGAACATTACTAATATATAGGGAACATATACCGAACATTTGAACACTTAAATTTAAGTATGGTTTCCTTAACTGAATGTCTTTCCCCATCTAACCCTGAGGCTTGCACACATGCAGAGAAGTACACCTCATGCAAATCATCCTGCACAATTCTCATCATCAGGATACATATGAGCAAAGAAACTCAACCTTCCCACACAAAATAACTCGAGATCCTCATCTAGCAAGTGTTAAGCCATTTGCAAAGCATGGCAATTGTGACCACCCGTATTTGCCAGTGTCATGGATGTCTTTCACATGTTTGTGACCATACTAGTGATGTAATGTGGGAATTACCAAACTAACACTTTTTAACAGAGCATTATATCTAGATATCCACTACACTCCTATTAGTATCCAATTTTATTGACTAGGTAGCAATACTTATATACAAAAAGGCATAGTACTTCAAGAAAATCATAAACTAATCAAGCCCTCCTGAGAGAGTGTCAGCAATGTACATATATTTTAAAATCAGGCAGTGTTAGTCCATGTCACCTGCACTAAGGATTTCAAATGGAGTGAAAATTTAATCAGTCCTTATTTCTCTCTGCCCTTTATTTTTCATTCTCTAAAGCCAAAGAAATACAGTGAATTACCAGTCAGTGCATCCCATTTATGCCCATATACAGCTCTGGTCATCTTGGATTACAGGAGAGCCATATCTTACAATCAGAAATTGCCTAACCTGAGCCAACTTCTAACAGGTGCTGGTAGCCAAAGGCAAAAAAAAAAAAAAAAAAAAAAAAAAAAAAAAAAAAAAAATCTTCCATTGTAGGACTCCCTACTGTACTTTTATCACGCTTGTTTGGGTTTTTTCAACTCAAATTTTGGAAGTCCCCCCCACTGTGGATTTTAAAACTTGACAATCTCTAGCTATACTTGCTATATTGA